>NC_134197.1:5168063-5489350 GCF_964188355.1 Buteo buteo
ACTTGGAAAAATGAATCTTGGCACACTCCTCCTGAGACTCACCTTTTTCATTGCAATTGCTTTTAAGTCACATGAATGGCATGAACTTCTTCATATGAAATGAAGAAGAAAAGATATTGCAACAACGTGAATTGTAAAGGTACTCCAACCTTCCACATTCTCATCCCACACAGTAAGTAATGTGAAAGATAAAATAGACTCTCAAATCAAATAGACCTATCGTTTTAAAGGCAATTTGAAGCCTAAGCAAACACAAGATAAATACCAGGTTGTCAAGACTTGTAATAAAACTAAGATACACTAAAATAAAGGGGCAGAAAAACCACAGGAGGGTTCACTGAGAGCTAAGAATTTCAGCTGCATCCAAAAAAACGATTACTGCTTTAACAGGAACTAATGAGTTCCAAGTAAAAACACAGAAAGAACACAAAGGTATTGAAACCACCTGCACTGTGATGCCCTTTAGCACCCCTGTCCTGCAATCCATCAAACAAAAAAGCAAATACTACTCTAGCTAGTCCCTGTTAGCTCTGTTTGTTTAAAATTTGTTAAGTTCAAAAAGTCAATTCAATGTACACCCCCAGAGTTCAAAAATTATAGACTTAATACAGAAGTAATTGATAAGACAAATACTAAAATATTAACTGAGAGTATAATTTAAAAGTTAAAATTTAATAAAGACATACATAATTTTTACATTACTGATACTTTTTTTTTCTACTAACATGCAAGGTCTTCTTTGTTCACTAAATCAGTGCAGAGCTGTTGCTCACGACTTCAGTCAAGTACAAATCCTCTACTTTAAGCAGATCAACTGCATATAATATCACTAAGTTCCTACCTTTTACAAATTTAAATATCTTGACTTACTTTTGAGCCAATTCATTACTTTCAAAGCTATAAACATCCTCTTAGAAAATCTGAAAACTAAGAACTACTTTAGGGTTAAAATTTTTATAGAGCCTTCATGCACTGTTGAGAAACAAGAGATTTCAGCTAGAGGTTGATTTATGCTCTTCTGCACTTGTCATTTCCTTCCTGCGACATCAGCTCATTGCGTGCACATGCTTGCATTACAGAATTATTGCTATGTTAACTTCTAATTAGATATAAGCTAACTTTCTTCTAACACAAGTATGAAGACACATTAAGGCATGCAATGCAATTTTTACTTTTTTCACCCTTTATTTCCTTCACCAGTTGATGGATCTCTCTTTTCTTCCTATCATGGACTATCAGCATCCTAACATTGTAAAAAGTCTAGATACCTTAACAATTACATAATTTTTTTTTTTCTATTTCTTTCACCTCTTGTGCACAGCTGGAATTCCAGGCTTCTATAACCAAAAGAATAGAAAGTGTACCTGGAACAGCACCTATTTTCCCCACTGTCTCATTGCAGAACAGTGGGAAGGGGGAAATGCATCAGCTCCGTGCCTCACTCATTGTGTACACCATAAGAACTGGGAGTGTACACTGTAAGACCTGGGATCTATGCCCACACATTATTTTTTTCAAGAGAACTCAGGGCTGTACAATTCCAAGTTCTTGTCTTTTGCAGTTCCTTCCCTTTCTGCCTCTTCTAGCAAGCCGAAAAGAATCTGAATTCTGACCAAAGACTTACCCATCTTGGGACATTTTTCAAACTAACCTATCTGTCTAGAATGTAGTATTTTAGTGTTCTTATGGAACAGAAAACTGAAATGTCGACATGTATTAGCAGTATTGTCCTCCCCCAAACACTGTCCTGGATTTAATTTCTTTCAATGTACTGGAAGGGCAAGTACTTAACAGTATTTTCTGACATATCCGTTCTTTTTTTTTCAAGTTGAATCACAGTGAATTCATGTGAAATCCCTCTGCTGGCTGACAATAGCTAAAAGTTAGTGTCTGGTAACTGTCTTCCCTAGATAACTCCATTCAATTGTTTGTAATTCGCTCAATTTATTTGGGCCTGGTAATCTTATCTGACCAGCACCTCTTACTTCTTGTGTTTTCCTTCCCTTTCTTCCCCCATGAAATTGCCTGAGCCCTACTCAGTTGCTACTGAATACGTAAAAAACATACATATTTTTCATTACATTGGAATTCCTCACATTATCCATGCAGGAATATGGTTTTTCTTTCCAGGTTACTGAGCAGAAAGTTTCTCCAAGTCTGCAATTTGGAAAACCACAAGCTTCCTGATAAACTCCTGGACATCCAGCAATAGCACACTTTTTTGTTTGGGTTTTTTTTTTAAACCAACTCTTATAAACTTCTCTACAAAAGTCAACCTAAAAAACTGAATTGATTTTTTTTTTTAACTGAAGTGACATCCCATTCTAAAGGCAAAACAGAATAAAAAAAGAAGTGCAAAAAATTAGTTTGCTTCCACAGAGACCAACAGATTTACTATAAAACAGTAGGAGCAATGTTGTGGCAGTAGAACCAAGCTGTCTTGCTCCATAGAAAGGCATGTCTAATTGACATTGATCCACCATAGTACACCAAAAGCCCGGGGAGTATTAAGTGTCTCTCTCTCTCTCAGAGCTGGCTGTACATATTCAGCATAATTCTATACCAACAAGGCACATTTGAAAACAAAAATTGTGATTATCTATGCATCGTCTTTGTCTCTTTATAGTAGTTTGTGGAAGTTGCAGTGGTGTGTAGACATGTTTGAGGGAACCGGTGTGATTAAAACTAACAACAAAGTTTCTAGTTAACAAAGGTACACCTTAGCTTATTGTAACCGCAATTTTCAAACTGTTTTTTCCTCCCTCAGCTGTCTGCTCAACTCACTTGTGCTGCTAGCAGCCATGGGCCTTGACAGATATATGGAATCTAATTCCCTCTTAGAGCCTCTTAACACATTACTCGTTACTTTATTTATTTATTTTTAAAACAAGTACCATACCTTATTGACAACTCTCCCAGACAATTCCCCATCCAGTTTTTTACTATAGAATATCCCAGGATCAATAACAGAAACCTCTCATATTGTAGGAAAGTAAACATATTGAGAAGCAGAAAAAAAAGAATTGAAATGAGATGACTGACCTGCTCTCCTTTAGTGCTAGCAGATGTTTTGCAGACCACACTTTAAGTATTAGGGGTTTATTTTTTGCCATTACAAAAAAAAAAAAAAAGCTATAAAACAGGTAGTATATAAATGAGGAGCAGTATTGAGTTCAGCTTTGGTGTAAAGTGGGAATACACCCAAATGGATTCCACATCCATTCCAGATCACCGTGGCTACATCACCAGCCAGAATATAACTGGATCAAGAAACAGCAGAGCTAGTCAGCTAGTTAGTAGCTACCCTCATGAGCTGGGCTCTCTACCATACTGGTGATGCCTAGAACTGGCGCCCACTTTTCTTTACTACAGGAATTGTCCAGCACAGGGTAACAGAATGAATATGTGCTCTATGAACCCTATAAAGAGCTCAGTGATCAGGGAAAAGACAACCTGGGCTTCCAGCAAAAGCTAAAACTAACAGCAACTTTACAAATGCATGTGTGCATTTTGTAAGTGTAAATACAGTTTAGCACCTTTAAAACAACTTCAAGTTTCCATATGCATATCATGTTTCCCTGTGCATCAGAGCCATTTGAGGATTTTGGGGGGTTGTTTTTTCTGCTCCATCCCCAAAGACACATTTCTTTTTAGAATTCCATAGAGCTTTATATAAATAACTGCTTTGGTAGACTTACAGTCAGAACAAAACCACAAAAGAAACCATGATGTTCTGCAAACTCCAGACCTCATTATTCCTGAGAAAGATACAGTACAACAAATCTATTGATTTGTCTGTACATTCTTTAACAGTCAAGCTAAAGCTCAACTTTTTTACACTTGGAAGAAAGATTAGCAAGTTAGCCATGCTAAACTTTTTCTTTCAAAATTCTAGCATAGCTTTTACATTTTCTTCTGATTAAAAAAATTAGTGAGAGTTATCTCAACATCTAAAGGACTCAGACATGGTGTGATTGGTCACATTCAGACCATTTATTGGGTGTGCAGTTGTTGATATTGCAGTTATTGATCCCAGTCACATAATAACACTGACAAAAATGAGCTATTTTTTCAGCCTGCAAAACCACTTCTCAGCCTCTTACCATTTTGGTACCTTTCTTCCATTTGCACACATATTACTTTAGTTACGAGAATAAAAAAAAAGCACAACCATAAAACTCCATTTCGTGTTCAATTTTAGTAAAGCTCATTATGAATCTTAAGGATACAAGTTACTAAATTTGTTTTGCTTTTCCTCTGTTTGAGCAATACAACATTTCTTCAAAACATCATGATTCAAAATGGTTTTTTGCAATACTCTAAATTGTAATTAAAATAGCATCTTGTACTGAGACATGAATACAAGTAATGACCTGCTAACAATCTTAAAACTACATTTAAAAATTAAGAAACATGTATTTGTAGCTGTCAGTTTTCTTGCTTATATAATCTGTCTAAACAACTATATGCTCACTATCTAATGAGTAACAATTTGGTATGTTTACAATAACAGGTTATGGGTAAAATTGTTTCTTTTCCCCCTCCTCACTTTTCCCTTTTTTCTTTTTTTTTTCTTTTTTTAATCAGAATCCACTTCATGCTGTAACTTGAAGAGCTCTTTCTTATCCTTCCAGCACCAACATAAACCTTCACTTGTGAAAATTACTTTTGGAAAACCTTTGTTTTACACTTTCATCATTATTTATTTCTGAAGAAAACCAACAAACGTAGCAAGTATAAACCATTGTTGACTTCCTTATATCTGCATCACCCTGACACAACATCTCAGATCAGTATGAAATTAATTGAAATCTGTTATTGACTCTGAAACCTAAAGATGGCAATTTAGACGTCAACGTTAGCTAACCTGATTTTAATGTTAACATACAACAACTATGACAAATGAATTGATGACATGTACAAATTTCTGACATCTGTAACTTTGGACAGCAAATGGAGTTGACAAATGGATCTGATGGCAAATATTATGTGACTCCATAATTAAGGATGTACTGAAGTTTGCACTGAAACTGCACTGGAATAATAGAGTGATTTTTTCACTGACTTGCACACTAGGTAGCTATTTTCAGTTATGTGAAGTACATGCAAGTCCAATCATTAAAAAACCCTACGATCTGATTTAGCATTGTTCTTCACCTATTTCATACAGGTGCAAAGCAGAAGCAGACACTATGAACCAGACACTAATTCTCCATCTTGACAAATAAGCAAAAAATAGTTGAATGTTTACCTCAATTATAACAAGTAGTGACCAAAATCAGTTTCATGAATGTTCTATAAAAATTAATTATGAGAATTTATAAAAACTTTTCATTCTTATTAATTAAAAATCATTGTTAGTTTTAATGATTCAAAAGAAATATATGAAAACAAGTATTTAAGTAATTCGATTCCTCACTAAGTTATAAATACAAACAGAATGTGCTTTCTATACCTGAGGAGATCCATTTTCCTCATTGTTTTTGTAACTTAGTTATCATTGCACGTACAATTCCCCATCACAGACAAGGGAGTTTGCCCCTCTGTGTAAAAACATAGGACAAAAAATAATTGGCAAAGAGCATACTAAAAAATTCCAAGGAGTTCTCTTTAGACCCATTTTTAAAGATGCACATTCAATAACACTTAAGCATATACTTTGATTAAGTCTATCCATTAAGCAAAGCTTTACATAAAATGTTTAAGTCTAGTTGATTTCCCTGAGATGCAGGCATCATTAGACACAGTCCCAATGCAAGTTCAGCTTTGTACACACTGTCACAGGTGATACTGAGGCACATGACAGGAACAGACCTTCAGCACAGGACTCTAATTTGGGGTATGATACACACTCCAGAAGCTCTTGTACAGCAGTTTGCTTCCTCAAACAGGTAGGGTTGTGAAGCTGGAAAGTAGCCATGATGCTACAGTAGGAACAGTGCTGAAGGGCAAGGAAAAGGGAAGCAGGGACTAATTTGGAAGGTTTATGTGCCTTTAGCTCCTCTATAATTCCAAAGCTGGTCTTAAGTACAAATTTAAATAATACCATGAACTGGGCAATAGTCCTTCTGAGTCTATAAAAAACCCCAAATGTCCTATGAACAGTCACTTTTCTGTCCCATTTTTGGATTTCACCATTCAATTTGCCATTCCTAAACTGTAATCACAGATTATCTAGTTATAAAAGCACCTTCAGTGAGTACTATTTACATACAGGAGGAATCTTCAGCTACACAATCCTGATCCGTCTCTACCTGTACTACCCGTAATAACTGCTTGAGATGAGTCATCAGAATTTAGCAAATGAAGAATACAATCACAAAGCTACTCTCCATTATGCTTTTTGCAAACATAATAATCAAATAATACAAGTCAAAATTCTGCTATATTATAATTAGTACTCTAAATATGTTTTTCTAAAAGAAAAACTTGCCATAATGTGCATTGCTGATAGATGTTCTTAGTCTCCTCTGGATACTTGGGGTGTGTGTGGGGGGCAAGTGCACTTTTCTTAAGAGTACAGCTGATAAGGGGAAAATTAGGATTCCAAGGTATCAGTCAAATTTATTTCACATTTCTTGGAATGTCCAGCGTAATCCACTGAACAGATTGTTGTAGATCTAAGTTTTGAACCTTCTAACTCCTACATTTAAAAACCAGACCATAGGGGAAAGAAATGGTTTAAGAATAAAAATAATTTATTTGATTCCTTTAGAAATCAGAATTGTCATCATGAACAACCCCCATTTTAAAAAATATATATCAAACTACTCTGCCTTCGCAGGGCATACTCTTGTTTCATTTGAAGAAATATAATCATATTTTTATGTATGACCTTTACAGCCTCTTTGTCACAGCTCAATAACAACTTCCTGGTAATTTCTTTCCACTCAACATTCAACCTTACTTCAGTAAAATCATAATAGAAAACTTCAAAAATTCATATAAACAATGGCAATTCTAGCAAATGTTTAAGTTAGGCTTTTCCACCTCTCAAATTAATATTAGATTTGACTTCTAGGCAGTTGAACGTAGAGAAAGCATAGGCAGACTAAGGTACTGAAAACACTCTAATTTTAAGAGCATTAACAAATATAGCCACTGTGTTATGTCAAACACTACTCATTTAAGTTAGAGCTAACTGATATTTAATTATTACAAATACTTTGCTCTTGTGTATATTAGCTTATCAGAGATTGATAGTTCTAAGGGCTTTCACAATGTTCAAACCATCTTTTTAAATGAAAAATAAACCTATGAATCTCCATAAAAATCATGAGGAAAAACTAGTTTAAGCTATCGTAAGTTTTTTAATCATTGCTGTAATCAAAATAACGATCTTTCTTTTTTTGATAAATACTGTCCTACACTTACGGTTTTCACATTTGACCAGAATGACAGTGTGAAAAAGCTGTTGTTAATCTTACTCATTGATAATTCCTGTTTTACATGATATGTACTGCCGTCTTGTGAATTAGCTTACAGAACATGTAATTACTGAAAGAATCTGTGGTATTTAAAATAAGGGTAAGGTTCCACATACCTTTTCCTCAGTAGCAATGCTGACTTAAGGGTTTTCCATTCCTCCTACTCTACTACTCATCATTGTCCCCATTCTGCCCTTCACTTGTACTGCACAACTGTTTGTAGGGCTGCATTGTGAATGTGACTGGGGAACTAATCCAAGTTGGGAAAGGGAGGAGGGAGAAAAAAACAAAACAAAACAAAACAAAAACAAAACAAACAAACAAAACATAAATGAGGGATGAGGGAATGATTAAATCAAATCAGCTTCCTGATTCAGTTCATAGCGTACTCCCAGAAATAGCTATAGGAACACATCTAAAGGGACAAAGTGAGTAAGGGTAGGGATAAACAGAATGGATAGTAATATCATAAGCAAATGCTACTGCTGAACACAACTTATGGTAAAATTAATGATTATAAAACTGACAAATATTCCAGAAATTCTACATTTCAAACTTTCAGTATTTTAATTAGACTTTTCTTTTTTTCCCAATTATTCATTTAAAAAAAAACCAAACCCAGTATTTTTGCCATTAATTCTTTCCGCTAAAAAAATACATTCTTATCCCTCTCAAACAAAATACCTGTATGTGTGCATCCTGTGAACAAAAAAGGGGTACTAGAAGGGAAGATTTCTTAAAGACATCTCATAATATTTATCTCTTATTCTTCATCCTTCCACAGTCACACACAGCTTAAGACCACTTCCCACCCCTCCTAAATTATTAAAACCATATAGAATGGATTACAAGGTATGAAAAGCTTTCACCAAGTTTCTGTCCTTGACCAAAACCACTGTTATCACACTACTGTTTATCTATTTTACTTTCTAGAGTGGATTGACATTTTCAGCAAATGCCAATATTTAAGTAATAAAAAATAATTACGGAATATGATTAGAATTTGCTATTGAAAGCAGGAATGTGAAACAATATTTTAATATCTAGAAGGCCAAAACTGTGCCAAACTCTCCAAAGGTATTCACAGATTTTATCATGGGTTTATTGTATATTTCTATGTATTAATTACAAAAACGTTGTCCAGATCTAACTGTGGCTTCTGTAATTATTACATTTCAGTAATGCAAACACCATCCTTAAAAAAAAACAAACATACTTAATGGAACAATTATAAACAAACGTTCAAAACAAAAGGCGAAGTTATAACAACCCAGAACAACCTGTTCTTCACCCTTTGAATTTTGAAAATGTGACATTGCCAAGACTGCTGTAATATGCACCATACAAAAATTTTAGATTGTGGTCGATTAGGACCATTAAAAATTAACACTAACAAAAATGAGCTTCATAGAAGAGCAATAAATCAGGGGTCACTGCAGAAATATAAGAAACAAGCCATAAAACCAGAAAATCTTTAAGTATGTTTCTTTCCCCAGACCTGACTTCAGTGTTCATGCAGTATGTGCTTACTGATCTATCTGTCTATTTGAAGGCTCAGACCCAATGTTTCCATAGAAGTACTGGTTCATAGTTAATACAATTATATTGTATTTCTACAGAAGTACTCCATGACTCACAGTAATCTTTTACCTCAATTAACAATTTAAGATGTAAAGTATGTGGGCCATATATGTAGATTATAGACCACAGCTGGCTCAGTTAAGCTACACAGTGTCTTCCAGACAGAAAGATGCAGGCATTCACTGCACAAAATATATGCAAAGGTTCCTAGAAATTCTGAACTTGCTCAGTATGCATGACTCAAATACAGACAGAAGTCCATAACATAGTTTTCTAAAATATTAGACTTTCTACATAGCAAATACTGAAGTTGCACAAAATGTCCAGTGGTGTCCAAAAGTAAATTTAGCTTTTCCAATAAGCACAGTTAACATGTCTGGGAATGTCTAGTAAGCAGCAGTCCAGTTCAGATTACCAAGCAGTAGCTGTGTCCAGAAATACTGGGCAAATGCAGAAGACATACACACATATAGACACACTTAAACATGTGTGCATGTGTGTGTACTTTTGCATATATAGAGACAGATATTTCTCCAGAAAAAAACAATCCAGGAAGAGGAGGACAAGCTGAGGAATCCTGATCATGCACAGCTTTATATTTACACCAGCAAGACTTTTACCCTCTGCAGTTAATATAGTAAATTAAATTTATCCTTACCTGTCAATTTGTTTTCTGAGAATTAGCACCTGCTCAAGAGCTGAATTAAGTTCCTTCAAGGCCCTAGAGCAGTCAATATGTCTAAGCAAGGGTAAAGGAACCCAGAGAGAGTGTTCATCTAAATTTAATATCTCTATGAATATATAATTTAGTACATCATATAGTAAAACTGAAGAACTAAATCTTGTAGTTAACGTTGTTTCCAAAAAGAATTTAGAAGCTGCATACATAATTATGTGAAGATGACATCTGGTTCTATAGCAGAAGGTACTAATTTGAGAGAAGTCAATGAGATTACATTGGAAGACTGGAAACAGCCATAAAACTAAACATGAATTTTTGTGCTGTCCTTCCTACTAGTTTTTATTAAGTTTATATTTATTCTTTTTAAAATTTATTTATGCATATAGCAACTTCATAGCAAAATTCTGCCTTTGAGATCTATTAAAAATGTAGCTACATTTCCATATAAAATTTGCTATTGTACAAAGAGCATTATACAGAAGATGTAATGGGGCTCCCTGGTGGAAAAGATGGGTGTCAGAAAGATCAACAAACACAAAGTTTAAACAGCACACTAAATGTAGCTTCAATGATAGACATAGCTCAACTTTGATAAAACTCAACCACTTTACATTTTTAAGGGTACTTCTGCAAATAAATACTCAGAAATGTTACAATCACACTTTTAGAAAGCTAGTCTTAAAGCACATTAAATTATGGTGTGGCTACCTCTTTTCACAAATAATGTAGCCCAAAGAGGATGAGGAATAACTACAGAGGAAAATAAAGCATGACTGTGGAACACATAAGAATACTATGTTAGTTTTAATCTAGCTAACAAAGGAAAACGATCAGTAGCAATATGGTGGCACAGGCTACTTGGATTCCATTAAATGTCTTGAAGACCATGAAAATAGCAGGCACTACATTTTTCTTTGGAAAATTAAACAGCTTCCATGTTAGAAGTAGAATAGTCTAGAAACAGAAAAGAAAAAAGAGAGTTACCTATTCTGAAAAAGAGTATATACAATCAAAACACTCACTACTGTGTGGCAGCAAATATGAGTGCAGAAAAGTTTTGCTCAGGGTGACTGTCCTCTGATATGAGTCAGGGCACTGTACCACTGTCCACTCCCTGTTCCATGACTTAAGCATCAGGATCACTGGTATAAACAGAGAATTAAAACCACAACAGTGGCTTCCAGCTCAACTTCTTTGGTGAGGAAGAGTGGCAACTACTTTATTAAATAAACAGCTCCTCCTCCCTCCTCTTGATGACTGTTTCCTTTCCTCTTACTCCCTTATTGTTACCCCAGATGTCCTGCTAGTACTATACACTAGCATCGCTATAGTATCTAATTCCTTGAAGTAGTAGAGACAATAGAAATTTAAATCTAAATTGTTGGGAGAATTATAAAATTAAACTAGAATTTTATTCCACAGAATAAACATTGGCTGAAACGATCTCTGATGTAACATGCAAATTTTGGAAAAATGCTTCAAAACATTGGCAAGATTTTTCCAAGTATCAAGAACAACTGCGGTATTTTCTAGAACATTCTGCAATTAAACTGAAACAAGTATTGAAACACAGGACAGCAGTAGTTCTGTCAAGACCTGCATATGAAAGCAAGCAAAATTCCCTAGTTAAAAAAGTACAGAGTAGATGAATGTGTCAATAGTTAATACTGAAACGTGCAACAACCTATTTCTGTTTTCACATATCCATGCAGCCCAAAAGGCCAGAATTATTCACTACAGCAAATACTCGATGAAAGATATCACTGTCTGTTAGTGAGGGTTAAATAGCATAAAAAACATGACATAAACTTTTCAGGAGTGCACAATGACACATACAGACATTTGTCCAAAACACAAGGAATTATTTATACAAACTGAATTAACTGTTAACAGTTGAAAACTGACCATTTCACACACTCCAGGTCAGAAACACTGTGTAAATATTTTCAATCAGCTGAAGGGCAACAGCAGGGCAGACACATCACCTTACAACTTAACTACAAAGCATCATATTACAGAGTCAAGAGATTATTACAAGTGGTGCGGAGTTGGGGAGGGTTTTTATTTTGTTTTAAAGTTTTGAAAGGGAAGAACTGATACTATAAAATTGGAAAAAATCCTACAAGAAACCGAATGAGATCTTGCCTTCGCATATTTAAAGTGCCATTTTTTCAAGATTCTCTACAAAACTGAAATTCACTGGGGAGAGAAACAAGCGTTGCTTAAACCTTATTAGAAAAGTATTTCAAGAAAGAACACTGTCTTTTCTTTTTCTTTTTTTAATAACATTGTAGCAGGTTTTTTTAACCTTACAGGAAAAAGAAAAGGATTGGGATACTACTAAAATAACAGTAAAAAAAAACCCCAAACTTAAGTGTTACTACAATGAAAATTGAAGCATCAACTATACAGACATTTGCCTGAGAAAATAATAGGTCAATGATTTAGTATAGGCATTTTATTCCATGGAATATAAAAATATCACTTGTAGTAATTTTTATTATTAAAAAGGACTAAATTGCATTTGGCTACAGTTTTTAGTTGATCAAATAAAACAATATAATACAATTATTTTTCATACAGTTGTATATTTTTAAGCGCCAATAAAACTAACAATATAGAAAGGTTGAAGACTGTCATGTTTTATTGTTAATACTGTTGATTTAAAGGTTAAGATGGTAAGATCAAAATATGATAGGTATATTGGCGTCAGGTTTTTTCAAACTTAAAAATACATACTCTTTCTACATTTTTTAAGTAATTAAAATCAACACTGTAATCTGATGTACCTCTAAGGATTATTCCTTAAACAGGTAGTGCAAACTGATGGACTGACTTACAGAATCGCTTTACAAGTAAGGAGTTACAAATTAGCCTGATACAGTTAATATCTAATACCTTTACTTATTTCAAATTCAACAAGGAAAATTTTCTTCCAGTAAACACTCTGTGAGAGCTTAAGTTTATCCCATGACATTTTATAGTCTGCCTACATCTGCTCATTTCATTACCTCCATTCTCTTTGTGCCACAAACATAACCAGATCTGATCCTCACCATGTCTTCTGCCTTTTGCCCTTGTACACTTAACAATGAAATGCACATTGTTGTACTACTGACATCTACAATAGCATGATTTTTACTTGTGTTTTCAGCATACTCTCAGGTAGAATACTTACTTAGGCAGCAATGACTTTTTGCACAACAGTCAAAAAGAATTTCATTCTCTCTCTTAAGAATGAAAAAAAAATTATTTTAAAATATGCAAAATAACTATATATAAAATATATAAACGAGGTATTTCTTATGAAGTGGTACTGCAGTCTTCCTTTGAAGACTGATAGATGGTGTTTTGAGTATCAGTAAATCATAAGCAGCAATAATTCAATGATATGTTTAACATACATTTTTTCATCACATTATTATTGAGTCAAGACTATGAGTGAGGAAAAATGAGTGCTAAGTTCAGAAAAAGCACTCACTGTAGGTTTTAAGGCAAGCTTTTATACCTCTGAAACATGATCCCCAACCCAACCCTGACTGTAGCTCTAAGATCCATTTTTTAATCACATATTGCCAACCAATGTTTATGTAAACCTCTGAGGTCCCTGGAACAGTGCTATCATAGCCTCTTCACTGTCCTTGTAAAAGTTGATGAAATCTATTCATTTATATATATTCATAAATGTAAAGAATGCTAAGGCAGAAAGCCGATTTCATTATTATCTTAGAATACAAAGTACAATGCCAGTAGGTAGTAATCAGCAACTTCATACTCCTATGAATCCCTAACTACTTCACTCTAGAACAAACTGTTTTAACAATTTGTTTACTGCAACTGTACTAAACTCAAATATTGGTCCCCTTTCTTGCATCTTTAAACCACTTTAGGAGATAAATTTCATTGGCTTTACACTGACATAAAACTAAATTACTTAAATGATAAACATTTTTCTACATTTATTTAGTATCACCTTCAAATAATTACAGATTCATATAATATCAGAGGGCTTGAATCAAGTATTTTAGCCCCTGCCAGTCCCAAGACATCTTCATAACACTATTCCTTACAGACTCATTTTACTTACGTTTAGAGGCCAGCAGAATTCACAACCATTAAATCAGGTGAGATACTACAATTTATAAAGTCAGGCTATTCCGTTACATCTGGAATTCCTTGTTGGCCGATGATGTTTTCATGTGTTCTAGTGAGGTTCTGAGCTTCTACTTGGCACAAACAAGTTTAATGAAATTGCAGTTGAGAATTTATGCCTGTCCACTATTGCACTAATAGAAGGGAATCAAAAGTGGGAGAAACAGGTATAGAATTTTCAGACAGCTTTCCTGTGTTTCTATTGATCAAAAATACATTTCTTGGACTATCCTCTCCCTGACTGTACACTCAAACACTTCAGAAAGGAAAATGACTTCACCTAGCAAGATTGTTCCCTACTTGGCGAATTTCTCCTTTCTACTTCGCTTCTTCTAAGGATTGCTCTGATTGCAGGAACGAAGCACTCAGCTTAGGTGAATAGATTCACTGACTGCAAATGAAGCGTCTTCAAGATTTCCTTTTTTAAGACACTTTGCTGCCAAAGTCTCATGATTCCTTCTCAGGGATGAATTAATTTTCCTGTCAGATTTCACTCTTCAGAGGAAATCTTTCTCTCTGCAAATATCATTGTATCTTTTGCTAAAATTTAAGTTTCATCTAATTTTGTTACTTGAATAAAATAAGTGTTTTCATTTTGAAACCTGTGATGTTTTAAATATTAACTAATAAAATCAACTTTTTGCCACAAACTACTCATTCAAAACTCAATTTTGCAATATTGCACTCAAATTAATAAAAGGCTTTTCAAAGAAAGAGGGAGGAAGCTCTCTATAATTACAAATTTTGAACCTTGCCTAGGCTTCTGATTTGCCTTATCTCATTTCAGCTTTTGTTAGTTTTTCCCTAGATTGCTTGCACACTTAATAACAATATTTATTTTTTTAAAGCAGAAGCGAAGTCTGATGAAACACCCACAGAAGGGAAACATGCAGTATTCAGATTCATTACGTAGGACAAATCTGAATGCTGCATAGATAATTGAGAAATTTGTGTCCTCAGAGAACACTACCACAAGCTATTCATCCAAGGAATACCTCAGACTAACATTCACTTCCTCATCCAGTGCCCCCAGTATTCAGCATAAAACTTCAGCAGCAAGTATATGGACCTAGAGTCAGTAAAACCAAAGCGCTCTTAGAGCTGACATCTTCACTTACTCCAGTGGTATTTTCTGATGTGTCTAGCTTCTCCACAAGATGTTTTCACTGAAATTTTTTTCCAAGCAGCTGTGTTTTTAAGAGGTCAACTGTTGCTCAGAAACAGCCTTGCTTTTATCATTAACATTTCAGAAGACAGGCAAGAAGTAGGAAAATTTTCTCCCCAAAAGTGTTTCTCTCTAATGTCAAAACTCTAGAAATTTAGCACAAAATTATGTTTCCTCATTAATTGGGAAACTATATGGATTTCCATACTTTCTTATCCCTCACTGAAAGTTAAGGAGGGGAAAAAAAACCCCACCAAAACAACCCAACTAAACCAATTTGCAGACAAAAATCATGCCTATGGCAAAACTGAAAAAGTCAACACTCCCAAGAAACAAAACTCTTGAAGTTTGAATTTTTATTTTTTAAGATGCAAGTTTTAGACAAAAAATGTGTTCTATCTGCTGTTTAACATACCTGATGCTTAACTTTTTGGATCCTCTTGAAAGCAATCTATAGCTGGCCAATCCAATAATTCAAAGAATTTTTAATGTACATATTGTAGATTAACAATTTCCATGAACTTACGCTGACATCAAATGAAAACAAGTATTTTTCTTGAAATGTAGTTGAGTCCTGGGTTGACACTATTCTTTTCAAGACATTTTTAGATGTATTCAGTGAAAACCACCCTCAGACAAGAACTTCCCTTTCCCTTGCCCAAGGGTTTGCTATTTGTACACAGTAAGAATGTGGTGTATTTTTACTTTTCAGTTCCATTTTTTAATTAACAAAAAACTGAACTCCCTTTACATTTATCAAGTCTTGGTCTATTTAAAACGAAGAAGTTAGTTCATCATCTCTAGAAGCTCCAAGAGTCCTAAATAAAGCAGCACAAAAAAAGGAGATATAATACTAAATTATACAAATAAAGGAAAAATACCTATTTGACAACCTGGTTACAAAAAAATAAAGGTACTGGACAAATCCTTTATTAGTGCTTTGCCAGTTATAGAGTTACTTGAAAGACATCACATTGGCTTGGTTGAAGGCCAAGCCTTCTTCCCAGAGGGTATGGGGTTTTTAGCTTTTCTGCTAACTGACTTGCCAGTACAGTACAGAAAACTACATTTTAACTCATTCAGAAGTCTACTAAAAGCTTTTCTAAGCAACAGTCCTAATTCCATATTGTGTTCAGATGTGAAAAAAAATGTTTAAATTCTATTTCACAATACAATCAACCATCACTTGCTGCCACAATACTTGACTGTTATAAAAAACAGAAGACATACATACACATGTATCAAAATAACGTGATTTTAAATTTTAACATATCTTATTGATTATTTTTAACTAAGGGTCTGAAAGAAAAAGTGTTCTCATTTTTAATTCATTGCTAATTGGATTGACAACTGCATCAAAACAAAGTAATTCAAGAAGGGCATTCTATTTCTTTGGATTAAGCAAAGGGCAAACCCTGAGAATGGGGTCTCAGAAACTTAAGAAACTGGTGTTTACTGAAAAGTTACCAAACCAGATAAAGGCATTCACGACATCACGGAATGATTTTTCCAACACTGAAGAAAGAACATGAATCTCCTTTTTCCTGATCTTAAGCAAAACAAACAAACCCAACTCACCACCCCTCTCCCAAAACCAACCAAAGCTTTGGAGGTAACCGAACAGCAAAACTTAGGAACAATTCTCCGCTTTCTCCATTTAAGAACATAAAAGTGTTTCTTTTTAATATTTTAGGATAGATCAAAGAAATCAAAATTGAGAGACTCCTGGCAACAATCACACAGCTAAATAAGGTAAGACCATGGCTTGTACTAGGGAACACCTGAAAACAAGTAGAAGTCCAGAGAGCAAAGAATATATGAAGCTAATCTAGAAAGAAGATGCTTGACTTTCTTTCAAATACAATATACTTAGTAATTGCTAAAGGTGCCAAAATTATTCTTCCAGGTACTTAAACCTACGCCAATGCAAATTTCTATACACTGCCCTGCCCCAACTTCATTCAACAGAAAATTGGCCTAAACTCTACTGCAACAGCAATTAAATTATTCCTATATTTGCAGCATTAGAGCATAAAAACCACGGTGTAAATCTGAAATGAAATAACATACATAAGTTAAGAATACTACCTGATGTCATTCCATCTGACTTTTTATTTTACTGTAGACCAAAGCCAGGAGAGAAAAGCTCAAGTGTATGTGAGTTGACACAATTTGATCTTAAAAGGCACTTTCACAGCCAACACGTCTACTGGATAATAAGAGAAAAACTGATTGAAAACAACAGAGGAATAGATAAGGCTGGCTACTGGTTACTACTACCATGACTTAAATCAAATTCAGAGTATGTTATCATAGCATGCTGACAAACAGTTCGCAGAAATAATTTGTGCAATAAAAAATGAGTGGGTAGGCCAAAAATAATGTCAAGTTGGCTGTTTAAACAAATAAATAAAAACTGTCAAGCAGCAATGTCCAAAATAAAAAAAGCTTCACTGATTGTTCAAGTCATTTAAGAGTATAAGGCCATCTGAAAATAATGTTCTACAATGTTTGATATTACATTAAATTCTATTTTATTCATACACACAAGTTACTCCAGTATTTTGAATGAGATAATGCATAGTTGTTCCTATATATTCAAGAAAGAATATAATCACATCCAAAATGCAAACATTTTGACTTGAAATATTTGCTAGCAGAACAAAACTATTAGTATTCATAATGTGTCTTACATTAAACATAAACACACAATTATAACTAACAGAACCAAATAACATTGGAAATGAGCTGATGGAACTCTTAGGATTCATTTTCTGCTAAAATAAATTAAAAAGATGCAAATTAAAAAGGTACAGTAACTGCTGTGGTTACAGTGTAAAAAAACAATCACTTAGATTTACCTCAATATAAGATACCTGTCATATTTTCTGGGCCAATTTTTACTGTATTAAAGGATCCAAGAAGGTGATTCACCCTCTCTAGCTGTCCTTTTCTCCTATTCTTTGTACTCTAATGGAAGTATTAGACACTGCAGAAAGAACTGGAATTAGTATAGAGCATTTGCACAGTCTCAGAGCTACGCATGGCTTCTCCTACTCCTGTGACCCATTCTGATGCTACGTAAGTAAATCTTCGAGTTCATTTTGGAGCAGAATACCCTCCACTTTAAAGGAAAAAATCAAAGATATAAATTTTTAAAAAAGCTGATTTATCAAGGGGAAATAATCAAAAGGATATTAAGGATGCAGCTGTTGCAGATGTAACTGCATAGGTGCACCATTCATGGTTAGAAAATGAGGGAAATTTTAGAAAGATTCTACTGAAAGTTTTTTACTGGTGGGGATTGGTGCCACTCAGAGTAAGAGATGCCTTGGTAAGAAAAAAATATTAGTAAAATATTATAGGATGTGTAAACACAAATATGAAATGTGGACAGGTTCCAAGTGAACCCAAGCCTCAGGGGTCTGTGCTCATTCACTTTCTTCAAAAATCAGGAATTCAGATTATCCAAGAGCTGGCTGCACAATCCCAGGGCCTCACATCACACCTGACGCAGGTGGGACATTAGAACCTCCCAAAAGCTACAAAATTAACTCCTCTGCTGTAAGGCCAAGAGAGCATGAGAACAGGTGTAAAGCAAGCACAGCAGAAGAGCTTTAAAAATATAGACTGTTTTTAATATCTAAATAACTGGCTAGATTTCACATTCTACCCCTGCCATCTTCAATTACCACATTATAATTCATACACTGTTAATTCTTAGATAGTACTATATACACCCTGTTAGTGAGGCTAGCACAATCCAGAAACAAAATAACAGCACAATGAAAGGATAGAAAACTTAAATGAAACATTAAACCTAGGTACCAGTAAGGATGACATTTAAACTAACACACATAATGCTAAAACTAGAAAATTCCCTTCTATGTTCTGTACTGTTTGTATTTTCTGTAAATAAGGCTTTAATAACCACATTTTTTTAATTTGTCCTTCAAGAAAACTTTATTGCATACATATATAACTTAAGCTTGCATCCAAATCATTATTTAATTAGACAATAAACCCTCCTCCCTCATACTAACAGTAAATAACATTTATGTATGATTATTTTGCAATGTTTCCGCACTGCGTTAATTTTTTTTAGCATTTCAAGTTTAGCTTTTTTCTGTGAAATAACCTTGAAGAGCTAGTTGCAGCTATTTTTTTAAGCTTAACAACAGCTACAGTTCTCCTTAGCTATTTGGCTTAGAAACAATTTCCAAACTGACTTAAGCAGTGTAAGTCAAAGATTTACACTTTCAACTAATTGAACACTGAAACTAAATAAAGCACCAACTTTCTTCTTCATTAACATATTTTTTTTGTTTTAAAAGTCCAGGAGTTTAGTTTAGAATAGAAACATTTGAACAGGTAAATAAATAAATAAGGCATGACATTTGTGTCTGAATACAACAATAACTTATCCATCCTGTGAAGTCTATCTTACAAAAATCTGAATTAATATGCAGTTGCTATAGGAGATATATAAAGAGCAGAAATTCTAATACGTGGAATTCTTACTAATACACTAGTTGTCTGGTAATAAGACCGATATCTACTCAAATGAAATGAAAACCAAGGAAGCATGACTGCAACACCATCCAACTCTAACCACTCTTGCACTGTATTTGGACTTCTGAAGTTTTGTCTCTTTGGGGAAAAAACAGATTCCTAGTGTTTTCCAAGCTGAAGAGTTGAAGACCATCTATCCTGCTGAAATAAAGAACAAAATTCACAGGAACTTCAGTGGGGTAGGAATTTAACCACAATTTTTCAAGTTTAACTAAAAAAATTTATTCAGATTCTTTAGGGAATGTTCTAAGCTCTGCCATTTTCAATGTATATAGAAAGGCAATAAATTTCATTTTTCTCCAAACTGCTATGAGGCAAAACCTTCACTATGACACATAATTGGTAAGAACACATCCAACTGTCACAGTGCTTCAATTTGGAATGTTTCTAATTAAATTTTAATTAAAACTGGCATTTTTAGGAGCATGTATACCTGATATTCTAGAAAATAGAATCTTTCTAAAAAGTATAATTTTATAAGAGAAGCATGAGAACTAGGGGAAAAAATGACTGCATACTTTTGAAGTTGTTTGTTAATACTGCTTTATCAATATAAAGAAAAAATTAACTTTTAAGTACGTAAACTTTCCAGATCGTGATCACCTCACTTAAGTATAAATATTTTAAATTTCACTCTGGCCACAGGAATCCGATTTCCAATCACAAGAACTGAGATTACTTTTTCCAAAATGACAATTTCCTGAATTTGCTTATAAATATAGAAATCATTCTCCTTTCTCTAGCTGGCTGCTACTTCACCAATACACAATGTGATGGAAACAAATGGACTGTCTCTTCATCAAAGTAAAAAAAAAACCTAGGATTTTTGGAGATTCTCATTTATTTGTGTGGACATAAGGAGGGAAAAAAATGTAATAAAGATACAAAAAATACAATGAAAATTAAACTAATAATTAAGGAAACGACTGGCAACAAAAATCTGGAAGTATGTGACAAAGTATCAAGGTTATTCTCTCAAAACAGAGAAATGAGAAATTAAAACAAGTTATTGATATATCTTCTTATGACAGCAAGCAGATTTTTTTTTTTTTTTTAAAGTCCAGCCATGTGCAGAAAAACAGAACCACAGTGGCTTGCTCCTCACTCACTCCTTAATAATTTTATCTAGACATATTGGAAGCAGTGGGAAAAAGTACCTGAAAAGGGCACTAAAATGCACATCTAAGAAACATGCAGTCATTCATTTGGGAGTTAGTCTCCTAAACAATAAACCAAGTATTGTTTTTAAAGCAAATCATTCTATGTACAAAGGATACTTTTATCTGCGTAAGGTGGGGAACTTAGACTCAGTAGAACGCACAGAGTGCACTGCAGCTAGCTTATTTCCAACCAAAATGAGTGCATGTTAAAAAATGGGAACAAGTGTTATCTATTTATTTTTCAACTGCTGTATACAAAACCCTGTTCTGAACCACTAAACTTTGCATCAGCATCTGTCTGAATAATTTTCCTCTCTCATTCTATTTCACAAATAAAGACAAACAATAACTGCTTATTCTGTCTGCAGTACCTCAGACTTCCTCCTTCCCAACAAAAAATTACCTCTATACCATGTTAGTCAAGCCTCTGTCGTCTAAATAAAAGCCCACCTAAAAATCCAAATAAGAAAACTGCTTTCTTATTTTCAAAACTAGATAAAACAATAACGTTCATTTGAATGGGCACAGAATACTATTTGAAATTTATTTTAAAGGTCAAAGAATTTCAAAGAATGAAAGTTTTGGGTTTAAATTACTACCTTACAAAGAAAACTAAATCCTGACACTCAGAAGTAACTTTTGCAATCTTTAAAATTCTTTTTCCAAGATCACGAGGTTTTAGGTCTATTTCTTAAAGTAGTTATTTTTAGGCAGCATACTTCAAACTTTCAGTCTTGGTAAAGTATATAAAACAAATTAATTCAAACATCAGAAAATAAATCTACTTATAGTTCACGCACAAATCAGTTTTGCAGCAAGTTACTAACTACTCCTCTTAAATATATATTAGTATCTTCATGATGCTGCAATTGATACACACTTGACCTGAGGCAAATTTGGTTTTTTCATGCTTCATTATCTATACAACCACATGTTAAACATCAGCTAATCAACTGTATTATATGTCTAAACATGGGTATTTTTGAAAAGACAAAAGTTTGAAAACTTAGATTTAAAAAACAGAGTATTTTTCAGTAATCAGATCAAAATTGCTATTTTGCTTTTCTCTTCAAACTGATAGGGGAAGTGGGGGGCGGGAGGTGTGGAGGGGGAAGATTGACAGAGATTTCTCTATCCCTTAGGGGTTAACATTTGTATAGCTGTCTCTCTTTGTTGGCACAACCCAATTTGAAAAGAAAGAACCATCTGCCCAGCTGTCTGGAATCCAGCCCTGTCTGATAATTCCCATGTTGAAAAATAAACATTTCACAAAACCCATGCAGTAAAGAAACCAATTTACTTTTCTTACAGCTAACAACTAGGCTATAAAGCAACACCTTTGGAAGCCATACAAAACACTGAAACTTTAATTTTGGTTTGAAGCTCTGATGTTTTTCTTTACTCTTCTATTGCATACTATTTTTTAGGAGTTGCAAGTTTTGCAATTTGACTCATGAAATAGAGCAATTACATTAAAAGACTCGATTAATGCAGTTGTTCCAGTTTGCTTGATTACTACCACCACTAATGTGAATGCTCCCAAGGAACAAGTGATACAAGTACGGTATTTTAATAACAATTCTGGTATGCAAAAATTAATTCAGTAAAAAGTGTATAAAGTGGTAGTAATAACATGTTATGGAGTGATTATCAGAAAACTCTATTCTTGTGTAAATAACTTAAAACAATTGGTGTCATCAGGTTTTTTTCCAAACATTACAATTACTGTTCAGACCAATTCAAGAGAGGGTAGAGGATACTAAATTAAAGATGTTTAGAAACTTGTATGTAAAGAAATAGCTTTATCTTATTATTTTTTAATCTTTGTATTTCAGCTCAGGTTTTAGGTTCGAGAGAGGGCATGGGAAAATTTGTTTTCTTATGTAGCAGAGAATATTTGGACATAGTGGATCTAGTCAACTCCCTTGTCTTCTGAAGTTCCCAAACACTAGCTGTATGAAAACTAGCTACTCTTAGATTTTACACTTCAGTAAGTTTAAGACTGAACTAAGCACACTTTTTGGTCTTTCTTTATAAAACTCAATAGCAAGGAACGTTTTCCAGATTCCAGGAAAAAAAAAAATAATCCAGAGACATACAGCTTAGCTCTCAAACTAACCCTGTCACACAGGCCTGTACTTCAGGCAGTGTTTCCTATTGTTTCAATTATCATTAAACAGAGTACTAATAGCTCCTTCACTTAGTCTGAATGACCAAATGATACCTTACAACTGTAAGGGTTATGAAACTAGGAAAAAGGCTTGCAACTGTGTTGTATTAAAAAAATCTCTATATTAGTGCTTTAGGATATCTCATGTATTCTCAGGTAAATTACATTTAGAATGAAATAATACTTAAAGTTAATCTGTTTAAGTATCAGAAATCAAAACTTCCATAAATTGGCTATTACATTTGTACACCAGTTCAGAAAACTGTCGAAAATCTAGTTAAAAGATATTGCAATATTTTTTTTCTCCTTTTCTGCTTGTTAGAGTGAACAGAGTTAGACATCTCTTTTCCCACCAATTTTTCAGTCTTTCTATCAGGATTGGACACACTACAGATTCTTAGATTTCTGCATTCAGAAGCTATGTGATCATATGCAGTGTCAGTCAGAGGGAACTAAGATACTTATTCAACCACAACTAATTTATATTCTTTCAAAGTGGATATTTGTTCAGATCAAAGAAAGTATATCGCTGCACTCTTTGCCCATAAGGTTGGGCAACTCTCCTTGCCTGTTTGTTTCTGGCAGAGGGAAGTAACTTGTGATGAGTCAGATGTGTTTATGAGGCAATTTTCTTTATTTGTAAGAAAATTATATATACCAAATACCTTTTCCTTGAGCAGAACAGATAGAAATTGGAAGCAGCAATTTCCTTCCATAGCCCTTCCGCCTCTTTAATGGAAATGAGCTTCTTTTTCCAAATAACTTCCTGCCAGGGATATAGCCATATTGCTTCTATGACTATTTCCCTCTTGTACCCATGATTTCTGTTTTCTTTTACACACACAACTGCTATGAGTCAAGAACTTTTGCAACAACCATTTAAAGAAATCTTTCCAGATATACATAGTTTAGGTAGCATATGCACATCAACCTCCTCATAAAAATGGGCTAAGGGAAGAGATAACTGCTTACAGCTGGGAAAGGCTCAGCTTCTATTCCAGCACTGTCAAAGCACTGTGTTTCAGTATACCCATTAACACCATGAGATAATTGAGAACTACTAATATCCTATAAACATATGTATAATGATTTCTGTGATCTAATAGCACAATTAAGCTGCTGTCCCATTCTTCTTCAGGACTGTCTTGAAGTTTGAAAGTTGCAGACTCCTTCACCTTTCTTCAGTGATTAGTCAAATGGGAATGAAAAAGATCACAACGACTATTTTTCCCTTTTATTTCTTTGCCAACCAAACAATGGTATTTCAAGCAGTATTCATCAGAATAAATAAATAAATAAATAAAAGAAATAGAGACACTGCATAGCATTATTTGGTTTTTAAAGGGCCTTAATACATGTTAGCTAATTCTCCATCTGAACCCTGGCACAAAGCGTTGGGAGGCATTAGTTTACAGAAAAAAGTTAGTTTGATTGCATTCCTTAAATTGCAGAATTCTTTTCTTCCAAAAATAGCAACAGCTTGTACATATATGTCATGCTTCAACCCCAGCCAGCAACTAAGCACCACACGGCCACTTGCTCAGTCCCCACCAGGTGGAATGGGGGAGAGAACCGGAGGAGTAAAAGTGAGAAAACTCATGGGTTGAGATAAAGACAGTTTAACAGGTAAAGCAAAAGCCACGTGCACAAGCAAAAAAAACCAAGGAATTCATTCACCACTTCCCATTGGCAGGCAGGTGTTCAGCCATCTCCAGGAAAGCAGGGCTCCATCACGCCTAACGGTGACTTGGGAAGACAAACACCATCACACTGAACATCCCCCCCTTCCTTCTTCTTCTGCCTGCTTTACATGCTGAGTGTGATGTCATATGGTCTGCAATATCCCTTTGGCCAGTCGGGGTCACCTGTCCCAGCTGTGTCACCTCCCAACCCCTTGTGCCCCCCCAGCCTACTCGCTGGTGGGGTGGGGTGAGAAGCAGAAAAGGCCTTGGCTCTGTGTGAGCACTGCTCAGCAATAACGAAAACATCCCTGTGTTATCAACACTGTTTTCAGCACAAATCCAAAACACAGCCCCATACTAGCTACTATGAAGAAAATTAACTCCATCCCAGCCAAAACCAGCACAAGATAAAAACATCATCCTTACAACTACTAACTGTAGACAAATAAACAGCCATTAGGTATGAAAATGGTTTTCAGCCAATCATTTTCTACCATAGAGGTTTTGTCTAGTGCTTATTCCAACATAGTGTCCCACGTAGTTTGAGAGGGTACTTACTTTTAGCATAAATTTAACATGCAGTATGAAAAATATCCCAGAATTATGAACCAAATCTCTTCCCTTATCTTTCCCTCCCCTTTTAATTACAAGCTATTTATTATGCTATTCTAGACTATTTATTCTCATCTTTACCTCTGCACCCTTCCTATTGCAACACACTTTTATCTGCTCCTCTCCATCTTCAAACAGCAAGTGGAAATTTTAGTACTGAAATATTTAATTTTCCTGTTCCAACACTATGTGCTCTGTCCTCTGTCTTCTCAATCCTACAGCAGTAATATGCTCAGATTTGTAAGCACAAAAATTTCACAATATAACCTTAACACACCATATGAAAAGGGAGACCACTCTCCTCTCTTTGACATGATAATTAAATAAGAGAAATGTAACTGCACTGCTCCCAAGTGCAACACTATTATATATCATCATATATCCAAGATTAATTCTTCACTTGAGTGGATACTAGGCTAAATTCAGACGAAATATAGTAAATTAGCTTTTGCACTTCATTAATACTGTCAGCTTCACTCTAATGTCCAGTACATAAAAGATTGGAAGTTTATGAATTTAAAATAACAAAGAAAACCCCCCAAGCCCCCACCACACCGCAAAAAAAAAAAACACCACTAGATGACAAAACAAAGAAAACAGGAAGTGTATTGGATTTAAAATATATAATTTTTAGACAAAAAAAAAAGTGCATGATGTTGAATTGCTAAATCTTAATTCTTCACTAAATAATGTTTTGCTATCTGTATCAGGTCCAAACTCAAAAACATACTATTTTATAGTGTCTGAATTGATATAGCACTCTTTCTTAAATTTCAAGAAAAAAAATTATTGTGTTGATTCATGAAAAATTATTCAGTGGTCTCACACCAATATAATACTTAAAGAAGATGTGGAAAAAAAGGCAGAGCACAATATGCATCTGAGATGCTGAATACTATGGAACTTTGTCAGCAGAGGCAAAATATTTAGAGAGAAGTAAGCAAGGCAGATAAAAACCTTATCCAGAACTTCCATAGGTGTGACAGTCTGTTTCAGGACTGTGGAGTAAAAACTCAGAATGCCAATACATACATAATCTTTGCATCATGAATACCAGATATCTATTAGTAATCCTCTCTTTATTCAGGAAGGTAAAAGATACCTTCAGTTTCATTTCAAAATGTTACATTTCAAAAACATCAGTCTTGTTGCCATAAATTGCTTTCCTGAAAACAGCTAGAAAGCCGGTTCACGCTTTCTACTTCAGAAGTAAAAGATGTGAATACGGAGGCTGGGAAACTGTAGACTCAAGATAACTTTTTGAAATTCTCATAAGCAGCAACGAAAGCCATGATATCACTGAGAAGTCAAGTTAAACTTCAGAAAATCTGACCCAAATAGAAACCACACAAAATGTGATGGTTATCACAAGGTTTATATGGTATGAGCACAATTTTTTGAGCTGTCAGTTGAAACACAGACCAAAACCAGCTTACCCACACTGCAGTAGCAATTTGTCTACCAAGGAGGCTAAATCTCCATAGGCATGGCTCTAACATCACCAGTCCTTTTAGTTACATTTACAGCTGGAAATAAAATACATGCCTAAGCTCTATAAATAAATAAATCACTTGACTTGTGCTAAATGACAGACACACTGAAAATATGCCTGACTATTTTATATGTAGCTATGGGAAGAGTGGCCTTAGCACACCAGTTTCCTGTGCAGAAAATTTTTCTACTTTATCTTCTTCAGAGAGTAGCCAAGATTCAGGAACAGAAACTATGCTATATACTGTATCTTAAGCTCTCAAAGACAGATAGATGTATGGAATGAATTTTGATGTATATGACTTAAAGTGGCCTTTTGCTGCACAGGTATCCTGAAGAAACAATTAGGTTAAACATAGCAAAACACTGTAATCTCATTAAACAATTACACAATTTTTTTTTAATTAAAAGTTTCATCCAAGGTTCCAACTGCTATTACTCAAAAAAAACCCCACCTTATACTGCTTTTCAAAGACAGTCTGATTGACTGCAGAGTATAGAAGATCTCCATCTTCGATATGTCAAGGAGGTATAATGCAAAAAGAGGCATTATTAAAAACTTGATGGCAAAACCAGGCTTTCTTCCTCTTTTCTCTCTTGTTAGAGAGGAAAAATCCTCAGTTTAAATATCAACAAAATTCTTACTGAAAACAAGGGCCTTCATAAGCACTGTGATGTTGTTACTTCAAAAGTTTAAGGAAAACATTTGTCTTTTACAGAAGGCTTTTGAGGCTTCTAAATTCAATTTTCTTCGTAAAGGTGAAAAGCAAGTTCACTTAAGCATTCCATGTACTATAGTTTGAAAAATACATTTCCAAATATTTTCATAAAAATGAAAACATTATAAAAATTATCTACTGTTATTATACTGATTAAAATGTTTCTGTACAAATGAAGCAAAGCCACTTGGTGATGGCTGGTTATCCTCACAAGTCGTTTAACTCCCTACATGTAAATTAAGTGTGTGCATGTGTGTACACTTGCACACAAGTTGACTGGGGATTACTTATATATCTAGCAATGTTTCCTTAAGCTCCTCACGAAAGGGAGGAAGCTACATCCCTGCAAAGCTCAAAAAAGAAACAGCAGCACATTCCCAAATACCTGTTCAAAGGCAGATATACCAAGAATTACATGAGAAAAGAGTAAAAGAGTTTTTCAAGAAAGTGAAAGCTTTGTGTGTTGAAAAGAAGGGAACTGGAATTACTAAACACTGAAACATTTATTTTAATTAAATACTAATAAAATTACAAGGACACCATAAGAAAGAGAAAAGCCCTTAAAATCCAAACGTTGAGGACCTCAAGAAAAATTCCGCCTACCAAGACAAAGGCAAACTAAACTGTCTATTATATATAAAATAGGACAAGTCTTGTTGTAGTGGAGGGTCCTGCCAACAGACTAAATTATTCAGCCTTCTTATCCATAAAAGCTATGTGACTAATCTATTACTATTGTTAACAAAACAAACCAATGAGACACAAAGCATTGCTTCATCTTCCAGTAGACAGAATGCTAAAGTATATCACCTACTAGAAGTACCTACAGTTAGGTGCTTCAGGTTCTATTTACCAGAAAGGAAAAACTCTCATAATTTGTATGGGCACAGGAAAAAAAAAGGGCAGGAGGGGTGGGGAGTTGAGATTTCTATTCAACCATTTCATTTAACATTAACAAAATGATAAATTTTAGTACAAGGCAGGAGGTAGGTAATCAGATTGGATACTTGATGAACACTTAACAGACACAGGATATTTAGAAAAAGACACACTTTGGATAAATGCATAGTTTCTCATGGTTGGTTCTCTTAAAATTACAGCTTTGATGTTCATCTAAAACAAAATCTCTTCTAAACTCATTGAACTGAACTTCCAAGTACAACAGCAGCTTTGCTCATTTTGACACCACTAGGCAGGTAAATAGACTGCACTGCTTCTTCCAGACAGTCAGAGATCTATGAAGGATAATACAAAAGACAAGTTCCAATAAAACCCTGACCCTGTGAAAGTTACTGGGACTTCAGCTGTTTATTGAATGTAGTAGAGGATCTTGCATGAAATATTGCCTTCCTTGAAATGTAAAGACCATTCTCTCAAGAAGGTTACTGGATAGCCAACAAGTTATTAGTTATCCAAAAAAGCTAATTTTTAGCTCATCAAATCCTTCAACAGGTTAAACATGTCTCCTCACCTAACCGACACGTGTTTTTATGACAAAAATCAAATAGATTATGATAACCTTGCACTGTATGTTGGATTAGTCTATACTGCTCTGGGACTGAGGGGAGAAGAAAAATCCACTTCACAACCGGAAAAAGAATCGTAAAATATTATCTTAGGAGACCTCTTTCAAATGTTGTTACTCCCACATTAAATCGTCCATCTTCCTAACCTGAAACACACACAGCCTCATACAATGTGCTGAAAGTATTTCTACCGTACACCGTACAGTCATTAACCAAAACATTCTTCCGCAAGTACACGAAAGGATCCTGCGGTCACTTGGGCTGGACCAAAGGAGCCTCCACTCTGTACCCCTTCCAGTGCGCTAACAGAGAGGACCAACTAGATCGAACGCGCTTCTTTAAACAACACCGAAACCGCCTGGGAACTACACCCGAGGCGGCTGCTACCCGAGGCCGTGCCGCCGAGGCTCCGCACGGGCGGCCCGGGGCAGGCTCCGGGGCAGGCTCCGGGGCAGGCTCCGGCCCTGCGGCGCGGCCGCAGCTCCCGAGCCCCGCGCCGGGCCGCGCCGGCGCAGCCGCAGCCGCCGCCCGCCTTGCCCTCTGGCGCCCTCTGCTGGCGCTGCCGAGGCTGTCAGGCGGCGGTTTCACACCGCCCACGCCGCCGGCACCCCGCGGGCGCTCTGCGGGCCGGGCCGACGCGGGCCTTCCCCTTGGGGCGCTCGCCACGTTCCGCATGCACACCCTTCCGCTTCCCTTCAACTGGTGAAGCTCCAGCACCGGCCGTTCGTTTCCTTCGGGCAATTTCAGAACGGTGTGGTCCCTTTAGCAGAAGGCCGTGGTTGGCGGGGCCCGATCACTCCTCGGGCGGTATTGGCCTCCCACAAGTGGCAGGTACTGCAACACGGCTCTCCTCCCGAGCTCCAGGCCTGTAGCCATTCCGATACACAGCTTACTAACTCTTCTACAGAAGAGCTGAGAACTGAAGCACAAGCTAACATCACACTTTAAAAGAAGTCACTCTGAGAAGGCTGTATGAGATACCAATATGTAAAGAAACAATTGTCTGCCATTTGTCAGTTCCTGTGCACCTTCCTCCTACTCTGGAGTGCTCTTTAGGATTCCAAACTTTTTACCTTGGGTCTCTGATCTTCCCGCTTCTCCTGAAATGCAGACTCCAGTCCTTCTCCAGCTTTGTATTTAACACACACACACACGCACACGCACACGCACACACACACACACACCCCAAAAACAAACAAAAAAACCTCCACACAAACAAAAACAAACAAAAAAATCCCATCCCATTCCAAAAGACTACACTTCTGCTCTTCTCTTTTGCTCCATTACTTTTTTAAAACCCCACTCTGATACCTTTTTTCCCTCCTCCAATACAAATGACTCCTCCTCCCTGCAGTTAAACACATTGAAACAGTCTTCTTCCAAATTAAATATCTTTAGCATTTACTTGGGAAAAAAAACTAAACCCTACAAGTCACAGTAACAAAACAATGTAATTTTACTTGAGCCCCACATAATACTACATTAAACACTGAAATTTCCTACGATCTCTACACTTCAATATATTTACTTTATAGCTGGCCTGGAAGCATTCCGACAATGATTAATGCAACTACTGCGAAGCAAGGAGAATGAAGCTAGATTTCAAGCTCTGAAAACTGGAATTTTACATCTGAATTTTACTTTAAGGAATAAGTTATTGGTGTTTCCTCCCCAGCTGAACAGCCCTAAGGTATAACGGGGGGGGGGGATGCTGGGGTGTGTCTGATACCTAGCAAACAAGTTCAGAACTAAAGGATTCTTGTTAGATATCCCTGAAAGATGACTGGCCTAAAACATGAGAATATACTGAGAACACATCAGACTGAAACGAATCAAATCTGAAAGGAGCATAAAACTTCACCCACCATCTCTGACTGAAGGCTGCAAAAGTGCAAGTGCCTACAGAAAGTTGTTTTTTTGTGGTGGTTCTTTGCTGGTGGTGGTGGTTTGGGTTTTTTTTTTAAATGAAGGTCCTAATGGCTAACTCTTCCCCAGCACTCTTATGACTTTCCAAGTGGTTTCCCAAAGCTTGGCTGAGTAATCTATTGAGGACACAATTTGGATATTTGTTTACAAAAGACAGCTCAGTTCAGTTCTCTTCAAATTTCAATGCAAGAAGCATAGGCTCATCAAAACCATGAAACAGAAAAGGATTATGTATAGCAGGTGTCTGAAATACCATCTACTTTAGCAATCTGGAGTACTGGTAGCAGCAAAAGCAATTAGACTCTGAACTCAAGAAAATTCTGTCTTTACAGCTCGGATAGTTAAATAGTGAACAGATTGACAATGGAATCTCTGGAATCTCCCTTACTGAAGTGCTTAGAAAACAGATTAAATAAATATCTGTCAGGAATTGTGTTGGTATGATTGATCCTGTCATAGCCCAGGAGAATATACTGTTGAACCTTTGAATCCCCTTCCAGCCCTCCTGCTTTTTTCTTCTCTTTGAGTCAGTGAATTGCAGCATTTGCATTATTGTATTTTAGTTAATTTATCTTTTAAAAACACACTCAAAATTAAGCATATTCAATTCAGTCATGAAGCAGCAGATGAGCATAAAAAGCTCACAGCCTTATGGTGCTGGTGGGGAAGAGCTAGACTGGAAGAATGCGATTTCAGCAAGGCAAGGTAGGCGAGATAGGCTGACAGCGAAGGGGCTCAGAAGCAGGTGTGAGGAGATGGAAAGGTGCACTGGTGCCAGGAAACTGTATCTGAGCCGGAGAGCTGTTTGCTGTTCCTGCCACTGATGAAAAAGGGCAAGAATAAGAGAATTGGCTGCCAATGCTAAGAAAGTCTCTTTACCGTAGTGCTCATCCCAGAACAGGATACTGAATGTGTAGCAGTGTCAAGCAGCAGCCAGGGCTGGCTGTTCCCAAAGGGAAAGCAAACCAGGAGCCAAGCATGACCCCAGCACAGGGGGTTCCCTCCGCACCCAGGGTGCAGTCCCATAGCACTTGAACGCAGCGGGCAGAAAGAGGTGCTGGCAATGTAATCCATCGGCATTCCCAGACGAGACAGGAGATAGCGATACGCAGGTAGACCAGCCAGAGGCAAAAAGAAATGGGTTACAGAGACAGCACTAGGCACAAGTTACAAGGCACATCTGAGGGGCCTATCCAGGAGACAAGCCACCTACCACACAGGCCTGAGATCTATCCAGGAAGCAGAGCAGGAGGCAGGCACACCTACAACAGAGCTCAGGCAAGGACTGGAACACCCACCCAGGTCTGAGCTGAAATGGAGCTCCTGGGCACGGGGGCAGAGGGTGTGGGTGGAGGGCACTGGCCAGGCTGGTCAGGAAAATTAAGACCTAATGTTCTCAAGGCCCTGACAGGTAGCACACCTCATCTTCACGTACATTGAGTGAGGCAAAGCTGACAGGTGAACCACAGCCACACCTTAACAGTTTATTACTCTAGATAGCTGCTAATTCTGATTAGCTGAAGCTTGTATCTTACTAAGTGCAGATCACTTTGTGTTAAGATAAAATGAGACTAGAGACATTAGTACAAAAAAGACTCCCTGACTATAGAGCCAAAACGTGATAAAACTTCAGTGATGCTTCTGCCAGTTTTTGCATAAATATTAAACTAATGGCCCAAAAGTACAAGAAATTCTACGCACTACTCAAAATCTAAAACAAAATTCTAGAGCAAAGCCAACCAAGACTAATAGGATGTTTTCCATTTACTAAGAATAATTTACAGAAACTTTTCATTATGAAAGACCTCAAATGATCGGGAGGGTTTTTTATACAAATGATGATCCAACTTCAGTATGATAAAGCATGCTTGACATATCAATAATATCACTTCTCCTGTAGTTGAAGTCAAGCTTTTGCTGAATTTGGCCTATAAGCAGAGTGTTCATTTCATTAGTTTTAATAAAATTGTACGGAATCATCATTCAATGATTTGGGGATGGAACTTAGCTAAATGAAAATCATAATCAAACCAACCTTCCAAAACCAAGAATAATGAATTAATTCTTGGAAGTGTTCTTCATTATCAAATTCCAGCAAAGAACCCTTTAACACTAAGAGTCAAGTCAAACTGCCTATAGTCTTTCCCTGGCTTATCAAATATCTCTCTTGTTGGTAAGATTGAGAAAACATTTGTAAGAAAAGGCAAAAGTATCCATGTAACAATACTTAATTGCTTCTAATTTGAACAGAAAGGACTTAACAAGGAAAGCAACTATTTTTAGCATATTCTAACATTTAAGATCTAACAAATGGGTATATGCCATACCTAACTTTTTGACATCTGCTTTGGGCAGTTCAATTCACAAATCCAGCTTCCGTGTCAGTTAAGAAGAGCTGGGCACTTGAAATTCTCAGTAGCTACTATGAACAAGGAGTAGAAAATGTTGGATGTAAGGTTAGCTGGAGCTAAAAGTTAACAAAGGGTAGGTTTGAAAACCTACTTCTCCAAGACTCAGATTCTTGTCTACAATGCTGAATCATTTGCTTATACATAAAAGCTTGAAAACCCTTCTTGCATCAAAGCTACACAAGTACTAATAATAAATACACAGGCATTGTCCTGTGATCGTCCATACTGACATGCTGTTAGCACAATCCTTGGCATAGTTTTGGTGATACACCAGTTATTAGCGTCCCAAACTGTGCTTGGACATGCTTTCAGTGTAGTGTGTCTACTAGGGGCTATTTCCAACATACATATTAGATGTACCCACCTTGTTTTGATGCAATATATGGTTCTATCATGCCAAATGGCTTCAATGCAGAGAACAGGCCTGGTCCATTTTGTTTAGCAACACAGATGTGCTATTAGATTCTGCAATTGACTCTCGGCAGAGAAAACTAGCCTTGCTGCTTCTTCCAAAGACCCAGTATCTTTCTCTCCAGGATATGAAATGTGGGTTCAGTCATGTCCCTCAGCACAAGGAGTTCAAATCTGAAATTCTTGTATCCCATTCCCTGAAAAGTGCCTATAACATGAGGCCACAGGACAAGGCTGGAAGTATTTTCCATTATCCAGCTGAAGCTGTCCTTTGTACATACTTCCAAACAGAGAGGAGTCAGTGGTCAAAAAGGAAAGGGCAAAAGCATAAACACACAAACAAGAGGGATCCTGACTCTAGCATACTGAGCAGGAAATTCTTGAGAGGGAGCAGCCTTGAGTTCCTATGCCTGCCTCTAATATTGTTTATAATGTTTTTCCTCTATTTGAAATTGTACATATGATCTGGAGGGTAGGGACAAGATCATGGAACTTCCCACTTTAATGGAGTGTACCTGCATTAAGCTCTGCACTATTACTACTACATTATTGCAAGTTACCTGAGATAGCTTTTCAATTTAGAAATGTTATCTCTGCACAGCCCTGTAAAAGGGGGAACAGAGGTAGATCAACAGACAGAATACACTAAATTTCAAAAAAGGAAAAAAAAGAAGACGACAGATCTCTTTCCATGTAAACAGCAAAATTAACTTTTTTCCCTGGAGCATTTTTTGTTCATTTAGTTCAAGTTTTTTTATTCACTGGCTCTATACTAGTAAAAACCTACAAAATTTGAATTTTGCTTCATTTACTAAGACAATACTGTGCTTACCATGTGGCTAAGCCTTGATTGATAGATCAAGGAGAAATTTCAGTCGATCTTTTAAACTTTTGTGATTTTCTTTCTTGACACTACTCCATCCCCCTAAGAAAATAATCTTAATTCCTTCTACAGTAATTATCCTTATATAAAACTATTTAAAATATAAACATATGTTTAACTGAGCTTTGCTCTTTTATTTGCAAGTATTTATCTGCAGTTTTTCCATCAGACCAAACGGGCCCAAAAGAAGTGCTGTCTGAAAGGGAACATACAGTTAACAGAATCTACAAGTCCTCTTCAAACAGCTGTCTACTTAAATACAGATGAATACCCCAGATACGTCTCAAAAGTCTTGTAAGTATCATGCCACTGAACATACTAATTTTCCCTGCCAATTGTACATTTTTATGTAACAGTAACTAGGTTGATGTCAAAGAACTGAAACAAAATTATATACCATATGTCATACCAGAAACAGGTTATAAAGATTAGCATATTTATAAGACAAAAAAAAAAGGCATTTTAAGTAATGCAAATATGAAAAAAAAATCTTTTTATTTGTAAAAGCATTTTTTTTCCCCAAATCAACTTAAAGTATGCTTTTCTATTTTACTTTTACAAGATCAAAGAAATTAAATTCCATCCTGTAGGAAAAATCTTAGAGAGGGTAACATCTGATATTGTGCAAAATGTCAACAATCAATAATTTATCCTTTCCAACTGCAATGCTAGGGTCTAAACAATAATCCATTTCATCCAAGATAAGACGGAGAAGTCAGTCAATTTGGTAACCGTCATAATGGCCCAAAACATTCCAAGTTGAAAACCATGTAAGGCAAGAACTGAACATATAACTCTAAGTTTCTAACTAAAATCCAGTATTTTTGACATGAGCCTACTTTTGCACATTTCTAATTGAGTATCTTGATTCATTTAGACAAACTTTTTCAATCAGCACTTTTTAAACTTTTAAAAACCCCATTTAAAAATCTGAAAAGTAGTGCTAATTGAAGATGAACAATTAAAAGCATGTGTTTTTAGCAGAAGACCAATATGCAAATTGTTATTAAAAACAAAGCTAATGGATAATTAGCAAGCTATACTTACCTTTATTATGGTCATTAACTCTCAAAGCAGCAATAAAGTCAGAATAATATTTGCCTACCTCCTGGAGACAAAGCTGATGGACTAACATGTACTTCAATGTATTCTACATGTATTTTGTTATGTTGCCTTTGGTGATAATATATTAATTTAGCTAAGCCAATTTAACATCAATATCAAAATAGCTTGCCAGAGGAAACTGAAATATATATTTTGCCTAGTAGGAACATATTTTTTTATACAAGAATCTTCACAAAAAATTGTTACAATTCTCTAACAAAATTTTCAAAATGTGAAAAATTACTAAAAGTAACTTTAGATTAATAATTAAAAGTACCAAAAAAATTATAAAACTCCTTTTGATGATGAGGCCAATTTTTCCCATTACTAAGGCATTCATTTTAAGAATCCAAAGCTGTGAGTAGCAGATTTTTATATTATTAACATTGCCATATGAAGTAGTCAACATAATAAAGGCTCTAGTAAACTCTGATCAAACCATCTGCAAAGGTTTGGTTTTCCTGTCTTTGTAATTTTCTTCACTTAGACTGAGAGTAATCTCGTCTTCATACACACTTTATGATGCACTACTAATAATCTGTAGTAGAATTAATAGGGTAGTTTCCAGGAAGTAAGCAGTACAGCTACAAGAGTATTTTTGTTGCACAGTTCTTTCAACCTACTATTCATAGGTAAGAAAGTATTTTAATTTCCCTAAATAGCTGATAAGTAATACAGAAATATGCTTATTAAAATCAATTTTTCTTCCCTTAAATGATGTCATATTGTCAAATGGATACAAAAAGTGAATGAATGAATAAGTATTTGCAGTAGCAATGCAATATTGATACCGTGCAAGTGCTTCACCAGCACTTGCTCCGATTATTTTGCCTTGGAAGAGTTTGCATAGGTTAATTGTTGAGAACAATTCTGTGGATGATGCATGAAGAGAAATAGGATCCAAGATGGTGAAACAGCCATCAAGGCACTAAAGAAGATAAATCACAAAGGATTTCTCTACCACTGTAATCACAGTAATCAAATAAAACTCTTCTACCTATCTCCAGTCTTATAAACAACACAGATCAGAGGGGATCCAGAAGACCATGTTTGGTAAGTAAATATCCTTTTCGAAAAAGTGATGGAATGTGCCATACTTAAGTATCACAACAGTAATCCTTGTTTGATGTGCAGAAACTTGTGGCTTACATGCAGATACAAAGGTTCGATGTTCATTTTGATAAACGGGTTAGACTAACTGAAACCCGAGACGCTGAAGGGCGAGAGACTTAACTGCATAGGCTTCAGGATTACAGCAGAGCTCTACCCCTCTGGAGTCCCCAGAGATTGTTGCTCTAAGACGACCTTCTGCTCTAAGAAAACCCTCTGCAAGAGCCAGCACCTTTTAGCTGGTTTTCCTATTGAACTTTTTTTCCCTGTAACTTACAGTTTGAGGTATGTATTCTATTCTCTGTCCAGATGGACAGTGTCAGGAATTTATAGATAAGAACTCAAGAAAGATCCTTCATCTTCCAGTGTGGAAAAAGCCATTTATGCAGTATCTCTGTTGTCTCCCACACAGGACATCCTTTCTGCTAATAAAAGTCCCTGCAGTAGGTATAAAAAAAACCCAACACCACAACAACAACAACACAAAAAAGAAAAAAAGGCAGGTGAAAAAAAGGATCAGGGGTAAGGGAAAGCTCTGGAAATATGGGATGCTGTTTTTTCTAGAAAGGACTGTAATTAGCCTAATAACTGACATGTACACTATATAAGGGAAAAAAAAAAGACCTTTTTGTGCTACGTGACTATGTAATAATGGACTTCATTGTTTTTCCCCACAAATTTAGAAGCACACTTAATAAATGACCAATAGTGATGATAGACTATCCTTTACCAAGAACTCAAAGAGCAAAGGTTTCAAAGAGCTTGAAACCTGTTGCCTTTAGCTGTTTCTTCAAAGATAGTATGTCTGAAAGATCCAAACTCTTTGTTTCTGACAGAACTGCTGCACACACAGTGATATGAAAAAGCACAACTAAATAATTGAATAACCACAAGTATTTTGACTCTAACATGATTACATTTCACAATGCAGATTTATGAGATTCGAGATCTCCATTTAAGATCATGCCATTTCATACAGTTTCTCTCAGTCAATATAGAAGGTACGAAATGAAACTACATTTAGATGCAGTCATAAATACAAATTATGCTTAGAAATCTGAAATTCAGCAATATATGCATTTAAATCACAAAAATTAATTTTATACCACTCTCCAGTAAATTACAGCATCACACAAAACACAAAATATTGATATTAATGTCTCTATCTGAAACAAAAAAAGAAATATTCCTCCCTGTTGTATGTCATTTGGCCTAAGAACAGCATCTTAAATGTTTATTAAGGTCACAACATTTTAGATAATTACTTCAATATCATTGTTTTCACATAGTTTCAGACAACTAAGAAAGATTATAAAGGAATATTATGTGTTTAACAGCAACAAATATGATCTAAATGTGAAGCTAAAATTCTTAAAATATATTCTGATTTTTCTCTAATATAAAGAAAATGAATAGCCAGATAATTTTTTGGGGGGGGAACTTTGAAAGGTCTATATAAATAAACATGGATTGACTGCACATAGCAGAATGAGTTTTTTAAAACTCAAACACTGTACAAAGTTAAAAGTTTAGACTTAAAATATCAGAAGCATTTTAAAATGGATTTTGATACATTTATGTGACATGAGAACAAATAAACCTTACAAAAGGAAGGAGGAGGCCTCTAAAATGAGTGTTTTAAAAACTGAGATGTTGTTAGATGGCCTTAGTTAAGGCTGGGCACTATTCATACTATTTCTGTAGCTTACCTCCATGGTTTTTTTCTTTGCTTTATCACTCCATTGCTTCTGCCAGCAAAATTTAGAGGAGCAGGTGAAGGCAACTGAGTAGGGAAGAAGGAACTAAGAGTGGAAATTATTGCTAGAACAATATTTTCCTTCTTATACTGCACCCTGAGGGTCACAGTTCTGAACACTATAAGGGTGCAATTATTTAACTCAATGCCAAATGACACAAAACATTCTTTCAGATATGTTAAAATAACCTGTTTAAAAAAGAGTTATTAAAAACAGGGCAGAGGCATTAAAACGTAATTTTGGAAAATATAATTATGCAAAGCACTAATATGTCTAATAATTATATGTTAATTTAAAATTTCTTTCTATGTAGATGTAATACTTTGTCTACAAAAAACAGAAAAGTAAAAGAACTTCTGACCAGCATCAGTATAGGACTTCAGAGGGCTTGAACACACTGAAGGCTTCAAAAATCCCCAACATATCAATCACTATGGACAGTTCTTCATATGTACAGTAAATTCTACTTGTCAGCTTACTACATAAGCTCTGAATAGCTATGTCTTGTGTTTTATTTGCCTTTATGCAGCATATGACCAAGCATGCATACACACAGTTTACTCAGCATGTAGCCATTTTTCCAGAATTTCAAGGCAGCTGAGGCTGTTGGATGTCTGGACAAGTGACTGAGAGCTGCAAATAGGTATGAAATCAACATTTGCCTTTCACACAGTATATAAGATTTGACTGAATTATGAGAAACCCGTATCTGGCAACTCTAGTACTGGTTTGGGGAGCTCTTTCAGTCAAGGCAGTCACATCCTTAGAACAGCACTGTATCTGGTCTTGTAATAAACAACAGCAAACATTTTCTTTCTTTCACAAGTTAGGTAATATCCACTGTCTTTGTCACATGTTAATAGTTCCAACAGAACTCTTCTGGTAAACACACAGATATGGATGTTAATTAAATTCAACTCAAGTGTGAGTGACAACTAGATGCATTGCACGTGCCCAACACCAACACTCACTAAGTAGTTATAAAAAATGTGCAATATGCCATAATTTACCAAAGCACCAATACCTAATCACTTCATGCTGCAATGAATTTCAAGTAAACATGAGTAGTTATGCCATTAATTCTAATTAACTGACAGCTAACAGTTACTCCGCTATAGTGAACATTTGCACAAAAGCTGGTTTATCAGTATTTATAATGTCCAGCAGCTCTACAGAAAGATATTTAGAACACTAAGAATTCTTGTAAGAATTGTTCTTATAAGTAAGAACATTTGTTCATATGCAAGTGTGGAAGTCCAAAAATACTCAGCACTGTATTTTTTATATACAATATGAAAACTTTGACCTCATTTGCATTAAACCATCAGGACAGATATTAAATAATATCACTGATCATTTATTAACCTAATAACTCTTTTTGACCAGACTGCACAAGCACAAACTGACAGTTACTCTTTTCTTTTGTTTGCCAAGTCAGCTAAGTGATCAAGAGGAGCTAAGCTTTTTGTTATTACCCAGCTGCACTAGCACATGATGATTGAAAACTTCTGGGGATGTAACTTTAGGTAAGATCAGAATATACCCTAGCGGAGAGGTTTTTCAGAAGCTGAAGAGTTTACACTGGCACTGATGTAACCAAGCCACAGAATAAAATTAGAAGATTAAAAATACTATCTCCTAATTCACCTGCCACCAATTCATACTGATAAATCACTTCCCTTTATTACTGTACTTGCCAACACAGGTGAAAGCTTTTGTATTTTGTCATTTGTAAGTATACAAACATAACTCCTACTTACTGATCTTTGATTTAATCCTTGATTAACTATCACAATGAAACTAACAATTTAAAGGGCGATGAAAACACAATCCTACTTAGCAAGAGTAGAACCTAGACCAAAGAATATCCTTCCTTCATTGAGCCCACTTGGACTCAGCCACTTAGGGAAAGCCACCACTGTTTCTGAGGTAATTTTAAAAGCTCTATCTGCCTACAGCTTCCACTGCTGACAGTTTTTAGTTTTGTTTGCCTGTGTTTTAGTTGTGGTTTAGTTGTGTTTATGTCTCTTCTCACTGACTGCCAACTTATAGAGGAAATTGCCTATAGAAAGGAAATACTAAAACAGATGCATTCAGCATAATGTCAAATGTATAAAATAAATTGGAAAAAGTTTTATGTCTCTCTTCAGTCAAAAAGCATTTAGGGTGAAAGTGATACCACATTTGTTGGTGAAAGCTATTTTGCAGTCATCAAGCTTCTATTCTGCATTGTTATAGATGAAAAGTATCCATCTCTGCCCATGAGATAAGCATGGTCCATTTGTAGAGCCACCTTACATTTTCTCACTGGCTGCTCCACTAATTTTTTTTTTTAGTGGAGCTCAACAATTTGAAAATGTCAAAAAATTAAGTTTTAGATCTTACCTGGATTTCTGTAACAGAATTAATAAGATTTGTACTCTTCAAATTTTAACAGGCACAATAGTTAACATTTCAGATTTTTATTGAAACCAGCATGCCATAAATATGTCTGTTCAGGTTTTGGGTAGCAGAAGACATAGCTATACCCAGTATACAAAAGCTGAAAACTATATTCATGAGAAATGTGAATGGGATTGACATGGCATCATTTTAATTATGATACACTTACATAGTGAATGTAACATTGAATTACCAGCACTGAAAACTTTTGAGTTTGACATGACTGTCATTAACTCAAAATTCTCAACTAAAGATTCAGAAAAATATGCATAAATATTTGACCCATTAAGTGCTAATAATAAATCATATATAATGAAAATAATTAAATCTGAGGAAGATTGCTATCAACACTAGTATAGAAGAACTTGAGGAAAGATGTTAGGTACTACATAAATGACTTCAAATTTTCAAAATGCACAGGTATGAAATCTACCTTGCTCTGTTACTCGTTGATACTTCAAACTTGTGGATAAATGGGAGATTTATCCTCAGAGTCACCTGAAATTTTTCTGCTGATGACTTCATTAAACAATAGCATCACCAGCCTATTTTGTTAATTGAAGTAAGGTAGAATCAATTAACTTATTCTCCCATTTCCATGAACAGAAACAATTAAAAGTGAAATTTTAGCCTTGTTGTATGGATAATGAGCACTAGCATGATCAGGCTCTGTGAATAGGAAACACCTTTTCTCAGTCTACAAATTTCAAGAAGTTACTATCTAAAATATGTATTATTTTCAAGAGGAAAAAAAAACCCACAGACCTCTCAGTAGTTCTTAAAAGCTAAGAATCTTGCATGCTAGTTCCAAGAGAAAAGATAGCACAGAACTTAAAAAAAAAAAGTTTATGATAACTAGGATATTATTTTCTTTTTAAAATATGTTATTTTTAAAATTATGGCTGCACATGCCAATGCAGGAAATGAATTTAACAATGATCCACATATTTTTCTCTATTTAAGACATGTCCGATGTTACTCGAGATAAAGAAGCAACTAGTTATGTTTATTAAAAAATAATTCTAAAGGGAAATGGAAAATTAGTTGATAGCATTTACCTTAAAATATGGTGTTTGAAGTGGCATGTATTAAAATGGTTTTAAGAAGTTACTCCCTCTTCAAAAACAAATCTAACTTCTTCATGGCAATAAAAATAGCAAAAGGAGAAACACAGGAGTTACTATTCTTGATCTCTTGCCTCTTATGTAACATTTTTGAAAAACAATGCCTGGGATTATCTACCGTTAAACAATCTTTCCGATTATCTGTTGTGAACAAGGTCTTCCAGCACAATAAAAGCCCTGCTTCAGATAATACAAGTGTCCTAGAAAAGCTATTCTGTGTCCAGTTAGAGGATAACTAAGGAATCCGTTCTACATTTCACATATAGAATCAGGGGTTTTAAACTATCACCTCAGCCTTTTATTAACAGTAGGCATTATTTGTATTACAATAGCATGTAGGAGCAATAATCAGAGACCAGAAGCACATTGTTGTAGAGGCTCTATCAACCTGGGACAAAAAGATAAAGCAAATAGAGGACAACAGTGAGACACACAGATGGGCATACATGCAAACAATGAGACAGTCTTCATCATGGGACAACAGCATTTCCAGTGCATTTTCAGGTAGGCTACTGTAAAAGGGTTTTTTACGCATCATAGGGAAAAAAAAAAAAAAAGAGTTCTTGAAGACTTTAAAGGACGCATTTGTTCACAGACAAAGAGTTTCTCCTAAACAATAGGGACAGCAGGGAAGAAAGCACAAGGGTGCTATTTTGCAAATGTTACTTTAGCGTGATAAGTTAGAATCTGAGTTTATTCAACTTCTTGATACTGAAGGAAAGAAAAGAGTCCCAAACGATCTGCAAGAAAAGTTAGTTGTACCTCTACATGCACAGATTCAAGAGGACTTAAAATTATGCTAATCAGTACACACATTTAGAAATACTGACAGAGAATTACCCTTACCTCCTCCCACCCACTTCAACACTACAGCAGTGTATCATTTGCCATGTGTCATGTTATGATAAATGTATTATTTTTGAATTACAAGTATGGCATAGCACCATATATTTCTTTCCCAATCACCACGTACCATTTAGTTATTTCAGAAGTATTTAGTCATGAATGTCCTTTGCACTTCTGGACAGATAAGAAATAAGAAACAAGGAACACTCCCCAATGTGCAAGATAGTAATGACACAAATATTAGATGAGCAAACAGTGCCAGTATAACAAAATGCATTTTTTCTAAACGTCTGAACATTTGAAATATTTGCATTATAGTTCCATTGTTTTCTTAGTACCTTCCCTTAAAAGGTAGCATTGCTACTGAGTAAATGTCCTATGAACTCAATGCCAAAAACACCTATCAAAGCCACAACATTCTTAGCTAATAAATATAGAAAGTTAGACAAATATGAATCTGAGGATGAAAGTAGTGTCTACCAGATCTTCCGATTTTTTGTGTAATAATGAGTTACAAACTTCAATTTCAGCCTGGAATCAATGTGGGACTATTTTGGCAACATGTACTGGAGCTATGTATCATTATTGTCTACTTTCTGGTCCAAAAGGGCTATACCCAACAAATTATTTTTTAGATAACTTGTTAGACCTAGGAGTTTATTAGAAAAATATATGGCTTATGTCTTGAAAGACCATAAAGTGGTTTAAAGAGACCTAAGGGACAATGATTTATCTACCAGAATCAACCTTCTCTTCAGGCTGCAGCAATAGAGCATAGAAATGTGAAAAAAAGGATTAAAGATTCAAGTTATCTGCTTAAAAACCGCAAATGCGTTATCACTTATCAAAAATGACACTTCAAAAGTTATCTAGATGGTGTGACATAAGATTGTACAATCCACTTCCACATTTTGCATAAAGTGGTGTTAAAGACTTCCTTTTATGAGAGTTGTTGGAACTCATACCACCATTTTTACCTGCTGAATCTGCCTATTAGATACAAATGTTAAGAAGTCATACCTGTGGAATTTGCAACTTAAGTTACAGTTTTGTTTTTGTTTTTTTTTAAGGAAAAAAAATATTATTCCCATTATCAGTCTTGAGAATTGAGATATATGGGGATTAAGGGGAATATTCATATTACCTAACTTTAGCACTTACCTTACAAGCTTAGGTTAGGAAGACTTTAGTAAGACTCCATCTAACAGAGGGTAAACTCACTGAAAGGGTCTTTCAGAGAAAAAATCCAAAGTTAAGTCTTCTAAACCACTCCTTTATAAAGGCACTAACCTTTCTATTTTCTACCCAGGAACAGCAGCCTCCACCTGTTTGTAAGAAGTTAGGCAGTGTACATTCCCTTGTGTTTTGTCTGAGTCTGAAAACTCCTTAAGAATTTAAACTGATCTTAGTGATGGCTGCCAGGGTCATGCCCTCTGGCCATGCATTCCCATCACCTCTTTTGCTTTGTCCCTGATGCTTGTGTGACCCCAGTTTGAGCTAGTTCAGGGAGCTGAACAGCTGAAAATTAACTTTAAAAACACTTCCCTTAAAAGGCCTAGATCTACATTTTCAGTATTAGTGAGGGTGTCATTTGTCTTACACCTCAGGGAAATTTCACAGATAAAACATATGATTAACAGCAGACTAGTATATATTCTAGTAACAGATTTATTATTTTTCTTAGCAAGGGCAGAACAAAAAATAACCCTTAGTAAACCAAAAACACTAATGCTCAAGATACAGTATACAAATACCATGTGTGTCTAGAAGCTAACTAATTAAGTTAGTATGCACATTAAAATAAAAGGTTCTTCCCTTCTAGGCCATGTAACCCCTTAAGCTCAGACCTCCAAGTGCTACATGAACTAATTCCTGCAGAACCTATTGGAAGTTCCAGGGCCATGACATTTCAACAACCATGTGCATAAAGGAAGAGGGAAGGTTTACTTACATGAAAAAAAAATTCATCGCATCTATTTAACACCTATTTATAACCAATAAACTGAGAAAACAATACACTTCCCATAAGAAAACATGCCAACTACTAAACACCTCCAATTTAATAAATTTAACTAGGCTACATGTGAGTCCACTTATCAGAAGAGTCCTAGGGAATGGAAATTATGAAATTGTCTGAAATAGTCTGTAACAAGACCAACATCAGCACAGACAGAAATAACTCCAGCAACCCCAATTTCTTCAGGAACAGACCTTTCATGGAGTTGTATTTTTGTTCTGCATGAGCTATATGGGTGGTGAAGGGTCATCTTTGAGGCACATGGAGCGAAGAGTCTTTATTCACTAGAAAATACTCACTCAATAGTCAGAAATAGAAAACAAGTCTCACCAATCACCTGCTTTCCAGCTGTAATAACTGTAAGTAGTCTAATCCAGTGCCACACTATAGCTGCTAACAGTTCTTCCTTTAGTCCACACAAAAGTTGTCTTGTGCTGAATTTAAAAGATTTGAAGAAATGAAAGATGTAGCCAAGCACTGACAAGAAAACAAAATACTGAAAAACTTATCAACGAGCAGTATTCGGTCTTATTTCTGACTAATGTAGAGAGTAAAATAATATGTGTCAATTTAAATTTAATCATAATGCAGATGCATAAAGAATTCAGATTAAAGATGCACAAGCTACCTTAGTTCTGGCATTTTCTAATCTCTGCACAAATCTTACAAGAATTATTCTAGTTTATATATTACAACTTCAAGAAAACACAATTTTGAAAAGACCAACAAATCATCAATTTGTTCATTAAAAACTATTTAAATACATATTGTGTAGGTACATATGCAGAGGGAGAAAGAAAGGTCTACTTCTGCAATGAACTCAGTCAGCATGAACAAGATTTTGCTCCACGAGGAATCTAATTGCCTGTAGTCTGCCCACAGATTCATTACAGCAAAAAGGTTCAAGTGAACCAAATAACAAGTCCATTCAGAAAGTGATGCTCAGGTAAAACTGTATACAAAGTTGCTAAATGCATTAACATCTTTTATTTTAATCAAGAGTGTGTTCAAGACTTGTATGTATGTGCTGGTAAGAACAATAAAACACCACCACCACCAAATCCCTCTGAGACATACAAAAGCCCAAGCCCTTCACTTAAAAGCTTCCTAATAATTCACTTTAAGATTGTTTATTAAAATTTCTGTGGTTTGTTTAATCAGTCAGACAATCTTTAAAATATTAGCCAATATTTGTCTTTGTTATTCAAAATATATGACTATGCACAGAGATGACAGAACCTTCCAGAACAACCTTTCAAGGACTATGAGCCATGGACACGGATTCCCTTCCATTCTTCTGAAGTGATGTGAAAAGTCACACAGCATAACTGCCACAACCTCTCTCCCCGTACCTAGGTCATTCCTGGTCTAAGCATCTTCTGGTAGTGCATGAAAACAACATTGATAAACACCTATTACATACAGTCTTGCTTCACCTCTAATATTACTGCAATCTCAAGAAACTATCGGAAACTCTGTACTTAAGATGTTAATAGATAGATATACATATCTCTTTGAACTTGCTTTGAGAAGTCTTGAGAAGTCATTTTTCAGCAAAACATAAGCATATAAACCAAACATAGATTTACAACAGTAGAAAGAGTTGGAAGTCACATGATATGGCCACAGAAAAAGCCAACTGTCTCCACCCCATTTCTATTTAGAGTAGGCTTGTATCTACCCCTCCAAATCAATTTTTTGTTATAATTATATACACAAAGAATTCACCTGTTTAAAAACCAAAACATACTTAAGATGTTCATCTAAAGAAAGGGAACACAAGAGGTAAATCCAATACAAATTTATGAGTTTCCAATAAACAGTAACAGAATCTTTTGGAATTAGAAATGCATCATTCTACATTTAATTCAGAATGCTTTTCACTCTCCAGTAAGTATTGCCCTCACATTTAACCGTCTCTTTGTCCTTCCAACAACTAAATACTCTATACAAGTTGCTTATCATGTCTGCATCTAATGCAATTTGAAATTTGCTTGAAAATGCTTCCTACACTTAGCATATTTGTAAGTTACACCAGATCAAATATTTGAATTAAAAAAGTTGGGCCCCAGAAATATTTTCTTCTATCTTCCATGTCACGGCTTCTGTCAAAGCATAATAGATATCAATATCACCTTAAATGCACATTCAGGTACATGTAGGATTCTGAATTACAGATTTGATCAAGTAGCATAAAAAGAGTACACTTCCATTGCTGTAAAACTAAGAAAAATCAGACAAGCTTCTCTTTCTTAATATTTAAAGATACCTATCTCCTGTAGGAGAAGCTTAAAGCTTTGCACTGCTTTTATTTATTTTAAAATCATTCTGAACAACAGCCATCAATCCGAAGAAGTATATTTTCTAAGTATTGTTTCACTCTTCAACAAAAGTAAGACATTGGGAGGGTACTGAAATTCATTAAGATGCATGTGGAGTAGCCTCTAGCAACTTCCAGCCTGTTTAAATAAGCAGAATTTTTCCATTTCCATACAAATATTCTGGTATTTTAGTAAACATTTTGTACCTCAGTAGACAACAGTGTTTGTTAATCTCTCACCTAACTAATAAATTCCAATCCTGCAACGAGCCCTATGTATTCAACAGGACTATGCCCAGGCATGCTAGACCACTGAGCTAGAGGTCACTGCAGGATAACATTCTTCTCAGTAGTTACTGTGTCGAAATGATTCACTTCTACCATCACCTTGCAAATTCTAATTTGATAATTATAGCGATTATCAATTAGCATCTCATCACTATTTGATGACACACAATGACTTGAGGCTAACTAGCACCTAATACTCAAATTTAACAAAAATGCCATGAAAAGAGGCATCATGGCAGAGGCTAGCAGGCATGAAGAACGGAGTAAACAAAGAAATGTGCAACAGTTTTCAGACTCTTACAGGTTAATTTTTCTGACAAGCTTCCCATTCACAGATGGGCCAATGTAGCAAGCCGGGTGAGACACACATATAGTCTGAATGGCATTTATGCAGATCTGCAGCCATTACAGAAGCTGGAGTACCACTCTAGGCTACATTCATAGGACAGGCCACAACCTTTGTCATCTCTATGTTTCTTCCACCCAGAAAAACCACTCCCATAACAAGAAGGTCTGCACTAACAATACTAAGGTTCAAAGAAAATACTTGATTATTCAGTACAATAAACCACTGTATGTTTCATAAGAATTAAATTCACTTTGAAAAGGAAAAAGAAATCAAATAAATTGTTACATCTAATTACGTACCACAACTACCAGAAGACAGAAAAGCTAACTACAAAATGAATTTACAAGTTGTTTTATCTACAGTCTGCCTCTAGTTCTGCTTTTACATGGATGATCATTCAAGTCTAGAGAATACTCAACCAACCTGTTGGCAGTTGAAAACCTTTTCTTCCATTCACTTTACAGTATAAAATACTTTATCTCAACGACTTTATCTAATCTGTTTCCTATGAACTAAGAACCTGCATTTCAGGATGCCTGAAATATTTCTTCAATGCTGAAATAGTTATTATAGAAACATTAGCTGGTTATAGCATAGTATTATGATTCATCCAAAATAGCCATGGCCCATATATTTAGAATGTTCATTTTTTTATCACTGGAGTCATGTAATTCTCTCATGCGTATGACCACATCATTCCATTAAAAACTTTCTGTGGGCTGTAGCAGAATTTCCATTTTCATCAAGGACTTTTATAAAAAACTGTCATCTTCTCTCTAAGGTAAATTTTTGCATAGAAATTATGAATGTATTAGAATCCATTAGAATTCAGAGTGCAAAAGAATCGTAAGTTATAAATGAATACAAATTTTGTGAAAACCTAATAGAAGCACTCTGCATTAAGACCTCCATGCTGGTTTATGTATTGAAGAATTTTTAGAGGACTAACTGTAATTTGCGTTTTCTGCATTATATAAAAATAAAAACGTATTTTGTTTCTGCATTATATAATTGTTTTATGTTTCATTGCTTAATGTCTTCTAAACTCTATGCCTTTATCTGCACCAATATTTCTCAGAAATAATGTATCTTATTCTCTTCGCTTCCCCTCCCCCTCTTAAATACTTATGGGTAAAACTAACTTGGTGTTAGGACTTTAGGATAGTTCGTAAACACTACATAACCCCCTGCGATATATATTACCTAAAACTGATACTACTGCAAATGCTTAGCAGTCTGAAATATGCTATTGAAAAAAATTTCTATACTATGTGGTAAACAAAAGTTTCCATTCACTTTTTATGGCTAGTTTACTACTAAACCACAGAAAACTGTTTTACATGGCATCTAAATTGATTCCTGAATCACTGGCACTTAAAACTGCCTTATATGAAAATTTTTTACGTTTTTAATCTAAACAGCAAGAATCATCAGCATTTGTCTTCCAAAATGAAGCATCATGTTGGCATCTATCAACAACAACTACCAAAAGAAAAAAAGTTACGGGAATTCTAATTGGCAGAGGGAATTATTTCAGGTATGTCTTGTTTCAGAATAACAATACCCTGTTAGGGCTTGCAGGCCTCAGCATAAATAGTTTGGGAATAGCAATGACAGCATAAACAAAGCACTGAAAAAGGTTTATGAGGGTGGAGTCCATTATTAAACACCTGATTAAAACTCTTCTGTATCCTGCGGCTCCAAACTTTCTGAGGATACAGTAGTATACCCTGAGCTAACAAACTACAGCAGACTTGGCTTATAACCCCTCTTCCTCAACACACAAACCCATCCAGTTATTAAAACTGAAGGCACCGTTGTTCCCTGTGAAATACTTGAAAACAAAGAACTAAAACACAAAGACCATTCCCCTTCATAGAGTATTAACTTCCGCTTTTAATAACTAACTCATCGTCCCACACGATACAGTTCTGCATTGTCCAACACATACCACTTCAGCCAGACAATGCACACAGCAATAAAACTCAATCCAGCAAAGAAAGTGAAAGCTGCGTTTGTTCAGCCTGTTATTTGGCGCAGCCAACTGTAATGCTTCTGCCTGCCATTTATTGTTTACTCTGTCAAAGGATTATTAAGAATTAAGCTACATTTGGCAATTTTTTGAGAAGGGAATTTACATGCAAAGTGACTGACACTTGATATTTAAAGTCTATTGGTCGACTCTGACCCTTCGTTTACAAGTGACTCATTTGACTGCAAGGATCTCTGATGTGGAAATGCTCAGATACGAATCAATTGCAGTTTTTGTCTCAGCTAAATGTTACTTGGCAATCCAAAAGAAATGAACAATGCTAGAACGGAGGTTCACACAGAATAGTACTCATATGTTTAAAGAATTCCATTTACATGCCTGATTTAGTTCTAGTCGGCGGATTTATGACTCCCCTTCTCCTAATAACTTATCTCAGCGCACAGTGTTTTTAAACACACACACACACAAGCAGCAGTTAACTCTTTTGCTGCCTAAAAGAACAGAAATGTACGGACGTATTTAAGTAAATAAAAAAAGCAGGTGGGGTCCCCATAGGGCTTTTGATTCTCTGTGGGAGGTTGGGATAGGACGAGAAAGGGAGAGAAACACGTAGGTACAGTTTGCAAATCCCTGTTCCATAAAGAAACGATTGTGTGTAAGAAACGACCATTCCTACACGACATCAGCTCAGTGCGAATTCTGCAGTTTACCTCTGGTAAGGGTAAAGTAAAAGGGTTTCTCTGTACCCGAGCGAGATTCCCTTCCTCTTAGAAGGCAGATGCAGCATTTCTATAAACAAAAATGTCTCTAGCCCTACCTTGTGCCAGTGCTTGCAACATGTGGAGCTGAAGCAACAGAAACGCCCACCATCCCCGACAGAAGATGAAACAGAAGTTTAACTTTATCATCATTCCGCCTCGCCTGCTATTCCTTCGGGCAATAATTTCGCGATCCACCCTTCTTTCAACTGTTATTGCCTCACTGATCCCCATCCGATCCGACTGCCTGCCACTCCTGACAGCGCTTTGGTCATTGCTCATTCCGCACCCCGAGGCCGGGCTCTCTGTGGTGGGTTGGGAACATCGCCCGCTGCCTTTGTCCAGGAGTTTGGGGGGGACTGAAGCCCCCACTTCACAGGAACGGCGGACTCTTTGATTTGTGCTCACTTTGCATGCAACCCGAAAGCAGCCCTCCGCGTGCCTCCCGGTATGATAATCGCCACCTAAGTCAATGTTTCTTGTGGAGGTATTGATTGCACCAAAACAACCAGTCAGAAATGTGAAACACATGTTTCTCTGCACTGTCACATCCAATGCCTTCAACAGAGAGGGAGTAAGTTTATTGGCGTCAGTATTTCAGTAAATCCGGATCCTTCAGCACATCGCTAACAGAAACAGAGAAAGACTGATCCATCTTAGCCACCAGCAGACAACCCAAGACAATCCAAAGAGTACCTTTCATACCGCAACGATGATGGAAACTGTTACCCCTGTGATTTTTGTGAAGCGTGGTGAGTTTTCCAGCATGTGTCCCATTCTGCTGTAAAAACCTTGCGATGGAAGTGTTAAATTCTCGTAGAAGGGGGGAAAAAAAAAAGCGTCAAGGAAAAAAAAAACCTAATTGAAAGTGTCTCGCTATTCCTTGCGCTAAGGATTTATTTCAGACAATTTCAAGATTAGCCATGCAGACAGGGTAGTCTCCAGATATCCCCGCAAAGCTCTGCATAGTTTATATTAATCCGATTTTCTTTTGGATACAAATCTCTACCGTCAATAGAAGGGTTTGAAGGGTCCTCGAGCAGGTAAATTGAGCAGCTCTGGCTGTGATTCCAGCTCGCTGTGCAGTCAGTCAGCCACAGGCCAGCGGCAGTGTCACTTGAACTCTCACGTTCAGCCGGAGGTAGGGAAAACCTCCGTTGATCATATCTCCCTCCTCCTCGAAGATTGGTGCTGGTCTCTTTCTTGCAGGGAGACCACGACAAAAATCACCTCTAACACGTAAAGCGCTTTTCTTCTGGCCGGCTACGGACGCAGCAACGAAACAAACCCTCAGCTGGTTAGTGTCCGGAGCGGGGGGAGGGAAAACCTCCCGAAACAAACAGCAACAAGGTGAAATCCTTCCAGCTTTGCTTAGATGGACTCCTGCTTTCCTTGTTTATGCAGCCCAGGGATCCTGGTTCTTCCTCTGAGCCTCTCTCCCTTACAGAAGCTGTAAACACAAGAGGCAAAGCGCTATCACAACAGCAGCAGCGGCGGCAATAAAACCGTGCCGAAAAAAAAAAAAAAAACCAAAACCCACCCACCAAACAAAAAAGCGCTGAAGGTTTTACATTTAAACAATGCATCGGGTGTTGTTTCAGTCCCGCCTTCCGTAAAGGGAAAAGTTTCGTGGGGGATTCCCTCCCCCCCCTCATTAAAAAGAAAGAATATGAGTAGTTATAAAAGAAGTACACCCAGGATAAACGCAAGTTAAAAACAAAGCACCTAGGCGCGAAGTTGATCAAACACAAATCCTGTCAGCTCCCCCCCCCCATCCCCCCCTCCCCGAAAGACAGCCTGAACTTTTCTCGCCTCCTTCAGCACCAGCGCGGTTTTAACCCTCCCCTGGCAGCAGACTCGCACTTCACCCGCCATCCCTCCCGGGCGCCTACCTCGCCGTCTCCGCCCCGCGTCCTCGCTCCCCTCTCACCTCCCTCAAAACCGGCAGACACACTCCCCGCCCCGGCCGCCGCGCCTGCTGGCTCAACCTCCCGTCTCCCCTCACGCCTCTCCACAGCCCGCGGGGCTCCCCACACACACCCACCCCGCGCCTCGTCCCACCTTCCCCTGACCTACACCTCAACGGGGCTGTGTCTGGGGGCGGGAGGGGGGGAACGAACATCCTCTCACGGAGCTGAGGAGGAGAGCTGCTGGATGGGGAGGGGGGGGTTATGTGTGTGGAACTGTCAGGAGCGGGCGGCAGGGCGGCATTTCCATACAGGTTTGCCCGCCGGCTCTCCACAGACGCCGGAGGAGGAGACACCCCCCCCTCCCCGCGCGCGCACACACACACACTGCCCTGCCGCCAGCGCGGGACCTGCCCGCAGCCGCCTCAAACGCCGTTCGCCCTAACGCTCCTCCCCGCCCCCCCCCCCGCCGTCCGCCGTCCGCTAGCACCGCCTCCAGCCAAGCCGCTGATTGGGCGGCAGGCGCGCGAGGCCGGGGCGCAGGAGCCCGCAGCTCGCGCATAGGCGGGAGGGGCGGGGAGGGGGGAGAGGAACGTCGTCCCGCGTCCCTGCGCTGAGCTTTAACGGCCGCGCGCGTGCGAGCCTGGAGGGGACGCGTCACCGCTCGTCCCCGCGCCGGCTTTAACGGCCGCGCGCGTGCGCGCCTTGGCGGGACGTTCTCCCGCGTCGCCGCGCTCGCTGCGCCCCCTAGGCCTGTGAGGCGCTGCCGTTGCCGCTGTGGTGGCGGCTGCTGCCGCTGGCAGGGGGCACGCCAGGCACGCCCAGGAAGGCTGGGGTGCGGCTGCTTTAGCTTGTACGTTGCCGGCGGCTATTCTTTTTGTCAGCGAACGAGGAAAATAGCAGGTATATGACAAAGCCAGGGAGCCCGGAGGTGCAAATTACACACCCCCCCCCTTCCTGCTCGTCGTGTTGTGTTTAATTCAGCCTGCGAGGCTGGTAGCGCAGTAAAGTTTCTGAGCTTGCTTTGGGGTTTTTGTTTTTATTCAATGAGTTTAGCGAATGTTTGAGTTGTAGATTGGCAGCCAGCTGCTGCTCTTTTTCCCTTTTTGACAAGCTATCTCTTACGATATAGTCACGCAGGCAAACGTAGGAAATAATCACATCAAATGCAAGGTCATTTTTTTTGTATTATTAACGGTTGGCATTACCGGTTTCTAGCTGAGGTACGTTTTTCAAGAAAACACCTTTTTCTCATGCCTTTGTTATTTTACAGCATAAAAAAGGTAAAGCGTCTTCACTGTTTCCACGCCACCCCAGTACAGGTGAACAGTGTTTACTAGTTCCGTGGCAATGTCTGCCCCGTGCATGTAACACATGCTCCTCGGTTGCACCCTCTTCTATCCAAGCCGTGAAATCCATGCAAACCACTCAGTTTTTCGTCTTGACCATCCCTTCGTATCTCACAGGTAAATCTTGTCTGCCAGGTTCTCACCTACACTGGGGCCCATTTCTTGTAGTATCTAACAGGTTATTGAGGTTTACAACATCCATGTTCTGCCCTTCCTTCTTCCCTGCGTGTGAAAACTTGTTGCTCTAGAAGTTGCTGTACTGAAATTCTTCCCGTGTTGTCATCTTTTCCCAGTAACTAAAAGACATGAGCTGTACTTCAAGAGCTGTCTCTTGCTTGTGGTCAATAGAGCATAAATAGCAATTCTGTTGTATCTCTCGTGTCACACTTTCCTTTTTTTGTGTGTGTAGACCACATGAATAATTATCTACAGATATCAGGACCCAGTGCTTATGATTTTCCCTTCCATATGTCTGTTTTGAGAACAATGCAAAGTGAACCTAGATTGTTTTCAGCTGGGTTGAGAACTGACCTCACGGAAGTAACAATCTGTTTGTAACTCCCATTGTGCCATTAATAGCAGTTAATTTACTGTAGCATGAAGAAACTTTATTTAACTAGTAATTTTGGGTGGGACTGATTTACCTTATCTGGAAACGGAAAGTATATTTAATTGTGCATTTGGTTGGGTTTTTTTTTTTTAAGTACTGTTAACAAAGGAGCATAGGGCTGCTGATGGAAATTTTAGTTTTAAGATTTCAAATTCAGTTTGATTGCTAGGGGAAAGCACTCGGTGCTTCCTTATAAATTCTAAGGAAGACAATTTGCAGTGGTTATGTTATCATTGTCTAAAGTCTGCTGAAAGAATCATTATCAAACTGTTAAATTTTAAAACCAAGATGCTACTGAAGAGAAATACTAATTTCTGTTACCTTGTTTAATTTTAGTGAAAGCTTCTTTCCTCTTGGAGTTAATACATTTTCCTTGTAGCACTTTAAATCTGTTCAGTGTGCAAACACAAGAATAGGAAGCTAACATATTTTCATCATTCAGGCCTTGCTTTTTAAAAGTTATTTAAATATGGTAGTGTCTTTTATAGTTGCCAACTCCACATATTGGGTGAAATGTTTTCAGTTTGTTATTTCCTTAGTTTTTAAGAGTAACCATGTCCCTTTGACATGTCACAGAAGACAACATTTGTGTTGTGATTTTTTTCTATTTGCCTTGGTTGCAATAACTGTACTTAATAGTGTTCAAACCAGAAAAAAATTAACTGAAGTCTTGTTATCTAGATTAGTAAAAGCATTTCACCGTTTTAGTACCTCTGTTCCTTACTTGCTTCTTCACCCTCCAGCATGCATGTAACGAGGAACTAAACCATTAAACATGAAGCAGAAAGACTAGTAGGAGAACAGCTCTCCCACCTGAAAAAGCAGAAACAACAAATCTGATGCTCATAAAGACAGAAGAAAGGAGGGGATTGGCTTCCAGGAATTTTAAGAGTAAGTAAAAGAAAAGAAGCAGCAAGGTAGTTAGTTTCACTTAAAGGTGGAGGAAATGAGGTAAAAGAGGGTTTTTTTCCAATGACTGTTGTGTTGTGCAATGAGGTGTGAATGTGGTAAGTCTTCTAGGGCTGCAGACTTTTTTATAATTAGTACAGAATGGTGGGACAACTTATTTACATAAGTGGTGAGACAATGAGACAAAAGGAAAAGGAATAGAAGGGTCCACTACTCAAGACAGGCCACTTAATGAAAGGCAGCTTTCTAGGCAAGAAAATGGAATTATGAAACTACTTCCAGAGGAAAATCTCACCAGTGTTGTGCAACCTTAATTCTTAATTTCCTTTTACAAGACTTTACATCTTCTAGAGTATAGCTTATTGACTCTTTCTAGCATTTGGAGTTAGCTAAAGTCCTTTAGAGAGAGCGTTCTCATTTACAAATAATTTTATACACTTTTTTGAGAGGTGTGCAGCATGTTGTTTTGATCTAGTTTATCTCCTGATGCAGTCTCTGGTTCTTGCAGTCATTGATGGGTAGTCACCAACTGGGATGTAGATTATACTGAATGCTAAGTTTTTTCAACCAGGTAATTGCTATGGTTTGCTTGCCTATTTTAGTCCTGTAAGCCAAGTAATTATCTTGAATTCATTCTTCTACCAAAAAAAAAAAAAAAAAAATCACTGATTAATTTTGTATTGTGTAGTATTTTCCATCAGTGCACTTTCTTGGTTGATGACTTACTCTACCTGAAAAATTTAACTGGTAAAGGACCCTTACCAAAAACTTTGAAAATTAAATGAAGAGAGATATGAACACTTTAAAAGGCAAAATCATAATATACTATTGCAACCTAAAAGGTAATATTCTAGTAAGATCTTAATCATAAGTAATGTAGAACAATTAATATTTCTAATTCCTTGGATAGAAGGCTTTCCTACAGAAGGCATAAATCGTGTGCGTACCCTGAAAACACCGTTCTGTGGTTTGTTCCTGCACTTCCATTTTCCTTCACTCAAAAACTTAAAGTGTAAAACTTAGGGCAAGCGATTGCATTGACTACTACATGATTGTCCCAGAAGATTTTTATATTGCCTTTCCTTTTCTCCCAGGAGGGACAGAGCTTTAGAAAACAATGAGTATGTGAGTAGAAAGTAACTTACTTTCAAATGGGATTGTTTTTCAGCATACTAAATCAACCTGAATGCAGTAAACTATTGGGAGGGGGCTAAAATCTTCCTTAACAAGGGTATATTCCCAAGGGTCGCTGGCCAGCTGCTTTGCTTTTATGGTGTAAATGTGCTTCTACATCAATAATAAACATTGGAAGAGAGGAAAAAAAATATCACATTACATAGCTGGAAGTCTCAGGGGAGACATTAAACAATGACTTCACCACACTTCTGGAAGTATCTTCTGCAGTGAACACTGTTGCAAGAACAAGAATAACTCCCGTTAAATTTTATTGGACTTAAATAACTTAATATGGTGTCAGTTATAAAGCCCCAAAACAAACAGAATGACAGATTTTTGTTTTCTCCATGTGGTTTGAATTTACATAAAAGAAATTAGAATTAGATTTATACACCTGTTAGGTCTGACTTTAAATTTAGAAATGCTAGCAAATTCAGACTTAAATGCCTTCATTTGCTGGTTAATATGGTTGTGCTTAGGAGTCCAGGAACAGACAAGGTACAGTTCTAAGGCACAGCGGTAAAAGTTGAGGGCAGAGTGAATACATTGAAATGTATGTTTCATGGCTTTTATGAGTCGAAGAGCTATCCTGATAGAGCTGTAGCACAGCTGTGTTTGTGTTCAAATACAGTTAAGCTGATATGGACAATGTCTGTACAGTCAGGAGAAGGGGCTAGTGTAGTTACTGAATTATCCCATCTTCTGTATTGTCCCAATGTAACAATAGGCTTTCCCATTTAGCTATCAGAAGAAATTCACGATGACCTAGCCACAACGCCCTGCTGTGTTTTATGGAGTAGAGAGTTAGCAAAGTAACATAAAGGATCAAGACAACAGGTTCTGCGTTTTTGAAATGTAGACTTTTGAAAACATTCTTAGAGCCTCCCAGAGGAAGACTACAGGGGCTGTAATGATTCTACTCCAGACAAGTTTGGCTAGAATGTAGAGAGAGATCTTTTTTTAAGAAGTCTGTGTCTTCAAACACCAGCTGGTCTGGCTATCCAGCCATGGGTTGCAGGGATTGCCCTTTCATGCTTCAGATGATGCCCCAGGTACAAGTGACCTGAGCACTTTAAGGAATATCTGAAATTGCCCGTAAATACTAGGGAGGACTTTGGACAAAGACTAAATCTTTTGGTTGTACCTAACCTTTATACTTATGAGCGCCATCTTGGTAACTTTCTCAACCTTCTAGTTGATCAGGAAAAAATAAATAAATAAAGCAGAACCTGAAACCATAAGTACAAAAGAAATCTACTAAATTGCAACTGAATTTTACTACTGAAATGCATTAATGCATCAACTTACACTTGATCACACTAGGTAGAAGACTTTCAGAGAATACCATCAGACTATAGTGAGTGTGGTGTTAGCTGCTTTTTTTTTCTGCCTTTTTTTTTTTTATCATCTAGAACTGAACCAAAACCCATCCACAACATTAAAAGGTACTGCTTCTGCAGGATGTGTTTCAGGTAGAACATAAAATGTTGAAGTGCTTAGAAGTGAGATTAGATTTCATGGTGTTTTCCATTTTTCAAAGCAGTAACTTTGATATTTAAAAAAAACAAAACAAAACAAAAAAACTGAAGTCATTGTATACCATGCCAGATCCAGTGTCATTTCTGTTGGTTACAGGTTTCTTAATTTCCTGATTTTCTTTTACTAAGATGCTATAATATGACCATGGTTTCACCCAGAGAGGATGCTAATTCAACAGTTAGTGAACTGATTATTGTCTCCCATATGCTTACTCACAAAGATACTATGAAGACTTAAACAACATTCTTGCAGTCCCTGAACAGTGTTGTAGAAGATTGTGTTTTTATCAAGTGCATGGGTTATTTTCAGATGCAGTATAAACACCTTGTCTTAAGTAAGTAAAGACATCTGTTGAACATTTTGTGATGGGATTACTTCATTACTGTGAAGAACAGTGTTAAATGTATACATGGAGATCATATTCCAAAAATAGCATATTCCTGAGATACTGTAATTAATTGAGAAATGCAACATAATAGATGTGATGAGTTAGTTCATTATTACAATCCTACATTTTTCTGAATTGATTGACATGGCTCTAATGGAAAAAACTCAAAAGAAAAATCCCATTTATAGTAGTGTGATAAACAGATAACAAGAAGGAGGATGAGAACAATTACTACAAGGGCTTGAGCAATCACGCTTACGAGAGGAGGCATAACATCTCAGCCATATTACTGCTGTCATAGTCTACAATTTACCCATCATATAAAATGAACAGGTCATGAAATGAGAAAGTAAGCTTTAAAGAATACATAGAAGGTATTTACAGAAACTGCAGCATTGGCCACCTTAGTTATAAATTATTCTTTTCTCCATGGAATATGAAAAAGTATTGTTTAGTAGTGTTTTAAATTAAGATTCAAATCCAGAGGAATCTGCCACTGTGGGGACTTCAGCAGAGAGTTTTCTGCCATAATGAGACCGTTGCTTGTCTTTTAATGACATTTTGGCTTTATTAATCTTTTGGGCCTGCAAAATTGTGTATCCAAGAATTTTCCAGATTTCTTGATGACTGCAGTTGAGACATCAGGCTTAGATCCCATAACTCCAGTTTGCAAAAAAAAAAAAAAAATGGACCAGACTCTGTCAGTTCAGGGAAATGAAGTAAGGGGATTAACATGAGTGAGCCAGTGTGCCATCTGGTTTTCACAAGTACTGCTATTTTGGCATATAATTAAAGTTGTCCCAAAACATTTTTCCCCAGTTATTTGGTGCAGAGGATCTTCACCAGCAGGTTCTTATCTTTAGCAGCTAAAATAATTTATTTGTCACCACTGTTCTCCTTGGCTGCATCCTTGTGTATGTCAACTCACCCCCATCTCTTGACTGACTGTCTATAATTCATCTGGCATCTAATCAGTGCTTCACTGCTTTTCAAGACTGGTTCTTCTCAGTGCTGTGATTCTTCCTTTCCTTATAAGGATTTTTTTGTTGGTTTGGGTTTTTTAGGATGATCAAAAGCAATTATATTATATCTTTGACTCTGTTCAAGATAGAACAAGGGTCCAGATTAACACTGAAGAGCTTTCTTTTCCACAAGTCTCTTACCAGGATTCTACTAGCAGAAATTAATTTTGTAGAAATCCAGGCTATGGACACGGACAGCACATTTTACCATTCTCATAGCTTTAGCTCAAAGTTATTATTGCTGTTCTGTGCTCAGAAGGGAAGAATGCATACTAGTTACAAAAATTTTATCTTAATTTCCATAGCAATTAAATATTATTTTAAAAGGCTAATCTGAAATATTTTCTAAGTGATTCACTTGGGTGACATCCTTGCACCATTTTTAGGAAAGCTGTGAAAATGTATTTCAGTGTGTATTAAGGTCTTTTTATTTGATTCAGATTCAAAATCTCACTTTTCAGTAGTAAACAAAATATGAAATGCATATTCCTTGAAAAAACCACCCACAACAAAGGAATTCACACCAGTGGTAAATTTAAACTGCAGCAGAATATTATAATAGCTTTGACTGCAGTAGCTGAATTAAAGGAGAAATATTGGAGTAAAAATAAAATAAAACAATCTTTATTAAAGAAATTTATGTTTTAAAGATGTAGGAAAGCTTTGTGGTTATTTACATAGAAACCCCTGATTTTTCTTAACTACTCAGTAATGCATCTATGCAGTGACTTGGAATGCTTATACTTAAAACAGATGCCAGCATTATTCTTCAGAGAGTACTCAGAACAGAGTGAGTGTGAGACAGATGGATGCAGAAAAATCAATAGTTCAGAGAACTACATCAGATGCATGCATTTCGCATAGGTCAAGTTTGATGAAACCTAAGTTTCAAGAATCAACACTTCTGATGTAAATAATTCACAGTAATGGAAAAAAACCATTATGCTCATATGGGATGAATGTAAATACACTTTTAAAATAATTGTTAGTGAGTTATAATATGATCTAACTCATGTAGTTGGTTTATACATACATGTGATTCTACTAATACAGGGTTTTGGGACAGGAAAAGATAGGAGCTTTTTCTTTTAGTAATAAGTTTAGCAACATATGGAAAATTTAATGAAATTTAGAGTGGCAGTTGCAGTACAATAATGCTACAGATTTTTTTTCTGTTTTAATGAATGTATTGTAAAAAACTCTATAAATCTTCACATTAATATTTAAATCTGATCTCATTCCTGACTTTGTATGCATATCATCAGTTTTTAAGTATTCCAAGATGACTATAATATGACCTTCTTTTGGGAGCAGTTCCACAGTGCTCTCATAGCTACAAGAGGAAAATGTAAGTACAAACTACAAGGTGAGATGACATGCTATATAAAGCACTCAGTAATCAGGACAGGACTCCTGTTGCCTTAACAGTGAATTAAAGTAAGGCTCAGCCCAGTTTGGATTGCTACAAAGAAATAGAACTTAATTCTGATCTAGCATGTTAGTTGGACTGGTGCAACTCTACAGATTTTGGTGTCATTACTTCTGGTTTATACTGGTAAGGTGAAAAAAAACACGGAAATTCATGTCATTTTTTTTCCCCAGACCTATAGTGGATTCCAGATCAGACACTATGTAAGATTAGAATAAGGGCTACTTTATTTTGCTGAGAATGTATAGCACTGCTTTTAATGACAGTCTTATAAAGGAGCTTTTAAAGTCCTCTCACAAGGACAAAAATTAAGCAGATAAGGGTGAAACTTCAATATTGAGTTGCAACTTGGGTTCATTCACTCACAACTGAACTAAATTATGAAGTTTATAACCTTAAAAGCCTATAAAAGCCTAAATATTAATAAGTAGGGCTAAACAAATTGAAAGAAGGTGGTGCATATATTACCCCTTATAGACACAACTCTGGTGTATTTTTCTTCTGTGTTTGGAAAGAAATAGCAATGTATTTCTTTGTTAGTCAAAATTAATACTTTTTAAGAGTCACAAGGAAGAGTGCAAAATACATTCAAGTTTATAATGCTTGGATAATATAATATAATACAATGCCTGGATATACAAGGGATTCTTAAAAGTATTGCCCAAGAAGTTCTGTGAACTATCAGAGTTTTTTTTAATGAATCTCAAACTCCCATTAAAAGTTCCAGAAGAGTGGAAAGAAAATCCAGTGTAAATATTTTAAGGTTAAAAACGATGCCACAACTAATCCCAGACATGTTAATTGAGGATCAGTTCTCATGCACTGAAAGGCTGGTTAAGATGGACACAGTAGAAACAAAATTAACAATCAGTGTTGATTGATGTGATTTTTATGTAAAACAGATATTGAACAAGCATGCTGGTGGTTTTGATGAGATTGCAAGGTTGACAGATAATCTGCCGTTGTTTGATTTAATGCACTTTGACTTCAGCACTGTCATTTGGCCATAACGTCTTGCATGATTATGGTTTTAAAAAGAAGTGTGTTATCTGATGTTCAACCTTTTAGATTAGAATGATAAACTGAAATAAACTTCAGAAAAATCATCATCTGGTTGAAAGGTGTGTGGAAGAAGTGTGTGTATGGAGAAACTTTGTCAGATCCATTTTTTGCCCTGATGTTATTCAGGATCCTTCCTGGAGAATGATATTCTGATAGATCTTTAATCTGTCAGGAAAAGCATGTTTGGGAGAGGGAGAAAAAAACAACAACTCACAGTTGGAAAGTGATGGTAAATTATTTTAGACTACAAATAAGAGTAGGGGTTGTCAACAGTGAATTTGCATCTGTATGGTGACAGTTAGAAAAAGCTCAGCTGAGGCAACTGAAAGTGTGAAATTAGAGAACATAAATTGAAGAATGATAAATCCCTTTGTGGATGCCATCATTCCTGAGTAATGTGAGCTCTAGTATGCTGGAGTTCAGAATTTAAGGGATTTTAACATCTGAAGTGAAATAATCTACACTGAGTTTAACATGTTTAATTTATTGCCGGTGTTCACCAGCTTAGCTTTCCTGATCTATCCGCTTAGACTATTCCAGTCGGTAACTGGTCTTTGAATACTTTACCTAGAAATGCAATGGCTTCCCTGTCTGTAGAAGACATTGTTGCTTATTTAGAAAATAATCTGTAAATAGCATCTTTGTTATTCCTAATTAAATATTTATTCATGTTCAGTATTGTTTCCCAATAAAAATAATAGTTGTGTTAATATTCAAACTAAAAAAAAAAGAAATGTTTGTGTACAGTTTTTAGCTTTAAAAGTTAGTGAGAGTGTGCAATATAGGCCAACATTGCTTCATCAAACCTTAGAGAAACCGTTACCTCACAAGCTGGAGTAAAATTCTGACCTTATCAATCGGAGCTTAGCCATCAGTTTCAGGGAGAAGAGAGGAAAGGAAGTTGCTATTGCACAGTGGTTGATTGTTCTCAGTTTTGCCTGAATCCAGTGATCTTTGTTGATCACAGTAGCACCCAAAGAATTACTCTAAAGTGCAACAAAGAAAGAAAACAAAGACACTAAAAAGTTTCAAATTCTGAGAGAATTATCAAGAGAAAAACAAGATGATTGCATTGGGAACAAAAAGAAAACCAGAAAGGAAAGACATTTACAATTAATTCTTAAAAAAATAAATTTCCAGTTAAATTTGTGTGTAAAAGGCATTGCAAAAAAAGTTTGTTTGGAGTCTCCATATTTCTCTTATTTAAAAGAGAAACTTTGCTTTGTGGCATTCTTTAAGCAATGCCTGCATCTTGCTTTTTCTTTCTCGATTCTTGACATCAGCCTTTCAAAAGGAGATTTACGCAATGTCTGAGACATCTTACAAACACAGATTAATAAAAAATAAATTGGCCTTGGATGTTGGCAAATCTTAAAACCATATGTTCAGAGAGTTCTTTCATTCAGTCATAATTAATTTTTTTACAAAATGAGTAGCGTTAATCATTTGGATACCTGGATGGAGTCTGAATCTTGCTATGGGTGTTTGAAGTCTTGGGGAGTGAGATGTGGCCTTTCTACTTTCACTATATACATCTGTTCTAAATAATATTGAGACTAATTCTGCCCATTGTCATAATGATATAAATCCAAAATAAAGCCTTAATACTGCAAGGAATTAGTACGTATACTCAACTTCAGGCAAGGGACAAACCCTATGTATTACAACAGTAATATATACATGCTTAAGTTCCAGGAGATTAATAGCTCTGCAGGATTTAATTTAAGCAGACACCCCTAGTTTCAATGAATGTCACCTAGAGCAGAACTTGGTGCTATGGTTGGAGACATTGTACCTTGCTTACTGTTATTGGTTGATCTCTCTAACAAGTTGCAGGGGCTTACAGTCACAGCGTTCATGATTTCAAGAAAAACTCATTAAAAGGGATCCTAAAAAACACTGTAGCATAGGTGATTATAAAAACTCTGAAAAAAGAAAGAACAATACATCTTAAATTGCTGCTTAAAATATGGCGGATATAAAATTTTTAAATTACAAAACATTTTAAATTATTCTATTTTTAGTTACTTTAATATATATTTTTAAGTAATATACATAAATATGTCCCTAGAAGAACATCAAAGGGGTGAAAAAGAACCCTTGTTTTGGTTGTACTCCCGTGCTGACTAGTTACACTTTGCCTTGGCTCCCTGATAAACATTTAGGTGGAGAGTAATTCTGAAAAAGAAAAATGGAAGAGAAGCTTTCCTTCTAGCACACTGCAGTATATTGCCTTATGACACAGCTAAGTATAGCTAATTCATTTGAAGCAAAGGGGTTATTAAGATGAAGATTAATGCACAAATAACTCTTATTCCTGGAACCTTACTGTGATGCATAAACTCACAAAATCTGTTGCATGGGAGGGTTTACAACTGTGCCCAGTGTAGCTGTGATCTTTTTATCAATGCAATAATACTCGGGTACTCTTCCAGAGGCTGTTGCAGAATAAGGGGGGAGGGCCTAGAGTTTATCACCACAAATGTGTAAGCGTGTATACTGGAAGAAGAATAATTGTACCTAGGGTTCAAGATAGCTTATGATTGCAAGAGGAGTTAGTACCTTGTTTCCGTGCTGATAGGGACAGTGTAGAGAAACCACTAAGCAACAAATGGGAATTGTTTTCGTTTCTGTTAACTGTGTTTTATAAATGGCTAGATCATTATGGAGTGCTTTTGCTTTCTTTTGCCTTTCTTTGGAGAACGGGGTATTAGGTAGAAACAATATTGTGATTTTTAGTAGATCTGTGATCTTGCCCTGGATAACCCCCCTGTAACTTTCTACATGCATCTATGTGTATTTTATGTCTAGTATAATAATTTGTAGTAATATATCAGAATGTCCCTCTAGTAAGGTTAAGGATAATAAACTGTTGTTAGTAGTTCCAAGGTCAAACGTTTCTTTCTATGAAAATAAAAGATAGTGCTGCATTACCTTGTCAAGTTAATACAGTGTGATAGAACATCTCAGGCAGCACATCCTGGAAGATTGTAAATGTCTAATAGATTTAGGAAAACTGTACCTCAGGGAACATATTAGGAAGAATTCATCAATGGATCAAAACTGTCTTGGAGCCTTACTTATTTGGGACCAGCACAGTTTTAAATTATTACTTTCTTAAGAAAAGCCTCAAGACAAATTGTATTTCTTAGATTAGCTTTACAAGAATGGGTCAATAATTTCTATTGGAGAGTTTCGAGTTTTTTGTGTTTGTTTGGTTTGGGTTTTGTTGGTTTGGGTTTTTTTAAACACTGGCATGAGCAATTTCAATAACTTGAACTCTGTAATTAAGTTTTGAGTTTTTCTCCCAAATGATTTTCAAATTGCTTAATGTGCTGTTTATAGTCTGTCATTCTTTACAGATGAAATCGGACATACTTGTGAAGTGTTTTAGCAGTGTGCCTCTAATGACAAAGAATTTTAATTATAAAATATGGGTTTGCTAGTTTTGCATTAATTAGACACAAAATTAGCAAAGCGTAAAGCTTGTACACATGTTCACAGATGTATAGAGCATCAACAAGTTTTCATCCATAGTTGTGTCTCAATGCATTTAAACATTTGGAATCAATACTGTTTTAAGGGTAATAGCAATTAATAAGAATTCTGCTGTTCTGTGTGCTTTGAGTTGTTCCTTTTACAACTAGTCCCTGTGAAATCAGTTACTCTATATTTACCATGTGACCAGAGTAGGAGAAACTGGCTTCTATTTAATTTTCATGTATGATTGAATTTAAGTTCTCTCATGCAATTTATAGGGATTTAAACTGTTCTGGAAAACTCATTCAAAACAGCTGGCCCACAATTTTACCCTGTGGACCTTATTCTCCATTTTATTTTCCAACAGAATTTTACTAAATTCAGTGGAGTCTCACCAATGTAAAAATGGTGTGATGAAAAGGCAGTTCATGTTCTGTTACTTTCTAAGAAGTCATGCAGCTAAAAGAGGAGACATAAGTATGTACAAACATGAAGTAACTAAAGAACATAGCTTCAGATATTTGTAGGCCTCCAAGCTAATAAATTCCATGTGAACTTGTTTTCCTGCTTACATGCTTTATAGCTATGTTTTTGGCCCAATTCCCCAGAAAGAATGCCTAAAAGGAAATTGGGCAGACATTGGATGCCCCAGTTCGCAAGTGTGTTCTTCAAAAGTTTCACTTAAGGTGCATGAGGTTTCAACAGTAAGATTTGCAAAGCATTTTAAAGTTGTCTTTTTTACATATGCCCAGAAGTAGGCACACCTGATCTTCATCAGGATCTTTCTTTTGCTGTCTCTTCTCAGAAGGGGCAATTTGAAACCTCCAAAGGCTGCTTCTTACATTTAAATATCCATTGAATGAAATTAATAAAAATTCCTTGGAGCAGAAGTTGGAATTCAAGTTGCCCAAATTAGCGCCAAATTCTGTAACGAAGTTGTAGAACCATGCTCCTTTTTGCGCTCTCTTTCTCTCTGACATAGTTGATTCTTTCTTTTAAAGTTGAGCAGCTTCAACAGCAAAGAAAAATGCCACCCCTAAAAACTCCTTGAAACTTAAAAGCTTTGGAATTCTTCAGGCTAATCCTTCTATAGATGTTTCATCCATTAGTTTGTGGTGGCATCGGTATCTATGTCCAGTAGCATTTGAACTTGAATCAGGAGTGGGCTTTTGAAGTGAATCTACCAGCTGTCCATATTTAGAATGTGTTTTGCATTATGGACTAGTCTTAGTTCATGTGAACTGGATTTATTTCAGATAAAACTAAACAGAGAGATGCTCAAGTGTTCAGTTCATGGGATCAGACAAGAACAAGTCTGAAGTAAATCCCTGTGCAACATGCATAAATGTTGGGTCCTCAGCACCAGTTGTTTCATTTTGTTGGTCTGCTCCTGTTGCATTGCATTGACAAATTTTTACAAGACTTCTTTCTTCTAAAAGAAAAGCAGGGTCATTTGTTCCCTTTTTTAAAAGGAATAGCAGTTAAGCTTGGGAAATATTGTAGGCTACCAATCCTAAACCAAGATAAGCATATTCTAGAATCTGCAATTAGAAGTCTAAAACCTGGAAAGAAATGTAGCTTAAGACATGCATCTTTCTTTAATATTTTCAACTGGCTAGCTTTGGTGGTTACCTTCTCAGCTGGTTGGCTGTTCAAAATTCCATGTTGAGGTGCTTGATTTTCTTCCGTGCATTGTATAAATAGTTAAAGCACCTAGCATGCAGTTATGGATTCTACTGGTTTCTGAAAATTAAAGCTTGAGAGGAGCACTGCAATAACTATGACTCTTTTGTGAATATAGTCTTTAGTTTAGATTTTGTGTTTAATAAGAACCCCTTAATGGCAGTCCATAAGGTAACAATTTGTCATTCTTCAGGTGCACTATTCCTTCAATACAAATGTCAAAGTTAAAACCTTATTATGTATTGACACTCAGCTATATTAACCCTATTATGTTTATGCTGTTTAAAATCATGATGGACTGTAACACACAACTTAAACAGGAAGGCTTTATACTGAGGAGCAGTTAAATAGGATTAAGTTAATAATTCTGCAGTTCTGGAGTAATTGCTATTTACAAAGCACAAACTGTGGTTTACTGATGACGTCATTAGAGACTTGCTTTAATTAAACTCTGTATTACCTGTGTTTTACTATGACTGCCTCTTGCTATAACTTGATTTGTATAGGCCACTCATTTGTAAACTGGATATTATTGCAGAATAAGACTTGCTTATATTTTTGGTGGCCTATGTGCCACACAGTAATTAAGAACAAGTTTAAAGTTAACTATGTGTTCAGCAGTTTTGTTGAACTGTTGCTTCTTTTATTCCCCTTCATTAAAATTCATGCCTCAAATAGACATACTAAGGATCTGATTCTTGCAATCTTATCGATGTTGAGTAATGACTTAATTGCTAGACTATCATTTTGACATAGACTATTCTAATCTCAGAACAAGAAAAAACAAATGCAGGTTATTTAGCAAGCTGTGTTCAAGCCTAGAATTAAATTGTTTTGACAGTATCACACAGAAGAGGAAATAAGGTTTTATATTAGCCTTTATTATCAAATATAAGCCATGGTTTGCAGCACATGGAAAGGAATGGATGTGACTTCTGTATCAAGTACCTATTGATTTTTAGTGTTGAGAAGATTGACCAACCAAAATGAATTTGGAGAAACATAGCATTTTTTTCCTGATACCTGCAATTGTCAGATCTCTAATTTTGTAGTTCCCATAACAACATCCAAATGACTGAAAGCTCTCTACTATTGCTGTCCATTGAACCAACGGGATGTGGCAGGCTATTGCTCTGATTTCCTTGTTTCTCTGAGAAAGGCAAGTGCTTTGGGAAGCTGACTTCTATGTTTTGCTCTAGAAAACAAACTTTACTGCTATTCGCTCTCTCTATTTTCCCACCTATAAAAACAACAAAACCAAAATATTTGGTGTTCTCACATACTGTTTACAATTCAGGTCTTTGTTCTCCTTTTAGTACCCAGAGAAATACACTACAGCTGTATATTTGTTGCTTCAAAATTATAGCAACCAAGAAATAAAAATATTCTTTTTGTAAATAACATTTTATTCCCAAGTAAGTTGTATCAGCTCAGGCAGAACTACAGCAGAATCCAACACATGAAGAGGTTGAGGGACTATTTCTTTAAAATATTCTTAATCCCTTGGGATGCAAATTAATTAAGAGCATGTAAATGCTTTAAAATAAGGAAATAATATTTTTGTGGCCTGCAAATTATGCTTTGCTAAGTCAGATATTAATTTCGCAAAAACTTTTTTTATTCTCTAAATAATAAAGCAGACAGGTGCATGAAGTAAACCTGAAGCTGTGTTCTGAGGTCTGTTTGAATAGAGTGGTTTAGTCCAACAAATTGACAGGACTCGTACTTCATCTAGTACACTGACACTGCAACTAGTTTGTTCTGCCTTGTATTTGTTAAGACCTAGATAGGAAGGCAATTTAAATGTTGGGGAACATTGTTTTGTTTATCCTACTGGTGATGAAACTAACTCTCTAAATATCTGATGGCAACCTGCTATTTTAGAGATAAAAAATGCCTGAACTGCCTGTAAAATAGTGAATAGCCTACTTTGCAAGTAGCCATGATCTTTAATTTATTTATTAAAGTTATTTTCATAGAATATCTATGTTAAACCTGACAGCTTGATTGCGCTGGGGTCTTGCTCCAGGGCAGCTATTTGGATGCATCATGAACAAAGAATATCAACACAAAATAATTTTGCTGGAATAAAAAGTCTGTCTATGATGCTGTCCATATTTACTGTCTCAAGTGCACAATTCAACAGTTTTGTAAAATTGAATAGTATATGCTCCAATTCTCTCTTGGAATGTTGTGATGTTAGGAAACTATTGTATTTCTGTGCAGAAGGAGATGGATCTTTATTCCATAGCAAAGCCTTGCCTAGAGCATTATGATTTTTCCCTACCCATATGTTTAATGTATGTTCCTATATACAAATTCCTGTTAGGCCAAACCTCTTCACAACCAGCTTATAGTGATCCCTTGCAAACTGTCATTATGTTAATCAAGCAATTTTTGTTACCCCTCCCTACAAAACACTAAGCCAGAACGGAAATAAGTTTGAGAATACGTATTAGCATCCTCAAAATGCACACAAACAAAGGTACGTATTTATGTCAGGAAAATGTAATAGTTATTCCAAAAACAAGAATTAAAGACCCAGAAAATTACATTAGTATATTTGGGCTTAAGTTGATCTACGAGGCACGGAAGCAGAGTTAGAGGACTGAATAGTCTGTCAGTGAAACTTAAGAATGCCAACAAAGAAGAAAATGTATCTAGAGTTTTGCAGCCTACTTCAGAGTGGTATGTAGCAAGGAAACAGCATTGTCACCCTATTAAAAAAAAAAAAAGTTAAAAACCTCTGTGTTAAGTACATAATTACAATGAAAATATTTTTGTAGGACTAGTTTAGATAAATCTGAGTTGTAAGCATACTTTTTTCTTTTTTCTTTTTCAAATATACTTTCTTCGATTTCAGGGCATGCCTACAGCATGAAATTGAATGAGGAACAGAGACCCCTAGTATAGCAGGAAAGGCCAGGAAAACTCTGGAAGAAGTAGCTGAGAACCTGAAATGGTCTCTTCCAGTGCTACATTGCTCCATGTGGTTGTTTTAGTTTGGGTTGGACCAGCTCAGGTACTTAAGTGTGGTTCTTGGCTGTCTCCTGCAGCATTCCATCACTGCCGCAGCAATGCAGTTAAGATTGTTTTGATGCCTTAACAATACATGTCCAGGTCTTAACATGTTTGGATTTCATTTGGGTCTGATCTGTACTGTTATTAATGTGGAGATTTATAATGCTGGACATTATGTTTAAAATTCCTCTTTAAAGGTTTGGAGCTTTACCTGCAATTTAGCAATAGGCATGTACAGTCTAAGTTACATTGTATTGTGGAACTCAATTTTTAATCTGTTTTAATCAATTTTACCTCAGAAAATAACAAATGGCCTTCCTTGCAAATTTTACAATTCACTTTTTTTTATTACAAGTGCAAAATACAACTCCATCCTAACTAACTATGAAACTGTGACCTGCTTCTCTATAATTAATAGTTATCCATATGTTTGCTCCATGCTTTACAAAATACAGACTTCAGCTACATGCCTGCTGTTTTTTTCCCATGGGCTTCATGCTCCAGTCAGTGCAGTGGAGTGGTCATACTTGCTTAGAGTATGTCTGGATAGCACAGTAACTTGGTATGCAGAAATTCCCATGCAAGCTCTGAATAAGCATTTATGCCTGAACTTAGATGGAGGCAGTTCATAGCAGCCAAGAGCTGCAACTGCATTGGGAAGTCCAATTAGGTTTGACTGTAGTGTGTTTAATGTATCAGTTGGACTAGATGATCATTGTAGGTCCCTTCCAACTGAACTATTCTATTCTCAGTGTAGATTGAGAATCTTGCAGGCATTGGCAGCTAAAATCAAAGTCTCCAGTGAGCTATGCAAGCTCATTTTTCAAAGATTTACAGCAACTAAATTTGGGCAAATTTTCAAAAGAGTGGCAAAAGCCAAATCCCTGAGGTGAGTAATGGGTGCTTGCCAGTATCTCAGTTACATGTTCTAGTCCATGAGTCTTAATGTTGTTCATTCCGTCATTGAGTTTCCTCTTATATTTTTATAGCAAATTGTACTATATGTAAATTGCTCCGTATCCTTTATTTTTCTTGCTAGATCCTTTAGTTTACTGAAAACAAAACAAAAAAACCCAAACAAAACCTCACAGCCTAGAAAGACCAACAAAAGAAAATCTTCAAATATTGATCTATTCTTTAGGTTTTCTAACTGCAGCCTCTTTGAGAAGTTCATTGAAAAGTCTAGGTGAAGGAATAGTGAGAGTGCACCTGTCTCTTTTAGCTGACATTGGAATAATTAATTTTATGAAAATGACTTCTATTGGAGGTTAATTTATTTTGGCTGACAGTCACTTACATTAGTAGACATATCTAATGCTGCAGTCAGTCTGAACTTTATTTAGAATAGTTTATTTATATCTTTGGGTGATTTCATTGCAAAGAGATGGAAGACATTCAGGATCATCAAGCATGAACATTTTTTCCCAGTTTAAAAAAACACAAACAAAAAAACCCCAGAATTTTTACTGCTTGAATGTTTTGGCCTTCTGATGTAAAATGATTTGATTGCTTTCACCAGTGAAGCTTAAGCAGCTCCTTCAGCTGATACAGTTGAGTTCTTTGCACAGTAAGCAAACACCAGGTATCTCTCCTCTAACCCTCCTGTGTGTTACTATAGGGAAAAGCAGATATGTTGCATAAACTCAGCATATAAAGTAGTGTTTGTATGCAACTCAGATGACTTACCTGTTCTTCTGGCCATAATTTGGTGTTTACGATCATCTTACTTGTAAATAATTTACTGACACAAAAATGGCCAAGCACAATAATATAGTATGTATATTTTAAATAGCTCTGATGTGGTAGAATGGAATGACTCCATACATTAGGAATTAGAGCAAACTTGATGATATTTAGTGGGTTTATATACTATTGAAGTCTGAAAAGTCCAGCTATAGAAAATAATCTACATGCCCATTTCAACTGTATTTTTTGAAAGTGTATATTATGATAATAATTTCCCAAGAGGTAGTTACTCCTTATGCTTTTTTTATGCATAAGAATGGAGTCTAACATAATTTTTAAGGCTTAGTTTTAACCTAGTTTATCCTTGTGTTCCCACTGACCTCAGCTAATCAAGGAAACAAAACTGGTGAACTGTGTATTTGTGTAATTAAGGCAATGCTTGGCTTCCTAAGTTTGTGTGAAAAGCAGGTTGAAGGTATTTATGGAGAAAGAGAACATGCTTATAAACATACTTCTTATAAACTTATAGACATAGATAAGTTCCCTGTTTTGACCATGTTGTCCAGTTTTCTCATGCACTGAAAATCTCCTGATAGTCTGATGTCCTTCCCAGAATAGAAAGTCTCATGTTATCTGATTAGACTTGGGCATTCTGTAGAGTGGAAAACAATGATTCTTCCTACCCTGATATATGAATGACATATGCTATATCATTCACTTTCATAACACTTTTCTGTGGCTAGGATCCAACTGTTAGATGGAATTTATTAATTTTAGTGACATCAACCTGTTAAAGTGTCAGTGGTACAAAGTCAAATAATCTTTTTATGCAAGCTGGATTGAATGATGTTTCCATTGTTCATTCTGCATCCTTCAGAAAGACATTTTGGGGCAAAAAAATTAAATCAGAAAAGAAGCAGCAAGAGAAAGAGCATTATTAAGAAGTGTTGTAATCATCAGAGACTTAAAGAATCTTTTCCATATACTTAAAGAGAGTAATGGAGGGATTTTAGTACTAACAAACACAGGCATCACAAGTTCAGCATAGCTCCCTAAATTGAAGAAAACCTAAACCTAACCATTCCTGTTAGAACCTGAGAATTTATACTGAGACCAACTCACCTTTATGGTCTTGGAGGAACATTGAAAGAGAAATGCTTGCTCAATTATCTTGGAGCTATATTATTAAGCATATATTGAAGTATGTTGTTGTGCTCCCCAGGACTTCAGTCTGTGACCTCTGTTCATACAAACCACAGAAGAATCCATCATAAGGCTGGCTGACAGCCAGTCTACATGAAAACAGCTGGCATTAGATTAGAATGGAAGCAATGGGGTTTGACTTGTTTCTGCATTGGCCTGGAAGAAGATAAAAATACTAGTTCAGACAAAGCAAAAAATACAGCTGTGAAGCAAAGAGAGGAATGATGTCAGAGTTCAAGGAGTGTCTGGATGATGGTCTTAGTCATGTGGTTTAGTTTTAGGTAGTCCTGCGAGGAGCAGGGAGTTGAACTTGGTGATCCTTATGGGTCCCTTCCAACTTGAGATATTTTATGATTCTGTGAGTGCTTTAGACATAAAGGTGAAAGACCTTTAATGTATGTTGATGAACCTATGAAACACAGCAAGTTGTGTCATTGATATATGCTAGAAATAGGACTTCTACCTTATGAGTCTGCTTCAAAATAAGATTAATTTCAATAAACAAAGCTTTCCTCTCCTATGTTTCTATCAACTATGTATGTATAAGCATATGTAGAAACGGAGTAATTTCCGAAGAACACAAAAATTGCAGCAGAACAATATTTGCAGATAATAATAACTAAACTAATTCTGCAGACTCATTCTTGCCTTTTGTTTTTGTAGTCATTCATGCCTTTGTCAAGTAAATATATATACTGAGAGAGAAAGATTCAGTAGAATCCAATGGAATCCTGGTAGTGGCATTTTAGAATCCTTTTTGCACCCATGTGGCAGGCAGTGAGAGTGAGGTCTAAGCTGTTTAGAATCAGTATCTTAATTTAGGCACAAATTTATTCTACTTGTGTGGAATACCTGAGATATTTAAATGCAGAATGTGTATCCTGACTGTTTTCAGATTTAGGCCCAAATATGAGACCCTCGAACAGATATCCCTACAGAAAATTAAGCAGAGATATGTATTTCCAATTACAATTCAGTAGGTCAAATTGTGGGTCAGCTGTTCAGTCCCCTCAAAGACAGCCGAGATGAATGGAGCTGGGTGTAGTTTGACTAATGCTTTTCCCTTCAGAGATACTTTATCTAGGATGAGGCTGTGGTTCCCATTGCTCTTGCCACAATGCTAGCCACATGGAGTTAACCTGATTATTTTTTTTTTTGAGTTATGCTTCAGTTTCTCAATTGCAAGAGTCATAATATCCATTCATCATGCATTCTCCTTGGTTATTAACCTGAAGTAAGAATCAGTTCATATTCAGGGAAACTTTCTTTAAAGCTCTGGGGATCACAGTTCTCAGTGTAGTCCCCCTTTCTATAGATTTTGCAGATTCTATCGTAAGTGTCCAAGGTCATTGAGAAAGGGAGGGTGAGAGACAGATGATGCTAATTCTGCTGCTGTTGAAGTGTTATGTTGGAATTGACCTGGAAAACAATTCCCTGAAGAGCAGTAGGGTGTCAGTGCAAACTCCTGAATAAAGAAAACAGTGAAACTATCAAACTGTGCCAAGTGCCATCTTTTTCATCTACTCTAACTGTTAAAAGACTAAGTAGTGTTGTTCACATAGCAAGAACCTATAAATCCTCTCACTAGAGGTTCCCCATTAGAAGAATGATTATTATGGTAGTAGTCTAGCAAACCTAATGTTTATTAAAAAAAACCCACAAAATGTATAGGAACTGTAGTAAGTACATCACACTCTTTTTCAGAAAGACTTTTGAAATCCCCACCCTCCATAGTAGTCCTATGGTGTCAGTTGGCAATACCACGATGTATTTGCAAGGAGGCTGATGTTACATGCATAATACAGCACATCACACTTGCTGAACTTCAACTGTTTGAGAACTTATGGAAAAAATATCCACAGCACTAGAAATAAATTTTCTTCTTCCCCCACCCCCCTTTTTTCACTGTTTTTCTTCTTTTCCTTGTTGACCTAATTCTTTTCCATTGGTTTCCTTTAGGCTTTCCGTGAACTTGTGGGCATATGGTTTTTCAACTGTAATTTTATGCCAGATACAAAAATTAAATGTGTCACAGGAAAACACTGCTTCATGGGAAAGGTGCTGGCTTACACTACAAGGCTTGCTAGAATTGAGACACCCTTTTCTCCCAGTACAAAATACAAGATCTTGCAAGGGCAATAAGAGAAAGGTGACCTTTGATCTAAGATGTATTTTGTCTAGTTTCTGTTAGGTCTTAGCCTTTAAGTATAAGGTAAGTCTACCTGCCTTTCCCTCTTTCAAGAAACATGTCTCAACCTGGTGAACTGCATCAGCAACTCTGACCAGAAAGAATATATTCCCTTTGGGTTAACATTTATGTGGATACTGCCTTACAGTCCTTGTACCTGTAGAATAATAGAAGTTTTATGTCTGAATACCATTCTATGTTTCAATAGAAGGTGTGATGCTGACATCACAAAAGCTGGAGCAATTTATAAATGGCAGCAGGACCCTATGATTAAATTATAGGCTTACTATTTAGCCATGAAACTATATATTGTTATTGGCCATGTGCATTAAGAGACTATCAGTGGTTAGCCTGCAGGGACTATAATTTGTAATTTACTTTGCAGGTGGAAAAAGTTTATAGCTCGAGAAACTGTGTGTGTGTGAAATCATGTTTGTGCTATTGTGTATGAAGGAGGGGAGGAGGGAGACAGGCAGACATCAAGGAATTTTTTAGTTTACTGAAAAAATCTGTGGAGTATATGAACATAAGGTAGAATGCGCCTCTTTTTTCTTTTGTGTTTGTACAGTGCACTGTTATCTGCATAATTCTGGAGCCATCATAGCATTATGCACTTCTGCGGAATAGTCCTTCATCTGTAGTAAGGCAGTTTCATGCTTGAAAAGATGCAAAAGGCTTCCTATAAATTTTTCACTTAGCATTATTAAAATATACATGTTGTTCAAAAAACATACAGTATACTAAAGAACATTTAATGAATGTCATATAAAAAGTTTTGTGTGCTAACATGATTATTACATTTTAGGTGCCAATGAAGTGAAAGTGAATTAAATGTATTGCACACAACTGTCATGTTCAATAATAAAAAAAATCAGATTATTATTAACACTATTGATGCTATTGCACATTCATTTAAAATAAAAATTATTACTGTGCTACTACATGATTCCAGTTGATTTGGGCTTTCACAGTGAATATTGCAAAATCTCTTCTACATTTTTAAGAAGCTAAGAATTGCCATGACAGATCAAACTGCTTGTTTGTTTAAGACTGTATCCTATCTGACATTTACAAGTATAAAACATATTGGTGACAGGTAGAAAAAAAAAACCCCACAAGGTGTTTGTGTTAACAGATACAAAGTTGGCTTAAAGTCTGAAGCATGTGGGTTTGTATCCCTGATAATTAGCTTTATTCTATCTGATGTAATTATGGGTGTTTCTGTGTAAATGTCTGATCCTTTATTTGAATTCTACTTAAATTGTGGCCTCAGATTTCTTGTAGCAATGAGTTTATGTATCAAATGATTCATTGTAGAAATTATTTCCATGCGTTGTCATGAAAAGTCACAAATGAGACTAATGAGAGGTTCACAACATTTTATTGGGGAAGTGCTTTTTTAAAATTGAAGGAATTTGCACATTTTATATGAATACTTATCCAGATATGATGCATGTGCAAAGGTAGCATATTTAAGGCAGTTAAATAAGCATTTAACTTATTTATGTGAGCAGTACACTTCAACATGGGGAGTTGTTATCACAAACAAGTAGTTTGTGATAAGCAGCTTCCACTAAGTTGTAGTGGACTATTCCACAACTGAAATTCTATGAAATTATTAAAACATGCTTATGTGTATGCCTTGCAGAATCCACAGTTTAAAAATAAGGCAGAGGATTCAGTGATACACTGAAAGAGCAAGGGTTATAGGGTCATTTCCAACAGTAAATTATTCATGAGGATCAATTAGGCAATGTTTGTACTGTTCTTTGGAAATGCAAAGCTTCATGGAAGTACCAAGTCACAGTATTAAGCCATGAATTTTAGTTTTCTGAGATCTATAAATCAATTCCTACCTCTAGTATTCCTTCCTTTGTATGGTGCGATTCTCCACTATGTACCACAATTTTTAGTCTGTTTTCAAGAATAAATAGCCAGTGTTTGCTGTAACCTCCACAAGACAACACTGACAAGAAATAATACTACTTAAGTAGCTTCTTGCTATATGTAGTAACCCCATCCTCCATTTTCTGTATGTTGCCAAGCTGCTTTTCTTCCTTAGGAGCCTGTTTTCTACATTTCAGTTGGCAGTGAATAATCAGGTCAAGATAATTGTGTATTTGTTATAGGAATCACGACATTGTGGCATGTGCTGTAAGACCATGGCATGCTTTTAATACTGTATAGTTTGACATGGCATATAATGCAAGCCAGTGCCAATGAAGCAGAAAACCCCCAAAACAGTGTATGACTTCTAGATGGGATACTGTTGTGGATTAGGCCACAAAAATATGCTATTTGTTCTTGTTTCACTGCATTGTCTTTTTATAGTGGTTGTTGTGGAGGTGGTCAGCATCTACCACAAAGTCATGTTTGAGCACATCATCCCCTAAGATCTGTGAATTGCAGTCATTATCCTGAGGGCTTAAATGTTATGGCCATAAAAACCATTGATATAACACCTACATGCAGAAATGAAGTTGGGAATGTCTCAAGAGTATGACCTTAGCCCACAGATTTGTTGACAGAAACGTTAGAAACTAAGCCAACTTCACTTACTTAGGAAGATCATGTTTTTAGCCCATTGTTGTCCCAGATCACCCATGCACTTATAAAACGACAGCAGATGGTTCCATGTGTTTGCACAGCTGCCAGTACCAGTAGTAATAACAATACTGCTTTTCACTTTTATAATACCTTCCATATGACAGTCTTATAAAGGTGCATAGGTTGCTCTGTGGTTTTGTGCTGTCTTGGGGAACGCCCCTTGGGGACATAATTTACCAAAGGCTCCCAACAGGTTTTCTCCATTTTATGTCCCTGTGTCTAGGCACCAAGGCAGCCCCTGGTTGCAGCTCTGCTTGCTATTTATGGCTTGTTGTTGCCTAGCTGCTTTTTTGTTCATACATGATCTTCTGACTGTGTTTTTGCAATGTGTTTTGATCATACCCTATTTAGAGATCTCAGGATATATTAGATGCTGCTGAAATTGTTAGAGGGGTCGACAACAGTGAACAGGCTTATAACTGAAATTGGTGTTTTAACTGTGTCACCATACTGTATGTAATATGTAGGCCTGTTTTATGATTTGCCACTGCAAAACAGAAGGTATATATTGGTAGATCCATATAAGTTTTGGTTTTTAATCTTGTGTGGGAGAACAGTTTCATTTAAAAAGTCTGTATGAACACTTGCATTCCCCACTATACAAATCATATATGAATGCATATTTATAGAAATACGTACATGTCTATGCATACATGTATATCTATAAAGACACTCTATATATGGCATGTGTGTTGCATGCATATTTGTAGACATAGCTAGATAATATGACTGTACACTTAACTTATCCTCTATATAGATATGTATGCATCTGAAATCAGATGACTTTTCTGCCCTATCTTCCCTTTCATTAGAGAAAGGACAACTCTCTCCAACACTGCTATCAGTAAGCAATACCCCATTCAAACTGAGACAGAAAAGATCAAAGCAGAACAAAACACAGTATGTCTGAGACCCGTTGCTGAATGATCACCTGCCTTCATCAGGAAAAGGAGGAGAATTTGGCACCAGGTAGAGAGATCAGTGCAATGAATGGAATGAATGTGCCTTTGACATATTGCTACACAGCTGCAGTGTGGAGTAGGAGGCTACTGGGAACACCTGGCCAGTAAGGAGTCCAGCCTCATCTCCAGTGTAATGGAGTCTGTGCTTTGTCCACACTACACTGTGCAGCTGGGAGGGGTTTTGATGGGAAGGCTCTCTTCTGTGCCTGAGTGCTTGCTCTTTTTCTTTGGTCCTTACTGTTTGACATGGTAGAAAGACATCTGATAAACTTTGCCTTGGCAGTAGGAAGACTATTCATACGAAAGTGGAGATTAATAGAAATATTAATATTGATTAATAGACAGATCTGAGGATCTGTACGTCAACTGAAAACTTTGGCATGAGTTTGGCTTGGGTTTACCTTGTATAACTTTATGGAATTTTCTAGAATTTTCTTTGATTTGTAATACTGGAGTTTAATTATGATGTGATTTCCTTTCTTTTCTTTGGCACTGATTGGACTGTTTTAATTGTTTTCATATACTTACTGATTTGGCATGTTTTCCTCTTCTCCCTCTCCTCTGCATGAAAACAAAGTAATTTTGTGTGCTCTGACATCCCCAGACTACTCATCAACCTGTGCATCATTTCCAGTATTTAAAAAATTAGAATTTCATAAAAATAAAAAAAGAAATATTTCTCTCTATATATGAAGATAATATTACTATTTCTAGTGAGGGATGTTCAATATTCAGGGAAAACTCCAGTGCCTAGCTTAAAAGTAAATAAAAGCCTCTAAGCAGGCTTTCATGACACTCCATAAATGAAAACATGTGGGGAGAATGGGTTTTATCATCCACTTTCTTTTTTTTCTTTTTGTTCCTGTTATTTCCTGCTTCTAAGTTGACTACATTTTCTATCCAGTGAGCAGTGTACTGGAGTTGTTTTGCAGAAGTCCAGCTCCAATTTCACTCAGCACTGTAAGCTGAGCGTCCTGAGACTTGCTAATTGGACCGTTTCAAAACAGGCATGATTTTTTTTTCCGCTAAAAAGCAGTCCTGCTAGTCTTAATGTACAGAAACACTCTAAAAAAAAAACCAAAAAAAAAACCCCCAAAAACCAAAACCCTGAACCCTTTACAGTCACAAGAGCATTTTTGTTTTCTTTATTTGATAGGGTTAAGATGAATGCACCATTATTCAAAAATTGTGCACTATAGCTGTAAACCAGCTGTTCTGATAAATGAAAAAGCTCTGGACAGATCAAATACACAACAAATGCCAGAGCCTACCTTTTACTGTGACATTGCTGGAAGGTTGCCTAGTTGTTATATCACCCTTTTTCACTGGCTCCAGGCTCACACATGTGCTTATATTTATTTTTCAGCATTTACTATCTTTTAAAAAAATAGATATGTAATTAAGAAGAAACAGCCTCCGTATAGAAACTAATAAAGTGAAGGTGATATGGCTAGCAAGCTAAAAGTGAGCTTATTTTCATTAAAAGTACACATCATTTAGTATATCTGCAGCATCCATCAATAAAAGGAAAGTGAAAAACAAAAATAGAAGAACAAAAATAGAACAAATAGTAGGTTAAGGCAGAAGAACTCTGGTTGACAGAACTCCAATTGCCAATGTATAAAAGCGAATGGCATATACATTCTTTTGAGAGCATATGCTATAAGTCCTATTAAAGGAGGAAGGGGTTTACAGAGCTTTTAAATATTCCCAAAGTTCTGGAAAAGGTCTTGGAAATGCATGTGTAATGCTTTTCATCCAAAGATCTCAAAGTGCTATGCAGAGTGATGAATTAGGACTCAGAGTAGTATTAATATTTACTCTCTCAGCTGAGAAGAATTCTGTAATGCTTTAGCAATCAAGAACATCCTACATCTATATTTAGACATGCAAGGACATGATTTTCAAAATTGCTGAATACCTGGTATTTTTCAGGCAGGAGTGATTTAGGAGTATAAATACTTAATTTTTAGAACCTTGGACAATGCTTGATAGTCACATATTACAGAGCTATCAGCAGTAAATTGGCAGTTAACGTTGCATTGAGATTTTTATACGAAGTAGGACTTGCACTTTAATGAATGAATTTACTCTCCAGAATGGTTCTGTTCATAGGAAAATTGAATTTCCTATGAAGTTTTTTTTAATAAAACTTTTGCTAACTTTTGCAGAATAAACATTTTTAAACATCTAATATTTGAAATATTGTCCTGCTTTGTCACATTCTTTGTTTTCTTTTCCCTGAGTTTTAAAGATAGCAGTCCCCACTGCAGTTAGCCTTGTCTTTGCCATTTCCAGAATTTATTGTTGATGTGTACTCTGTATTGGAGCAATACTAAAAGATCACTCTGAGTTCTTAGCCATGTAGAATCTTGCTTCTTAATGGAGCAAATTATCTTCGTTCTTTTTAGATCTAATTGGCTCCCAGTTTGTTTCAATGTACAAGTTAATCTGTACAATGTTTTTAGTGGTGTTAATCCAACATAACCTAGAGATCATCTTTCTTTAAGTCATACCTACTCATTTGAAATAACCTGAGAATCAAAAATGTATTTATCAGGAATCAGAAACTAGAGCATTTTCCATTGAGAAGCAATTAATTTATTTCCTTGGTCCATCAGAGCCTAAGTGCGTTAAGCTTCATAGCATCCAGTAAAACCCTGCTTTTTCCCAGGGGCAGGCTAAAAGACAGCACAGTGGATTCAATGGATTACACATTAAGTGACTGGAGATATTTTGTTTTCAATTTGTATATAACATATGTACTTTCTAAGTATTGCAGATTACCAAGAAGTTCATTGGTAAACCTACTAAGAAATAAGTAAAAGCTTGCTTGCCAAATTAAGAATTGAAATCCATTAAGTTATTACGGAAATTCATACCATCTTTCTAATTTCATGAAAATAATTGCAAGCAAGATTTCAATTGTGAAGTGGAGATTGTAGGGCCATACCTAAGGTAAGCAGTTCAACAAAGCCTGAGAGAAACATGTATTGCATAATGAACATAGAAAGCAGTTAAAATCAAACATCATGAGTTCATCCTTTTTTTTTTTTTTTTTTTTCTTTAATCATTTTACAACTATGTTCTCTGGCATTAAGGCAGTTTGGCAGAAATTACAATACTGGAGGGGAAATGGAAAGCAGTAATCTATAGGATTCTAGATGACAGTCCTGGGCAGTAAAAAGCACACAAATGCTAATTACATAAAGAACAGGCACAACTGCTGATCAGGATTTATTAGAGCCTATTTTGTCCACAAATGAATATCGGTGTGCCTGGAACTGTGCACACATGGTGTGGTCTCAGGGTCATGGTATCTCTGGAATCATGCAGAAACGTGCTTTGCATCACACTGAGTTGCACTTCCAGAACTGTATGGACCTCTGCCATATGTCTGGGGTTCTGGTGCCTTTGGCTCTTTTTTGGCCTCATGTTTTATATCTAGAACTGTCACTTCTAATGTTGTGATGGCTCATTATACTTCCAGAACGTTTGAAAACCAGCAATTGACAGTTTTACAGCAAAAATTATAAGACACACATGGAACAAAAGAGCAACAGTAACCAAAACGAATGTGTGTTCGTAAGGAAAAAAAAACAACAACAAAAACTCCACAGCCCCACCTTTTGACTCCTTATCTTGGAGTGGTGTATTGGGTTTGTGTGGCAAGGTTTTGGTAGCGGTGGGGAGGGGTTACAGGGGTGGCTTCTGTGAGAAGCTGCTAGAAGCTTTCCCTATGTCTGACAGAGCCAATGCCAGCTGGCTCCAAGACAGACCTGCCACTGGCCAAGGCCAAGCCCAAGCCCAAGCCCATCAGCGACAGTGGTGGCGCCTCTGGGAGAACAGATTTAAGAAGTGAAAAAAAAGTTGCTGCAGCACAGAAACTGCAGCTGGAGAGAAGAGTGAGAACATGTAAGAGAAACAACCCTGCAGACCCCCAGGTCAGTGAAGAAGGAGGGGGAGGAGGTCCTCCAGGCGTCCAAGCAGAGATTCCCCCGCAGCCCATGGGGAAGACCATGGGGAGGCAGGCTGTCCCCCTGCAGCCCATGGACATCCACGGTGGAGCAGATCTCCACCTGCAGCCCAGGGAGGACCCCACGCCACACCAGGAGGATGACCAAAGGAGGCTGTGACCCTGTGGGAAGCCCACACTGGAGCAGGCTCCTGGCAGAACCTGCAGACCGATGGAGAGAGGAGCCCACGCTGGAGCAGGTTTTCTGGCAGGACTTGTGACCCTGCGGGGGACCCACACTGGAGCAGGCTCCTGGCAGAACCTGCAGACCGATGGAGAGAGGAGCCCACGCTGGAGCAGGTTTTCTGGCAGGACTTGTGACCCTGCGGGGGACCCACGCTGGAGCAGTCTGTGCCTGAAGGACTGCAGCCCGTGGGAGGGACCCACGCTGGAGCAGTTCATGAAGAACTGAAGCCTGCGGAAAGGACCCACATTGGAAAAGTTTGTGAAGGACTGTCTCCCATGGGAGGGACCCCATGCTGGAGCAGGGGAAGAGTGTGATGAGTCCTGCCCCTGAGGAGGAAAGAGTGGCAGAGACAAGGTATGACAAACTGACCGCAACCCCCATTCCCTGTCCCCCTGTGCTGCTGGGGGGGGGGGGGGGGGGGGTAGGTAGAGAATCCGGGAGTGAAGTTGTGCCCAGAAAGAAGGGAAGGGTGCGGGGAAGGTGTTTTAAGATTTGGGTTTATTTCACATTACCCTACTCTGGTTCGATTGGCAATAAATTAAGTTAATCTTCCCTAAGTCGAGTCTGTTTTGCCCATGATGGTAATTGGTGAGTGATCTCTCCCTGTCCTTATCTCAACCCACAAGCCTTTTGTTGTATTTTCTCTCCCCTATCCAGCCGAGGAGGGGAGTGATAGAGTAGCTTTGGTGGGCACCTGGTATCCAGCCAGGATCAACCCACTACCAGTGGTTAGTGCAATTCTTTCTTTTTTTTCCTCATAAAGCAATCTAACAAAACCTATAACGTGCAATAAAACAATTTCTGCAGGAAAAAGTCTATGAAGAGGGTTGGGTTTTTTTAACTGCATCATTGGCTAATCATAGGCAAGTGCAGGGTGATATCCTATATCCAAGTTCTGATCTTTTGCTAAGTAAATTACTTATGAGGTATTATCAGTGACTGTTCAGCACATGACAAGTTAGACTGCAATACAAAGAGAATTTTCCCTTTACAGAAATATAAATTTTGCTATTTCATTATTTCTTACACCTTTTCAAAATTTCGATATCTCATCTGTCCTAAATAATTTTGCAAGGCCTCAAGGAAATTATGTAACCCAGTTGAAAAAGAAGGTTAAGCAGTTTACATCATATGCATCAGATTCAGTACGTGTATGTATGTACATGATACAGGACTGTTTGTTGTTGGGTTGAGTTTTCTTAACTATATAGCGTTAAGTTAGAGAGGGTTGTTGGGGAAAAACATGGGAGATCAAGCAAAATTGCTAAGGGTAAGTTACCACCTTAAAAACACATCAACTATCTTTAAGAAAATAATTGTTGGGCTCTTTATTAGGAAGGTCCTCCTGTCATTCTTTCAACAAAATTAAGCCTTACTCTGTCATGGTGTAAAATCTAAAGGATGGTGAACAATTAAAATGTGTTCCACTGAAAGAAGCATGAGATCATTTGTTAAAACTTTGAGGACGGTAAGCTGACTAACACAGAGGCTTTGTTGAAAAGTGTCTCAGCAAGCTAGGCTCCCAAAGGAACGTCAGAGATAAAGAGAGATAAGCTTTCTAGTAAATACTTGATTTCTTGTGTTACAGTGTGATCCTATTGCAAAGGAGTACTTTGCTTTATCAGGCCCATATGGTGCAATCAATATATTAATGATCATAGCTTCCACCAGACAGAGTCATGGATACTGAATCCAAATCAGGCTTGCTGAAGATAATACACAGGGGATTATTAACTGTATCCTGTTCTAAAAGTGATTCCATTCAAAGAGACCTTTTGAGGCTTGTCATCAGTGGTCCTGGACTCAGGACAACTGAGGAGGGAGAGAGCAGTTGTTTGTCCTGACTTCTATATAAAAAGCTAGCACTCTTGCCTTTGCCTGGGCAGGAGAAAGAAAGAAATCCTACTTACCTAAGATCGTACTTTCCTCACTGACTGAGGGAGGAACAGTTTTGGTTCTAATCTGTTCTATTCAAATTCTTGTGCCATTTGCATCATGATAATACATAAGCCCATTCTAGAAATCCAGTAAGCCATTATAACTTTCAGCAGTAATTCATTCTGTTTCCCCCCCATCTTAAAAAATCAGTAATGGATTAAAATTATTTTTAATGATTGTACTTTGGTTCATCCTTTTTTTCTTTAAAAAAAACAAAACCAAATGATGTTCTGTGGAGTTTCTACATGCAAAAGACAATAGAAGATTTGTACTTTGCTCTTGGAATGGAATTGAGGAATGTTAATGATGATTCTACAATCCTGTGGTGGTGTCTGATATTAACTCCTGGGGGAAAAAAAATAATCCCTTCTCCTGCACAGAAAAGCTATCCTTTTCATGCAGATACACCTGTCATTCTGGACATCTGAAATTATGACTATGTGCCTCATCCTGTTGAGTGAGGAAATGATTTAGATCAACACCTCTGCCTAGCAAGTACCTGGGAAAGAACGATCAAGTCTAGATTTCTGTAACATATTCTAAATTTTCCTAGTTAAACTGGTCAAGGCAGTCAAACATGATTTGTCACTGTGAATGCTTATGAAAAATTTGTAGTCATTCTACATTTCATGTCTTGATGGCAGTTTCTGGTAAAGTATGAATTAACCAAGCATGTGTCGGCATTGATTGTAATGGGAGTTTGGTAGCTTTAAAATGTGCAAATCCTTCTTTTCAGAAGATAGACTGATAGACTCAGATAGACTTCTAAGATATTATTTGTTCTCCACTAAATGAAACATTGCCACATTTGTTTTCAAAATGTTTAAAGTGGAAATTGCCATCAGGCTAAAAACTTTTATTACAAATGTCTGCCTCCAGCAGTTTTTTACGGTTAAATTAAACAAGGCTTATAATTTAAACACCGATAGACTTTTTATTACAGCCACACCAATGTGAGAATCCCTGATAGAAGTTTTTTTGAGATACTTCTGAACTCGGAAGACTTATTTCTGTCCAGTTTAATTTTTAACAGCTGATCAGCTGGACGACAAATTACACTGGTAATTCTAAGCTGGAGCTTCTGTGTCTTGGCTGTGGCCATATAGGACTACCTATCTCACCAGTGATGGTTTTCTATTTGAAAAAGAGTTGAAACTAATCTCACAGTGTTTTCAAACATTTACATTTCCAGAGAAAATTAAGAGATTGCAAACATGGACTCTTTCTTCCTTAATTAATCTTTATCAAAGAATTTTTGAAGACTTCTATAGGTAAATTTGCAAAGATGCCAGGCAACAACAGCTGACTTTGGAAAGACTTTTGCTTACTAGCAGCCTATGATAATTTTAACCAGATTTTAACCAAAGTGTAAATAATGTATTTATAGCACAAGTTTTCCTGTGTTGTTAGTGTTGGTGAAAGAGGGAGGTAGTGCTCCATAGTTTCACCAGGAAAATAACTGCATTCTGTAGTAGTGGGAAGCATGGAAAACCTTCACGTCAGTAAATACACTTTGAATCACCATCCCTACTTTTCACTGTGAAGCTTGCAAGAATGAGGGCATTATAAGACTGATATACTTACATTTAAGATTTGGGTATGCTATACATTGCAATTCTTTCAGATTATTAGAGCTCAACACTGAAAATCTCTAAAGTCTAATAGTTCAGGATCTAAGGGGGGGTTTGTTTGTTTTTTAACTTGACCAGGGACTGAACTCTCCATATCTGCTTTCAGTGTAGCTCAAAGTTCAAAACTGTTCATTTCCTTGCTCATTTTTTTTATGCAGACAAAGCAAAACAAAATACATCAGCTGTAAAATACCAGCTGTGAGTGGATGATGCTTTTTAATGAGTGAATGATTCAGATTCTCTGCTCCTTTTTCCGTCCTCCAGACCTGCTTTTGTTAACCAGTTTAAATTTGAGTGTTTTGCAACAATATAGGTCATCTTTGGTTAGTCATATTTACAGCAGGTAAGTCAAATACTATGAAGAGCATATTGTGCAGAAATGAGCATCATGAAGATGTTCAGTAAATGGGACTTTGATATGTACAGCTCACATTTGTTTCTTAACTAAGCATTGAAAAACAAAAGTCTGAATTTTAAGTTGGAGCTGACCTCAAGTGTTTCGTTGTATCCACATCAGTTCTATAGTTGCTCCCTCCAACTTATCTCTCCAGATTCCTCAACCACCCATATTATCACCCTTTTATTGCTAGTCATTGGTATAGTGATGTTAGCTGTACACAGTGATTTACAACAGGTTGACTAGTACATATAAAAGTAAATCCTTGCTTCAGGGGATTTGCAGATTAAAGGCTTGAGCGGTGCCCATATTCTGAGTTTATAAGAATGAGAATATAGAATAAGCACTATACACTGCCAAAAAGTGTTAGAAAGTTGCATGCTATGCAGCATTTCCATGACTGGAATCAGTTCCTCAGTTTCTTCACTACATCCCTTATCAGTTGCTTACCCTTTGCATGGCACATTTATTATGTACCCTCCCTTTGCATGTAGCTTTCACAGCTTTATTATCCTGTGCGCACAGCCTTCCATAGGACTTGGCCAGCTGTGTCTTCTTACTGGGGATCCTGGCTGAGAAGAATAATGATAATGAGATGAGGATATAGATATCACGTTGCTTTGAGTGACTGCATGGCGACCACTTTTGCCAAGAGCTGATTGTGAACACAGCTCTTGGTCTTTCCAGAGCAGGCTCAGTGATGGCTGACAGTGAGATTGCTGCCAACTGCAAATTTTGTGAACCAAAACAATGATTATGTTACAATGGACTGGAATTCTAATTGCAGCTAAATGCATGTTTTCTGTGCCCTCCTTCTGCTCTGGCCTCATCTCTAATTCTTAAAGCAGAAGCTAGCATGTACTGTTGATCCTTCTGAATTGTGGTGAGGGAGTAAAGCTGCCTATTGATGCATTTAACTTCTTTGAATGAATGATGCTTTATAATGAGTGAACAACCCAGACTCCCTTTCATCTCCTTACATGCTAGTTTTTGATATTCAGTATGTGTATTAGAGCATAGTGCATCATATGAAACGGAATATTATAACCAACTTCTTCACATTTGGGATGGGAGAGCCAAGTGGTGAAATTAGAATGGCTGCATCCCAGAGACAGGCTCAAACTGCCTTGATATTGTGCTCTGTGTCAATGGTATGTAGTGTCTGGGTAGTGATTTTCACAATAAGCTAATCTTGGTGGAGAGAAAAGCAGAAGAATAAATTCAAAATTGTAATATGAAGCTATTCAAACAGAGCAATTAGCTCTTTCTTCTCCAACGTATAATACAGAACAACAGAAATTTATCTTTACCAAACCCTAAATACAGACGTCTGGGAGGGTAAAGCAGCCAACTGACAAGAGAAACACAAAGTCATGAGGAAATACTGAAAGTGAACCAGTTTTCAGTTCATCCTTCAGAAAATAGTGTTTGGGTTTTTTCCCAGTTGCTTTCAAGCCTTAGAGGTCAAACGACAGTTGATTTGTTTTTCCCCCTTAAAGCTGCCTCCTTTCTTCGAGGAAGCACCCTTCACGACATGCAGCTAAGAGCTGTTATAACCCGCTCAACTGTTGTGTTCCCCACTTCCCTTCTAGCGTGGTATGGACCATGTTCTCTGTTGCTGAGTATACTAGGAAAAGTGATGTTGAATGTTGCATCTTCCTGTGCTTCTAATGTAACATGAGAGCAAGAGACACTAAAAGCACCCACCTTTGTTCATTATTATTTTTTTCCTGGAGCTTGCTAATGAAATCATTAAAATTTTATCTTCACTTAACCATGGATAAAGCCTTTTGAAACATTTAATTAGTATGCTGCAAGAGATACGTGTGAAACCAAAAGCATTTATATGGTGTGAATGACTAAGAAAGATAGATTGAGAAAAAGAATATATGAGAATGCATTTCCTTGCAACAAAGCTGCCCATATTTCCAAATACGCTGTAGATAAAATTATACTGTTGTCAGTAGGTGCAGTTCCAATTGAGGCAGTGGCACTCACATGAGAATACCAATAACTAACTCATAGATTTAAGTGCAAATATATTATAAATATGTTTTGCATTGCCACGTGTCATGGTTTTCCGTTAGTAGCATGGTGAGGGAATTTACAGCCCCTCACGGAACTTGTGCATCCGAGTCGGGTATTGCAAAGGTATTCTTTGTTATAAGCTAAAACAGTGCAATGTAATTTTGATCATAACATTTTGATGCCCCATACGATTTTGCCATCCATGTCATATTTGTTCTGCAGTTCCTTCACCTTTTTTATAGGGAAAAAAAGCCTGACAGTACAATTAGGCAGAAGAGAAGAATTCCCATCTTTCAAAAACATTTGCAAGAAATTGAAAACAAGAATAGCTGTTATTAAGGGCACTGATGTGTAATTCTGGGGTAATGTCTGACACAGGAATCAAAGTCTGTGCTTGAAGCTGGAGTGGAGTTCAAATCCGAGCCTCATAGATATCAGTGAATACCAGTCTGTTTTATGTGGGAGTTACTACATTGCACAAGAGAAAGGTGGGAAATAGTCCCTAAGCAAACATATATTATATTGCAGGAAACTTTGGGAGACACTGTATGGCAATTTCCAATTCTGTTCTGAGTGTTAGGAGTCCAACTTCTTTGGGGCAGTTTAGTTCAAGGAAGGAGGAAAGATCAAGAAAGGCTCGTTACTCTATAGCTGCTTTTCCATCTCCTCTCAAAGGAGAGTATTTTTTATTTTCTTTTTTAACTGCACCTCTGTTCTTTCCATAAATAAATTTCTTCCTGGCTGTTTTGCTGACAGACTGGCCTCCTCCAGGCATTTCTCATATGTCAAAAAAGTTGCAAGAGTTGTGCAGGAAACAACATTAAATTAGAATGAAGAAGAAAAACACTTCTGTTTTTGCTCTCTTTTCCCTATCTAACCTAAACACTGCCTTTACTAAAATCTTATAAGGTCTGCAAATATCAAATCATCTTGCAAAACATCATTGCTGTTATTGTGTGAGGTTATAGAAGTGCTGTAACAGGGATGTGCGCCTGTCAGCTCTAATAATGCATAATGATACAGTACTCTATTTAGAAATGGCAATGACAGCTATTAACCTATTCTGTTTGTTATAGGATAATAGTGGAGAATAATCCCTTGATTTTGGTTAAGCACCACGAGAGTTTAATGCTGCCCTAGAAGATAGAATTATTGGATTCATTTAAAGGAAATTGCAAAATACTTTTTGCCTACATCTTTATTTTTAAAATTCTGTACTCAGAATTATAGTTCTGCAGTTTGGACCAAGATTTAAATTCACTGGTGAAAAAGAGGGATCTTAGTTGTATTTGATCTGTACTTTTCAGTTCTCAGTTCAGACATTAATTTTTTTCCTTCAGTGAAACTTGATTTGCATTTAGTCCTGAATTCTCTGCATCTTGATTAATCAGTGAAGCTGTAACTCTGACTTAGTAAGACTGTCTTGGCTGAAGCAAAAAAAAAAAAAGCCTACATTCCTCCCCCCCACCCCACCCCCTTCATTCCATACTGATGGTGTTGAAGTGAGGGGTTTTCAACCAAATTCATTGTTCTTTCCATTGATCTTGAAGGTAAATCATACATTTGCTAATGCAAACCAGGTAATACTGTATTTCCACTTTCATTCAGTCTTTCTTCTCTGAAGCTGTATACAGTGGTATGAATCTGAGATAACTTGCCTTGGATTTTAAAAACCTTTTCATGTGACAGGAAAAATAGTTTACCTAAATTTAAGGCAGCTTTTCCTTCTTTGACCCAGTATAGGCTGATGGTTTTGAGACTACAGACATCATTAGACGTGGATAGCAGACATGCCATCTCAGTTCACCTAGGAGGGGTGACTGGATGGAAGCCTGGAAACAGCAGAAACACCACCACCCCCCAGCATGTCTAAGTGCCTCTGGATCACAGCTGGTTCATTATGCAGGCAAAACAAAGGGTTCTCAGCAAATGATTGTCTGCAGTTCACCATTTAGGCGCATCCTGTATTTTCTCTCTCCATGAATAGAATTAGCTAATGGTCCCAGTCAGTGTACGGGACTGAACTGTAACAATCAGAATTGAGAAGGTCACCAGTGTCCTCTCTCAGCCTGGAGAAGAAAGATGGGACCCTATCTCCAGAAATCCCAGAAGAACTCTGCAGTATCCAAAATCTTCTTTATAATGGTTTTCTTTTGTTTCTGCCACAAACTTATTCACATCTGCTCTTTACAAACAGAATTTGTTAGTGTAATGTAAGTGTAATTACCTTGCATCAGGCTGCTTGAAAATCGAAACTCAGAAATACATAGATGGTATTTTCTTCAGGTTCTTCTGTATTCCTCCTCCCAAATAATCCTTTGTTCCAAATAAAGGATATTGGAATTATTAAAAAAAAAAAAAAGCCAAACAAGAAAATCCATTTGCAGTCCCCCTGAGATTTGCCCTGCTTGTGCATTCAGTCATTGGTGTATTTATTCATATTGGAGTCAGAGGCTCACAATAGAGCAGCTAAATATCAGCACAACACAGCTGCAGACTCCAGCAGTATATATGATCATTTATAAATTGCTGATCAAATTCTACCCAGAGTTACATTTATGCAATACTACTGACTTAAATAGGGTTGTCTGAAAGTACTGAGGACAGAACGTGCCCCCTCAAATCTTTCATAATGTTGAGACAGTTATCCTTTGATGACATCAGTTTCCCCACATATACCATGGAAGAAGTAATCATTATTAAAACAGCAATAGAAAACATTATTATATGTTCTTTTTCAGCACACAGATAAAAATACTTTGCTTGTATTTGTTTCGTGATGTAGTTTATTTGGGGGGAATCGCATTGTAAGTACCAAGAGAACTGATTGCACTTTCCCTTATTTTCCCTAACTAGAGTAAACTCTCAGGATGCATCAGGCTTTTATTTCTGAAAGAGGAGCTTCCTGCTTGCCCAGCTCACATCACCTCTGTTTGAGAACTATTCTCTTTCCTTTTACGATCATCCAGTAACAGCTTAACACGCACAGCTGCTGCTCAGGATTCGTACCTAGGCTCTCCTGAAAGTAACATTGACAGTCATCCCCAGATTTCAGTGCTTCATTTATACTCACCTAGACAAATGGAGAAGTCAGCCCCATATTGCAGCTAGAACAGAGCTGGTGAGGCTGGCTGCAATGTCATTGCAACTCCTGAGTCTTGGGAGCATTCTGCATCCCAGGCTGTTCCTAGGACATACTGCCAAGTATTTCTCCTGCTCTACAGGCATCTTCTATTGATGGGCAAGGTACTGCCCTTCCTGAGCCGACACTAGCATTCTGCAACCAAGGACCTGACTTATCTTCTCTGTCTGTACCACAAAGGTAGTATAGGGATGGATGAACTAATTGTAGGACTAGGACGTTTTAAGGCTGCAAATTGTTGCTTTCTTGGGAGCATTTCAAACATGAGTACTCATTTGCTTTTATTCAGGAATCTCAGCAGGCTTTTCCCTGAGTTGACAACAGAATGTTCTTACAAGTCAGCAGGAATTGGGCTTTTGTTGTTATTCTTACTCTGCTCTTTACTAAGTGGCTACTGACAGAGCAGTGTAGGTGCAGCCATGGTACGTGCATCCAGGCAGCTTTATGACTGCAATCTCATAATGAGAATGAAAAATGTTTTGCAAGTTTCCTTCTCCTTTTCTTTCGGGAAGAAACTATCCCAATATCAAACTGAGATGCTCAAGGTTTCAACCACCAGAAAGAATAGTCTTGGAAAGATCAGCAAGCTCAACAAGCACATGTGTTGAAGCAGGACTCACTCTAAAGTGCTGAGATCCTTCTTTTGGAAATGGTTTTTGAGCTTACAGGTCACGTTGGGATGAGCAATATTGACATGAGTAATGTGAAAGTTTACAGCAACATTCTATAATTGCAAATTCTGTTCCACTGAGCTAAAACTGGATTATTCAGATAACAAGATTCTGTGACTTAAAGATCTTTGGAGCATGATAGGGATGGAGGAAAATCTACTAACTACTTGCTGTTGACAGGAAGACACCTGGCCCATTCCCCTACCTTGGCAGATATGTCAAATTTGAATTATTCACCTGTTTTAGTTACTTATTTTGCCATGAACTCAGAGCCATCACTGTGCAATTACCATTTCTTCTCTGCATGCTTAAAATATGAAAGCTCAGTGTTTGCACTCTGCTTTGCATCAGCTAACTTTCTGAGTCTGATAAGGAAATCAAATTCCAGCCTCTCAAGCAGTTTTATCTATTTGCAAGTTTTTCAATCCCCTCCTCATCCCAGTGTGGCAGGCTGTCTTGCTAACAAGTGACTACCCAGTTTAACAAAACAAAATAAAAAAATTATAACTTTTGCAGAGCCCATACATATCTCTAGATCTTCTGTTTATTTAATTTTTTCATTTCTTGTTCAGAATGAGGATTTTGCTGGTGAATTATTTATATGACAACAGGAAATGAGAGGGGGAGTGGTGTGAAAAATTTCCATAAAAAGTTCATGCAGTTTTCAATAGCATTCAGTAAAAACATTTTTTTTCTTTTCTTTGCAAATTTCATTTGTATTTCGTCACTAGAGAAAGCTGCCACTGATTTAATTTAAATATTTATACAGAAATGCAGTCTTAAGATATTTGTACACATTATGAGAGCCACACATTTAGGAAGTTTATATCCAAATAAAGAATGGGAAAAGTTGAGTCTACAAACATCAACTGATTCCTTCTTTGCTAATTACCGGCACCTGCAGCGGAAATAACTTTCCACTAAAACTGAGTTTTTTGGTCAATGTCGGTTGTAATGAGATGGAATAAATGCGTCTTCCATTTGTTAGCAAAATATACAAATTGCACAACACAGCAAATGAAGAACGGGATGGGATGAGAACAAGGGGTGTCTTGTTCTTCTTTTCACAATAAAGGAAGTATTATTATAACTCTATGAACTGCAGCCATTCCCAGTCTTAATGTAGTCAGCCGTAGAACAGCCTTGATTGTGACAAGAACTATATATGAACCATACCTTTTTTAAACTTCACTTCTCCAGAAAGGCCTTGGCCATGACTTCCCTAATTCTTCTTGGATATTTTCTATCTTTATTTCCCTTTTGTTGTTTCACTAGCAATCCTGAGACAACAAATTGTGAGATAACATCCTGTCTGTTTGGCAGCCTGTCAGCGAAAGGAGATCTGAAATGAAAAGAACCTTGCAGCTCAGGGCGGGCAGGATTAGGTGGCTCTGTGTGGATTTGTCCAAGCATGAATATGGAGAATTGAATAAAAGAGAGGTAAAACCCCAGGTATCAACTACTTAATTCTGTCATCTACCCTGACTTAACTAATTCTTGCCTCATCCTACTCCTGTTAGCTTGGGCAACATGCAGAGTGTTATACCAGCTTCATCGTTATGGCAAAAGAAATCAAGGGTTTATAGGAAAAGAGAAAGAAATCTTTTTTATTGCATATCCTTCCATCTCTTACCATGACAGCAAGCTGAGAATTCTGTGGTTAAACTGAAAAAGTATACCTTGATGGAGAAATGTCTTCAATGCTTTTCTTAGAAAGGAAGACAAACATGTATGACCATCTCTCCTTTACACAATGCCTGTTTTTGCTTTGATGAACAAAGTTCTGTATAGTATAGGCAACTCCGAGAAGGTTTCTGGAATGGAAATGAAATCTCGTGGTATAGAGTGGCTTCCTGCATAGTGGGAGGGTTAGAGTTTCATGTTTGCTTGAACGTTTGGTAGGAGGGTGCTTCAAGATTAGCATGCTTGGACTAAAGGATATAAATGCATCCTAAAATCACCATTTTGATGGTTTCCCATATGCATTCCTGTGGTAGCCTTTTCCACTGGAGCTTGGAATCTCACCATGGCTTGCGTAGCTTACCAGTTGCTAAGTGAACAGGCAGCTGTAAACAAGTGTCTGATTAGGTGACAGTTGCATAAATTTAGCTGTGTATTGCATGGTTTCTAAATACCCCAGTAAATAAGATACTTTTTTTTTTTCCTTTCAGGCTCAAGCTTTCTGAAATCTCTTATCAAATTGTAACAATATAATCTCCTTCCAGAACTTCAGGATAAACAGAGTAAGGTCATTGCATCTGAAATCCAAGCATCTTTTTCACCAGTGGGCTTTCAAAATAGGTGGAAGGTGTTATTATATAGAGAGTGATTTATTATTTCACCTCCGCCCAAGAGTTCCAAAGTATGCAGAATGGCACTAGTCTTTAAATCAACGTGTGTTCATTGACATATACAGAATGTATAATACATACATTGGAATGCATATTTTAGCATTTGTACTTAACATTATACTTAACTATGTATGAAGTTCCGTTGCATCCCGGCTCATGGTAGTCTGTTCAGAACACGCTGCATGCATAAGCATTCCCTTATTGCTGTACTTGTGTCACTGATACAGTCAAGACACTTCTTCAGTAATTGTTCCTCCTAAAGCACCATAGTTATGTATCATGGCTATATTCTGTAATGTTACAGCTTCCTATAGCAGATATAATTGTTCTGTTACTACTGTTAACATTAGATAAAGAGAAAGCAATCTTGTGGTATGGATGAATTTATCAGAATCAAAAGGTGTATGTGGTTCATCCTGCCTGGAGTAAGCAGAATGGTGAAGTAGATCTTGGAAAGAATGGCACAGAATTCAGGCATGTTTGGAAAGAAAAGGGGAATTGCTGTAAATTATTTCAAAATTAATATAAACACTGTCTTTCCATACAGTTTTGTATCTGACAAGATTTAGATTTAGATTTTACATTATTAGTTAATTATAATGAATAGGAAGCACTGGGTACATGTGAAAATAATGTCAAGGAGTATTTTCTATCCCTTGTTCATCTGCTGGCATACTGTGTTTATAATAAATCATTAATCCCATTCAAATGTAAGTATTTTCTGAATCTTCAAGTGGTAGAAACAGGGATTGACAGTAAACTATTCTAAATTGCCATGTAAATGTAAATCCAAGACCTCCTTCTGACTGTACAATTTCTGAGTATGTAACCAAATAAGTAACTAATTTCCTTAACCTATAACCCCTGCACCACATTTGTAATGGTTACTTTTGTAAATGATTATAAGGTAGCTATGCTTCCCAATATTAAACGTTATATGCAATAAATTGCATCTGTATTTCTCTTTTTTATTCCATTACAGTATTTTTAGATGGATAGTATTTTTAAGAACTTTGCTTGACAACTAAGTTCATTAGTGTATGCTACTGTGATATTTATTTTATAATGTAATTATATTCTCTTTGAGTTCATAGGTATCACTGTTGCAAACATTATTCCACAACTCCTCTATGCATGGGTTTTTTTGTGATGCTTCTTAAGGCCCACACCTATCTTGACTATAGGACTGCATTGTTAAGCAGATGATATCCGCTAAATTGAGATTGCCCTGTGTAAGTACTTTAACAGATGAAAGAAATAATACATCCATTTAGCAGGATGGTTCTATTGCTGCCACTCACCACAACTTCATTGAAATTGCAGTCATTTAGCAGTGAGACTTGGAATAAATAGAGGCAACCAGGATACCAACGTTTCTGGGCACCTTGTAACCTATGAGGTTTTGACTGTGAAGTTAAAGCTACATAGAATTTCTTAACCTCATGGTCACATTCAAATGCTTGCTTACCTAAATATTCTGAAATGCCATAAAGGAATTATTTCATCAGATCTTCAGAATCACTAGTGAAATGTAGTGAATAGGTCCTTCAGAAAAATAATTATAAAACTCCACCTCCAGCTCAACAAATGAAGCTATGCTTTCTTTAGATTTTATTTGCTAAACTAGTAGTGTAAATGGATTCTTGACTCCAGGGCCATTAGGTGGCACACTTGGGCTGTGGGTTTGGCAGGGCATGCCATGAAATTGTGTGGAACCCAAAGTAGAACTGATTAATCACACATCTTGTAATTTATAGGGAATGAAGCAAGGAGAATGCAATAAAATTACATTTAGACATGAGACATTGTAAATATTCTATCAACTGGAAACCAATGAGCTTTCTGCATCTTTCTTTTTAGGGCATTAGCAAAGTGTTGTCTCTGGGAACCTTGCACTACTTACATGGATTTCATTACTGCAGTAGTTGAATTCTCAAGTACTCAACTTGCAGTGAAACCAATGTGAGTTAGATGGACATATACTTGGGAAGATCTCCAACTGCTTAGAAGAGGGCTGCTGGTTTTGTTGTTTAAAAAACGAATAGGCCAACAAGAACTTAAATTATTTAAATTTTCTCCAGTTAGAAGGTTTATTTTTGGTATGGCTGTGCCATAGGAGTTACATAAGCTGTAGAAAAATGCATCCTTGGGATTACATAGGATTGTTATACAGGGTTTAGTGTTTCTAAAGTTTGTGGAATTTGAGTAGGACAATTTCTGAGGTGGAGAAACTGAGAAATTAATACAGAATAATCTTTTACTTGTATCTGTGAAACCTTTTTGTCAATCCCATCCCAATTGCTAATGATTTCCAGAGATCCAACTTATGTTAAATTTTTGTTTCCTGTTCTCATAAGCTTCCTTCAGCTGTCTTGACAGTTTCTTTATTCCAATGGGATATAGCTGTCATGTGAAGTCCTAATTATGGGTAAATTAAGTGTCATTATTACTTATTCACCTTAGGCGAAGAATGTTCATTTGGACAGTTTGTGTAACCCAGCTTTCAGATAGCTAAAGTAAAACTAGCGGAGAACTGTTCTGAACACTACGACAGACACCTGGGATTTTACAAGCATGTGGATTTTTTTATTCTCTAAGCCATGTAGCGCCAATATGAAAGTAGAGTGCTGGGGTGACATCTTTATGGTATCTTGCATCTTTTGGGTTATGATACTTTGCTCCAGTCAGAATTTGTTGCCAGTGTTCATTAATAACAGAATGAGCTGCAGAAATGACATCTGAAGGACACCATGTGTTGCTGACTCTTGGCCTAGGGATGATTCCTAATGCAATCAAAGGAAGTGTGTGTATTCCTGGAATGTCTAGTGGAGCATACATTTTCATTGGAAGGAGAAAGAAGTCCAAAAGCTTTAAGTTTGTTTAAAAATCTAGGGGAAGAGGCCATCCATAATGAGGAAAGTCAGTGTGGGTGCACATTCTTCTTCTCCCCCCCCCCCCCCCCCCTTATGCCAGAACCCCTTTAGCTTTCCTCTGGCTTAGTTTTAGCCAGCGATTTTGTATTATATGGCTATACAGTATCTAGAGCAAGGGGGTGTGTAGTGCTACTGTATTAAGAAAATAAAAATAAAATAAATTAAAACCAAAATATCAGTCTTAGCATATGTGCATGACTATGACTCTGAGTTTCCATTTTGTCTGGAGAGAGAAGCTTGAGTTACTGTGATTCCTGCGTTTGGCCAGAGATCTTCATTTAAGGTTTTAAATCATCTGAAATTCCTTTTGGATATGATTGTGCACACATTCTCACCTATCTGCATTCTGATGTGAGAATTAGGTGCTCTGCTTATATGGACTTTGGAATATTTATTTACATTTAAAATTTCATGGGTTTGGGTGCATGTTTGTGCATGACAAGAAATGAGTGGTGTTGCAGTTGCTTGATGAAGGTATAATACAAGATTAGTTAGCATGGATGTTGTATTATGATTTCAAATTCTTTTGGCAATAAAAATCAGTTTCCAGGGAATATCTTGATGGGGAGTGTAAACAAACAATAAGTATACAAATAACTTGGCATTGCTTTTCATTGGTAAGGGAAGATTTTTAATTTATGATTAGGTTACAACTACTAATTTAAAGCTCTTAAAACATTTAGAAGGAATGCTTTGAAATATTAAAATACTTGAAGAAATAGCCTAGAAAGTGGTAGTTTTACCAATTCACCATTCATAGTCTCTCTGATGCTTCTGCCCTCATTAGAAATAAGTAGCATTATTGTAGCTAAGGGGGTACAGGCTGAACTAAGGCAAGGATCAATAAGGACAAGAACAGTGTCCAAATGATAAAAGTTTCCATCTAGCTGCTCTGTTCTTCAATTTCCTTACCCCAAGTAGCCTCTCTAAGAGACATAACAGTGCAGCAGTGAAGTATACTATAAACTTGAGAAAGATGAATGATTCTTGTAATTTCTATCATAAATCTGCCATGCACAGAAACAGAGTGAAATTCAAGCTCTGTTTTAATGATGACCGAAGAGGGAATCTGCAGGAGTGCCACATGTTTGAATTTTGGTGTGTTGACAAAAGGCCTATGGCTTGAATAAGAGGCAAGCTACAAACATCAGTCCCAAAATATATTGATAAATATAAATGCTAAGAAGCAGCACTTCAGGACTGAAATAGGAGCAAGTACTCCAGAGCCAGAAAGAAACACACTGCTAAGCACACTGGTTTACTGGAAAAGTGAGCGATACTGCTTAAGATACGTTAGCAGAGTTGATGAGGCTGGGACTTAGACGAGTTTCAAATCATGATTAAGGAGTTTTAGCAGACCTCCTGAGGACTAAACAAATTTTCTAAAAATACAACATAAGCCATTCTGTGAAAGACATTTGAAGCTTTTTATTCTAAAAGTGAGAAATGTTACCTTTTACTCTATTTGTATGAGAAAAGAAAGAACATTAACTAATTGGTATGCAAATAGTGATTGATCCTGACCCAGTTCTTAGCTGTATCTTGTCATCCTCTCAGACAATCGAGCCATTATTCCAGTTCACATAACTAATATTTACATAACCTGGGATGACAGCAGGAGGGAGGTTCACGTAATGAGCTCTTGCCCTCCCCCACCCCCTTGCATTTTAGTTAAATGCCTCTTTACACTTCTGCACCTTTGCTTCCGAAACTTTTCCTGTGGGCCTTTCTCCCTGCACATGGCCAGCAGGATACCTAATTTGATACCAACTCAACAGCCCATGTGCTAAAAACATGCTGAATGTTCTAGCCACAGAAAAGCAGCTCTCTAGTGGCTAGTATTGTCACAAAGTGCTGGCTTCTGGTGTGTTACAGGGCAGCACAGCTGAGAACATTGGATTTGGTTTCTACCTGTAAGAAGATAAGATCTCTGAGACCCGGATATTAGGGAGAAGACAATTTATGCTGTATGAGCTTCATTACTTAATAATGTGCTAATTATTTTGATCACCCCCTGAGAAATTCTCTAGCAGTATGAAGGTACCTCAGTGCCAAAAGAAATGTGACAGCCTTTTTTTTTTGTTTGTTTGAGATCTGCCAAAGGATATTTTAGTGGATATTGTGATGAAGAGTGTCACATGGACAGAACCAACTCTATTTCCACTGTAAGTGTTCTGCAATCAGTGGACTGAGAGCAGGGATTAATTTTGCCTGCTCTTTCTAAGAGGTGAAATCCCCTCCACCCTCGGTGTGTGTGCTGAGGATCTGGGCTCAGGCACCAGGCTGCCATACAGATGAACTGCGGCATGAACGCTGCAGCAGCTCTGCAACAGCGCAGGCAGAGCAGGAGCTGCCTGCGCAGAACTCAGGGTTAAGAACTGCCTGGTTTGAACATACGCATTTCTAAATATGAAATATTTGTGTCTCACTTTTTTTTTTTCAGCATGGAAAGAAGGAGGCTTTATTTCAGTGATATATTTCTGTGGCATATGCCACAGCATTGTTCCACAGATGCTATCACCACCACCATGTTACAAAAATAGTCTTTTTCAAAACTCTATGACTGCTCACAAGAAGCCCGAACCTCTCATAACTATTCAAAGAGATTTGTAGAGGAAAACCATACTCTTATGCTATATTTGGAAGAAGTCAGAGTTGTGCAATTCTTCCTCTGCGTGTTCGTTTCAACTTGTAGTAGTATCATGCAACAGTTCTTCCTGGTGTTGTTGCTTCTGGACATACTGGTGCTACATTACTGAACCATTATGCAGGTCTGCGTAGTAATGGTACAGCATCATCTTGTCCAGTGTTGCAGCACCGTCTCCCAACAGGACAAGTTATAAAAGTGCTTTCTTCTTTCCTATTTGTTCTTTGCCTGTATGCACGGGCACGCAAACCCACAAGCACCTTGCAGTTTCTGTATGTTTTGTATTTTACGTGCTGTAGCTGTACATGTTGTGCATCTTTAGGCATTTTTAACCATACCTTATTAAAGAATGATACATGAAGACGACAACTATATTTATAACAACAAATGTGTGTGCAGCAATCAAGTACATAATATTCAAATAATGAGCAAAAATGCCTGTAGTGATATCCAATAGTAGAACAGTTGTTGCTTTTTCTGTACTGTGTTGAAGTGGCAGAGGGGAAATGGTGATGAAGATAAGGATAAAGACTAGTGGCTGTGTGGCATCCCTGATGCACTGCTTGAGGGCTGATAACAGGCTTGGGTTTAGAATTAGTAGAGAGAGTCTATAAATCAGACAAGTGCTTGGAAATTCTGATCTTATATGTTTGGCCTCTGGGATTTATTTTTGTTTGTTTGGTTTTTATTGATTTACACACAGTTAATGGCTTGCTGGAATTTACTCTTAGTCTGATGTGGGATGTAGGGATATAGTATAAGGGAGATACCTCCTCCTTTCAAATCCCAGAGTTGCTGGAGGTTAAAACCTTGTAAAAAATGTGCAACAAAGGAGTGTTAGGAAAAAATTGCCCTCTATTTTCTGATCCCAGTCACTTGACATAGATCCAGGTTATAAAAATTGAATGCCTCTTGTCACGTGGGTAGATTATTATCCATGGACTGGAATGGTTGCTGTCACTGTCTTACCTGTGATTTCCTTTTCCAAATTTCAATTGCTTTGCTTTAGCAAATGAAAAATAAGTGTTTATACTGAATATAGGCATTTCTATTGTGTAATCTACATACTAATTCTGTGAATAACTAAGAGAAAACTTTACTCCCACATTTGGAAATCTTATCTTCATTCTTTTTGCATTTGGTCATTATGTGCATTCTTAAGGAATACAAATTTTTATCTTCCTCCTATTTTCACTTCTGAGTCCTTCTGCAGTTCAGAAAAGGAAAGTGCTTAGATATGAGATGTTTTTCTCTTCTGCTTTCAGATATTATTTTAAAGTAAACATCACACCTCATCAGATCAGAGTTTCATTATATTCCTACTAAAGGAAATGGGATTTAAGGATATACCCAAATTTAAGAACTTGATTACATTTGTTCAGACATGACTTAAGTATCATCTATCCTTGAGTAAGACAGAAGGATTGTCTAATTAAATACAGTAAATGATACTTTTCAACAGTTTCTAAAAGAGCTACAGAGCTACATTCTTCAGAACTTCAGTGAGACCAGAGCATCTGATTCCCTTAGTTGCCTTTGAAATCTGTACTGCTGTGCATGAGGGGCAACATACACCTTCAAGTGAATCAAGGATGCAAAGGCAACCTCAGCTGTGTCGTTCTTGGGCTATGAGGTGATTAGTTTTACAACCCTTTCTTATGCTAGCTTGGGGAATGGAGCATTATTCATTGCAATGTTGTGCACATTACCGTTCCAGAAAAAGCCCTCGTAATTCCTGGGTATGCCATTATACACCTAAATCAGCATTCAACCTGATGTTGTGCTCATTGATTGCAAGACGTCATGTACAAGAATATCAAAATTCTCCAGAAATACTTCAGGAGGAGCCAGGATCAGTGAAAGTCAATGGACTTGGGTATGTCTAGGGTATGTTATTTTGTCTGAAATACAAAGCAGGTCAGGTTTGAATTACAGAGTTGTAATTGATTCTTTGGGTTCTGTTGATTACACAATCTGCTGGATCCCCTCTCCCATAGCTTATGATGTCATCAGAAGCCCCAATGGAATTAGGGCCCTGTAATTCACAGCACCTTGTATTATATGTACATACACACACACACACATATTTTTTTTATACTTAGTATAAAATTGTAAGTGAAATTAAGCCCCAACCTGAAACTGAATTAAATTCCTGTGAAAACAATGGAACATACAAAGAATATTTTATTAGTTGAGCTGTTTAGTGTCTCTAGATTCAAACATATGCTTTGAGAACAATGGCAGCTATGAATGATTGTAATGGTTCCTTGCTTGTAATCTAAAATTATAAAAAGAAAATCAAAACAAAACACAAAATCACACTCCTTGAACCAAGCACAGGCAAGTGGACTTTAGGTGAGATGGAACCTTGTGGTTTTTGAGTACATCACCTTGGAGGGGAACTGCTCCTCCAGTTGTGGACTAGAAAAACTGCTGCTATCTAAATGTGTTAATGTGATGTTTATCGATCCTGGGATCTAGGTAAGTGTGGTTCCAAGGAACAGTTTAAACAGTTGCATAGTTTATGAGTAGGGGAACCCAATATGAGTTTTGCAAGTCTTCCCACGTACATGACAACCAGTCACACTAACTTATGTTCAGTCTAAACCATAGTATTAAAGTGAAGATTTTGAAAATGTTGATTCCCAGCTCTCTATGAGGATGAAGTGCACATTTGGAGATCCCATACTTTGCAGAGCAGTAGATTTTAAATCTGTCAGTGGTTCAGCATTAGGATGCCCACTACAGACATTTAAATAGTGTCATTTGATTAAGAAATAACTATACACCAGTGAAAAAAATATTTTTTTTCATTTCTGATTAAATAAAAAAGCAGCAGTACGGAACCATTTCATGTCTTAGCAGATTAGAAATAGTGCTATTGGTAATATCTCAGTAGTTGGGAGTGTGAAGTATAAGAAGTTTGCTTGGTCATATGATGGTAGAGATATGAAAATGTGTGCATTGATCATCAGGTGTACAAACAAAACTGCCAGTGATCAGCACTGACTTTAATTTTCACAGCTTTTGTCAGTTTTAAGTTACATTTATAAAGATGTTTTAACATAGTTTTCCAAAAGTAATAGAATCATGGAGAAGAAATGATACCATATGTCACATAAACCTGGATGTAAGAGGTACAATACTGCAGTAATGGGACAGCCAACCTGCTGGGATACCTTTGTAAATGGAAATTGATTTTCTCAAGGATTCTTTACTGGATGAAATAAATTAAATATACATTTAGTTTTACCAGTTTAAAAAACTCTTTGTTAAAATAAGAACAGTGATATAGAGACACATTCTAATAAATTAAAGCAGGATAAATTATATCCAGCAGCTTGCTGAATACCTGAACTTATGAGGTTTTTTAAAATCTGGAGAATACAATAGGGACCTCACAGGAAGATAGCCTGCGGATGTCACCGAAGCACTTTGACTAGTTATAGATTATTTTAGCTTTGATGATGTAACCATATGTCTAGGCTCTTTTTTCCTCTTTCGCTTTATGCTTTTAATTTGATAGGATTCTTCTTGTGAATATTTGAGTTGGAGTCAGTTTGGTTTAGGTCCATAGGCCCAAGTATGACCTTAGAAATAAGACGGTCAACCTCCAAATGCTACACAGTTTCTACTCAGACACTTAAAGTTAATAGGTTGTTAGGACACAGATGAAACTGTTGTACTCATTTTGCTGGTATAATTTACTACATTAATGATCAAAAAAGAGTGAAAAAAACAGAGTAAAAATGTTAATTTCAAGCACCATTACAGAAATACAATACAATAAAATAAAAAATCAGATAAATGTTCATTTGCTGTAAACCAATGGCTGTTAAGAGCCCATTGCCCTAAAGCAAGTTATGCTTGTAGCAGCAGAAGACCTAGGTCACTATCATTTGTGAAATGCAGATTACTTATTGGGGATTTTTGTTAATGTTTTAATAGAAAAAGGGGGTGATTTAGATAGTGTTTCTTCAATAATGAAGAGTCGTCATTGTTATGGTGATTGTGTTAATACACTGCTGCCTGTTGCTTTAGTGGCTAAGGCATTCTTGAATAAATAGAACAGACTAAAGTCTCAATGTAACTCAACAGTCAGTGACTTCTGCATCCCAGGCTGGTGCTGGGTAGCCAATCCTCCAGCTCCAGTTGCTCTTGTTCATGGTCCTACTTATGGAGCTCTCCCTTTCAGCCCCTGCCTTTGTTAGCAAATGGGATTTACGCTGTGCTTGAAGGGCACTGGTAAGCCCTGGTATAACACATGCCCATTGACTGACTCTGCCTGTTTGCTGGCAGAGCTGATTCTCTAGCTGAAGATGAAGAGTCACGTATTCTGGTTTACTTGTTACTGGTTCAAATGTTGTTGCATCATTTACCTATCACAGTAATGGAACTCTTTGCCAAAGACCAAAATTGAACTACAATCCCTGACAAAGTTCACGTGTATAAAAAAATTTACAGTACTCAGGTGACCACAGTAGATCCTTCTGTAGCTGCTTCCCTCTGATGAAAATTATGTATGAAGTAGAAAGTAAGCCATACCAAATATATGCAGCATTCAGAGTTAAAACTGAGTAGCATTTGTTGAAACATGGGTCCTTTGAGAAGATTTCAGTCTCTGCAGCATTAGTCAGCTCAAAATAGGCATCAGAGCTGTTTCTCTGGTAAGAATTGGAAGGCACCTTAACTGTTCAAATTTGTTTAAAAACTCAGGTATGACAAGCTTGCTCAGGTTAAAGCGGCTGTGCATATTTACATCTCAGTCTGGATCTGAGCCTTGTTAATCATTTGGTTTGCATTACTTATATCTAAAAAATCAGTCAGAAATTTTTTTTAAAACTAGCTCTTGAGTACTGAAGGTATAGTAGGAAAAATGTAATTTGGAGTATATATTTTTTTTAAATAAAATAACTTCTCCGGTACTCTTTTGCATAACAAACAGGCCTACTGACACTTCTGATATACTTCATGCATTCTGACATTTTTACATTTTCAGCCAGATAAACATGCAGTACACAGCAGAAGTGATTGTATTAGCTTCTTAGTTTCTGCACTGCCTATTGTATTAAATAATGGCTTAGAAAAATAAAATAAATCCAGTTCATGCATAAAGATGATTGGAGTAGAATAATAATTATGTGCATAAGTTCAGACCTTGAGTGTAGTACCTTATGGGAGAAGCCAGACTCCATGTGCAGTAAACTCATGCTCCTATCCTATTGAACACAAGGGAAATTTAGATCTGGAGTCTGAGCGCGCTGTATCAAGTCCTGTCCTTGGAGGTGTGGACCCAGGCATTTCTTGCTGAGCGATTCAAGTGAGCTCAACTGTTCTTCCATGAACACTTTCACAACGAAGGCTGTGCAGAAGTTTCTGTCACGATGAATTAGAGCAGATGATCGGCTTCCTCCACTCTCCTTACATCTTAACTTACCAGATACTCATTGCTGTGGATGTCCATGCATAAAGCACCCCATTGCATAGCAGAAAAGCCCCATTCACTGTGCAGCATTTGCACTCATGTCAGCAAGGAATAAATTTTTCCAAGTCCTTTTTATGCAACATTGAGTACACTTTGCAGATTGTAGGGCTACATGTGCAAATATCCACTCTGGAGAGAAGTGCACTTGTAATTGGTAATTTGCCCAGGTATCTAGGAGCTATTTGTGCTGGGAAACATCACGCATGATAGCAACTTTTTTTCAGAATTAGAGGGTAGGGTACCTAATTTTGCATCCTGTCATTTTTATAGGTGTTTTTGCTGTGGTAAGGTAGCAAGATTAAATCTACTAATTTCTGTGGTGCACTTGGAATGCAAGTAAGGGTACACTACAGTTTCATAGACAGGGAAACTACCAGAAAAATGCAGTGACTTGGGTCTACAAACCTGTCCACTTCCATTGTTGTGAAAAGCATAGGAGTGGAACAGGACAGTGTAGCATAGTATAGAACAGAACAGAATAGAAGCAAAGCCTTTGCTTTCTTACCTGTTCGCATCCATTTTAGCTTCTGAGATACATTTCCTCTTTAAATGGCAGGAAAAAATAGCCCAGAGAAGCTCATAGAAACCTTAGGAAAGATTTAAAATATTCCATCTGTGAAACTGTTTGCGGTTAAAATATTGACATGTAATCAATAAACCTATGAAATTTTACCAAAGATAACTCTGCAGTAGTTGCGAAATTTTGTAGGATAATGAATATTGGAATAGTGTGAATTAATTTAATCATAGTATTTAAAATACATGCATAGAGTTTGGAATTTTTTTGGCAGAATAGTAAGAAAAGACAAGAGAGATGAGCATTCTGCTTTCTAATGGTTCTCACATAAGTTTGTGCTTTCCAACTTTCTAGGGCATTCTTCCAGTAAAGAAAGCCCAATGAGCTCTTTCTGTTATAGGAGTCATTGCTGTCAGGGACTGAGCTGTAAAGAGAAACGTGGGTTTGTGATGAAATGAATGGAATTGGAAGGGTCCAAGATTATTCCAGGATTTTATTTTGCCACAGGTGCACATATATTTGTTCTAAAATAGTTTCAAATAGAGTTTTTAGGCGCATTCTGATTTTATTAATTTTGAGGAATTGTTTCAGCATTTAATATAGGAATTTGGCTATAGGTTTGCATATATTTCCACCCAGAATCTCTTTAAAAATGAGATGAAGCAAAAAAGTAGATTTTTTGACATATGGCTTTATATTACTAGCAGTAGTTCTGAGATATGTTTATTTTTCCTCTCCTATATTTGATCACAGCTTTCTTGTGAAATATATGTGATACAGACAATGACAATAGCACAGCAATAAGGGAAGAATGTCTGATCACCACTACCATAACCCAGACCCCCAAAAGAAATCCTCACCTCATGAAACTAAAACTTTAAAAAGCAGCAGTGTTATTTATGATGTTCACAAACAAGCACTCTGGAAGTCAGGGAGCAGCTAAGATAATATCAGTCTCTCAAGGTGTAGATATTAGCCATAGCTGTATTTAAAATTATTTCTAATTGGAGTGTGATTCTGCATATTTGGTACCCTTATGCAAATGCAAAATGCAGAATGCAGATAAGGTTCTTAAAAAGAGACGTTCAGAATAGCATACACTTGGAAAACACAGAATGTGAAATCCAGAAGCAGTTGGTTGTTATTTTTCTCTATTCTGTAGGTTTTCTATTGACCCAAAGTGATCTGTTCCTCTATGAGCCTAAAGAGAAGACACAACCTCACTAGCATTCACTAACATTTTGGAGACCTACTCCGTGTGGACTGCTGGGGTTTGTGAATTAGCAAATGCTCTAAATGAATGCAATAAAAATAAATCAGAGATGCTGCATTGCAAGATGGGCTTTGTTAATTTATTTCTGACACAAATAGTTTAGTTTTAATTATTTATAATACTTCACAGTGCATTGGTAAATGTGCTGCAACATATTTTGTAAAAGTAATGAAGTCTTTGAAATAGCAAACCACAGTACAGCTGTCACACCCATTTGGTATGGTGGGGAGTGACCACTGCAGGCAGGGGAGAGGGAGAGGAAGGTAGCGTTTGCTTTAATTTGCTTGGGGTATGGCAACAACTGCACTCACAGACTTTGTGATCTGGACATCTTGTTTCTATTCACGCTGGCAGATGGAACTGGCACATCAGGTGCAATTCAGAGCTGAGAGCCTTGTGCTGGGGATTAGGCAAGTGTTTTGCTTATGAAAGGAGAGCTGCTGCTAGCCCTCCTAGCCCAAACTATGAAGCACACTCAGTGGCTGAATAAATCGGTGTCACACGTGCACATAGTAAGTAGAGAGAAGCAAGTAATACCAAGGCAGACGAGACAGTTGTACTGCTGGTTTTGGGGAAGACTAAACAGAGATAGCAAACACTGTAAATCGCTGAGCATATACGGGAATAAGAAGTTAGAAATTGCAAAGTCTGCACATTCTCTGGTTTCCTATTTTCAGATCATTGCCTGCTTTCTTAAGTTGGCATTGGGAAACAAATAAGGACCTGGGTTTGGAGGCAAAGTTACTTTAAATAACCCCAAATCTCTTTCATATGATTTTGCATGGGAACTAAGGAATAGAATTGTCTCTTTTCATGCAAGGATGAGGAAAAGAGTAGGGCAGTTGGGGAGGAGAAAAATAATCTTAAAAAGAGGCAAATATAATAATTTAATCTATGGTAAATACAAAAGAAATGAGCAGAATTATATTTTAATCCACATTTCAATTTATACAGAACCTGAAATTTCACTTTTGATTCTGACTCTGCTAGCTCCTATGAGTTTGTAAACACTAAAACCATTCCATTTTAATTTTCTGGGTTTTATTTTTAGTACTTTTTGTATGTTTGAAGTCATTAGCTATCTGAATAAAAAGCTAATATATGATATGACCTGCTCTGCATCCATGTGGAGGTAATGGAAGGTATGTAGTGTGGTGGAGGGATTGATACAACTTGCTTGAGGCAGTGAAAACAGTCATACAAGCACATCATGGAAGAAGTCTTATTTTTACCTTTCATGTGAAAAAAACCCTACCCCAAACACTCTCCTTTTCTCTGGGTCTGTTGTTGCACTGATAATAAAGTGCTAATGTCTTACCCTGGATTGGATGAAATGCTGGATTTGCACAGCTATTTATGATGTATGTTCTTTATCGTTTCTCTCCTGCTTTTACCTTGCTGTTTCACAGTATTGATATGTTCAACACTGGAAATAATGCAGAGAAATTAGTATCTTCTTTTTACCACTTTATGATATCAGAGTTATCAATATAAATAGAGATGCTATACAAAGGCAAATGAATTTACTATGGATTTATACATATGTAAATGTTTTACTTCTCAATAGTACTTGCTGCTCTTTGCTGCAGCAATCATGTTAATCTCTGATGATTTGGGGGAAGACCAGAAATATTAATGAATAGTGGAGCTTGAGTAGGTCCTAGGATCTTAGAATTTATGGAATAAGCTTTGCAGGCTACTTTATTCTAATGTCTTTCTCATGAAGCCACTTTCCTGGATTAACATGGGATGTAAAATACAAGCCTTGATCCTGATCCTGCAGAGACTTATTAATGGCCTTAATTTTATGCACTGATACTTCAGTAGGACTGTTCACAGTATGGAAGGGTAAGAACTTACACGAGACTTTGCAGAATTGAGGTTCAGAATGCTAATTTTGTCTTAGTCTTCTTTCTTGATTATAACAGTGCACTATTTTCAGGGACAATTGCCAGCTACCTCAATTACAGATAGCTACAGAGCAGCAGGTTGTTTCTGCATTGATCCTACAATCTCTGACTTTACAACCCTGGTATCATCCAGTCACTGAACCTACAGACAATGCTTATTCTTATTTTCTCTTATTCTCTTTTGCACCATGACAGAATTAATTACCCTTTGCTTCTGACAATTCCAGCAGCATAGCTGGATGCTGTCTCCTCTTCCTCCTTTTCCCTTCCACAGGAGCACTGAGTATTCATTCAAAAAAAAGAGAGGTGCTATCATACCCAAAGGTATCTCCTCCATCGAAAGTCTCACAGTGGGTTAATCTAAAACCTGTAATCAGAAAGAAGCAGTTGGCCTTGTAGTGCCCCTTCCTCTGCTGTCAGGGTCATGCCAGAAAGTTTCCTTCCTTACTGCATTACCTTCACCCCCTCACAGCATATGGAGATATTCTGAATCCAGCTAAAAAGGATGTATATGTTTTATTCCAGAAATAAGATTTTCCCAGTGTCTATACCATGTACAGAGTCCACTACATATCCTGATACTTCTCCCTATCACCCCTCCTCTCTTCAAGGACAGCAAGTTCCTACAAGGTCTTCTGTAATGATCATGCTTTCCTCTAGGCTTGTCATAGCAGACATTGTGTTCCTGCTTCCCTATTGTAAAATTGTTGAGATTTATATAAACAAAAGTAGCTGTCCCTGGTACACTGATGCATCCAAGTGATGTAAAGCTAAAATGTTACAGATAAGCCTGCAGTAGTTTTGTAGGGGTACCATGTAATGAGCCGATAAACCACACAGTTACTGCATTCTCAGATGTCATTTACTTTCTCCAGGGCAGGGAAAGCCAATATGGGGTGAGCAGTAATGGTCTCCAGCAACTATAAAAGCAAAATGAAAAGTGACACTTTTCAACTCAGCAAAAAATAAAAGTGAGCTCTACTTCTCCACTTCTCTGAACACTTGAGTTTTAGCTTCCAGCCAGGGCTGTCAGTTTAGACTAGACTCAGCAAAGTGAAAGCCTCTGCTGAAAGCATTATATCATCATCTTAATCTTTCTCCTCACTATTTCTTTCTTGTTAATTCATCTTTACTAGGCCTTTATTTACTTACTATCATACTTGTTTTGTTTCTTACACCTAAGGCATCCACAATGGTTTCCCCATATGGAAAAAAGGTTGGACCTTGATTTTAATGTAATAAGGATCAAGTTGTGCTATGTCTTAGAAGGGCACTTCTTGTTTGCCTGTAGTGAGAATAGCTGTGTCTATTCTGTAAAATTTCAAGTCCTGTTTTTTCTGCATGTGTACGTCAATATTACTGAGCTTCTTTCTCTGGGAAAAATAGTAACTGTTGAGAACCTCAGAGGAAGGGCTCATAGAAGTGTACAGTACTATTTATAGCAAATGTCTATTTCTTAGGTTTTGCTGAAAGCAGAACACTACCACTATCTTTAGAAATGTAAACTAATTTCTGGTCTGTTTCAAGAAATGAGTACAGAATCTCCCCCATGTTCTGCATATTTGTACTTTCATCACTACTGATTCTTCTACACCTGCTCACCAGCCCATTCCACCAATGCTCTGTGTCCAGGGTTTGGTTTTCTGTTCTGTCCTTTCACTTTCATCAGCTCAAGTGCAATATTCATATGATTTTTTGACTACCTCCAGATTCCATATTTAGAGCTTTCTCTTCTTCCTTGCTGTCGTCTCTATAAAGCCATCAAGTATGAGTATTTCTCATGCAGGTCTTAGACCAGTGACTGCTGTACAGTTTTTGGACCAGAACAGTGTTCTGTAGGTATAAAATAGTTCTAAGACAATCTCACTACCATTCCTTTTCTATTAGTTTTTTTTTTGCTTCCTTGTCTATACAGAACTATGGAGAGCTATAGCTTTTGGCCAGCAGATCTTCATCTGCTGGCTACTAACTGCTTGTACATTTGTCTTTTTGCAAAGGGTTAAGTTTCTTGAAACATACATACCCATCTTCGCTACTCTTCTCTTGTCTCCAAATCCTGCCTGTTTCCTACATTATTACCTAGTGACTTTGCTTGTATTTCCATATACAGGCTGTGTCCAAATGTGAAACATTTGCTAGACCTTCTCTATTAAAAAATAAATTAAATGGGATTATACCCCTATACAGAGGATTACCCACCCTCTGTCTGTCTCTTTGTTACTGTCATGTGTTGGATTAACTCTCTGTGTAGAGAACATTTTATGTATGCTTACTGTTACTGTAGGATATTATTTACCAAAGTTAATTTTGCTCGTACTACAGCACACTTGAAAGTAAACATGCAACTTTTAAAAGTGTATAGGGATCCTCCAGTGGGTAGTAATTTTAACTAAGTTATAAATGTTCAAGAAGTCCAGTCACACATTAAAGAGAGGACCAGAAATACCTTGCTAGACAAAGCTGGACTCAGATACAGCCATAATTAAACCACTGCTTGTTTCAGGGGTCTCATGAAAGGGCATCTGCTGATGCCTGTACAGGGTTTCTGTAGTAGTTTGTTTCAGTTCCAAAAGCTGGTCATAGTTCTGCCATCTCTCTTATTCGCATATCTGGCAGGCAGAACTCAAGATAACATTAGTGTAAAGGTTTCCAGCCTGTTACAAATGCAAGTCTTTTTGTTTCCTTCCCGTTTTACCCTTCCCACTCCTCTTGCCTGCACATGGTCAAAGAGTCAGGCGAGGACTTCATGTTTTTCTGTAGCATTGTGCTTCCTGAAAGTGGAGCCTGAGGCGCTTAAGATCTGCTGGACTCTAACCCCCAATCACACGCATGAAAACAATTCTGTTTGATTGCCTCAGGCACCCACCTTTTTTTCCTTTTTTATTTACTTACTTTTGAATTCATTCCCATATTGGAAATAATATGTACTTAATTTAAGAATGTACTATTACTGAAATAATTTTTTATATAAAAAGACAATTTCTAAAACTAAAAGCCGGAGAAAAATCAGATGCTCTGTTTCAACTCCACCATCTGACTTTTTATGAGCACCTTGCATCTAGCACTCACCAGAGTCAGGCTCTGAAAGAACAGAACAGGACAAAGATTTCAGAGAATGCTTACTAGGAAACCAATTCCCTATGTGTCAGTAGAAGACTGATAGTTTTCTGAGTACCTTAGCTCTCAGCCTTCATGACAACCTATCATCAATTTGTTAGTCTTTCAAGACCCAAACCATAGTATTCAAACACTTGACTGTTTCCCTGGGAAGCTAGCACAGCTAGAAATGTTTTACTGACCATTCTTGAAGGAAGTTTTCCATCTTGTTTGTTAAGTGGATGATGCTAAAAAAAACTTGAATCACCTATTAGTGAGCTGTTAAATACAGTGAAAGCAAATATACTCCCACGCACACATTTATTTTTCATGATCAGAGAAATACAACAGCCTGCGGTATAAGACATGCATGACTTCTATTCAGAAGAAAGGCAGGCAACTCTCTAACAACAGGTATGTAATTAGTAAAAGGCTGTATGTTTGAGAAAGAACTATTTCATTGTGGGTAAATCTTCAGGATTAGTGTGAGTAACAGTTAAATTCCTCAATTATATTGGAGTAGAGAAAGAGCTCAACAGATCCATGACACAATATAGAATATAGTTTGTTTCATCATGTAAGGATAAGAATTTGATGCAGTAGTTGCAAGGGGAATATGTAATTCCCTAAATCCTAATATTAAATGGTAGTTCCCTCTTTCTGTCAATATTCTTAAGATTATTGCTTCTCTGTCTCACCAAAAGTCCAATTTAGGAGTCACTGGGGTTTCTTAAAATTTAGGTCTTTTACTCACTGGAAGTTTAAGCCTAAAAGTTTCTAAGCAGTTCTTCATATTTTGGTGAGCTAACGTAGGATAAATGCATAATTTGATGTCTTTTCAGAAATAGACAATATTGTTTCTTTGTTTTATCCCAAACTTCTTAGACTCTTAAAGGACACTGTGCAGTGCTCTAAATTTTAGACAAACATATTTTTTTTCAGATTAAACTCTTACATGACGGGACTGTGTCCATCTCTATGTTCTTTCCTTCCTACATACAAAATATAACACAGGCATACTTCTGTGAATGAATGGGGGTCAGTAAGCTCAGCACTTGTGTGATTTACACAAGAGTCAGGTAATTTACACATTGAACCAGGTAATTAGTGCAATGTATCATAAAATCAGAATTCAGTTTTATTAGAGGTCATTAGCTATTTATGTAATATGTTAAAGAAATTATTACAATTGTGGCAATTTGGATCTACAGACAAAACCCTAGACTTAGTCTATGTATGCTTAAATTTATTTCCTTTCCATTAGTTATTTTGATATGTGGTATCTGCATTCTATTACATCAGGTGAATCAGAAGTGACTCCATGAATGACAAGTGAATTACTGTTTATTATAAAGTTTATGGCCTGTAATGTGTGTGGGTATATGAGTATTGGAATGAAGTGAAATGAAAGTCCTATATATAGATGTAAAACTATTTAATATTCTAACACAGAGTTGTCATGCAGTGAGAAAGCATAGCTTTCAGAAATCTATACCATTGTTTCAAAGAGAAGTATTAAAAATTCAAAACCAGGTATTCATTTATGGATCAATAAATAGCAGTCATATAGTTTTATGGCTATGTTTAATCTCACATATGTAAAATCTTCAGTGATATATGACCACTATTTATATGCATTTTAAGAGCTCTTCTACAAGAATGCTTAGCTTCCTTCCCTTGGGAGCTACACAGTTAAAAGGAAAATGAACATGAGAGCTTGGAAGAACAAATACATCCAAAGATGAAAAAATAATTTAAAAGTAACAAGTCATAGAGAAATCACACATACTGATCAAGCATAACATCAAGATTTTTATAAGCTGAAGGCTGTTGCTGTAACCCATGCAGGCCAGTTCAATCTAACAGGCTGTTAAAAACGACTCAAGAATTCTCCACTACGTGCTGCTTCTGCCCTCTTTTCCAGTGCTGCACTGCTCCTGCTTCAGTAGGCATTCCTATCTCTTGCTTGGAACACATCATGTGTTCATAACCTGCCTCTGAAATCTCTGCTTTCAAAAATTATCATAGCTGTTTTGGCAGAATACCCGTGCATATGATGTTGGCTGAATCTTGTTCTATTTTAAAGGAACAATAAGGAGAAATAAGGCACAACAACACAGTAATATCTCAGTCTGACCCCTGCTCTCAGATAACTTTTCCATCAAATTACTGACTTAGCCCAAGTTCCTTTTGGCAAATTCCTGTTTCATAGCCTTATCCATATCTGCTCTGTAATGAACCAACTTATGTTCCTGCAGTGGTTTCTTTGCAAGAGAGGAGATGTGTTTCCTTAAGGATGGGTTCAACTTCCAACTTTGGGAAGATACAGTTTCTGTCCTCTGGCAGAGATGGATTGTTGGTTTGACTCAATATAGTAATTCTTGCTTTTATAACATTTACTTATGATATGCTCACGTGGGGTTTCATGTTCCAGTTTTGACACATCTCATTTATATAACAGTTTCAAGTTCAAAGATGTCACGATTCTCTTTACAGATGAGGAAAGTGAAGCACTCTTAGATTATGTGAATCACAGAGGATGTCTGTATAAGACCTCTAATGAAATTTTTAAAGTCCTTCACTTTCAAGTCTGTGCTGCGTTCACTGGATATTTAAGCTATGGAAAATGTCCCCTTACCATTCAAGCCATGTGGATTAATATATAAGTCTTGTTTTAGATATTGCATCACTTATTAATTAACCCTAATATTATTTTTTCTGTGAGGTATATTGTGTCTTTGAGCATAGCACTTAGCAGAAGTTTTCCTCCTTCTGACCTTCTAAAGAATCTGTACTGAATAAAAAGGGAGAAAATGTTGAAGAATGCAAGCCATTAAAACTCTGCAGTTGTTTTCAATTTGTCTCTATTAAAAATATGCATACATTTTTAATTAGAATAAATGTTGACCTATAAAGATGACAAGAAACCTTCCAATTAAAACAAGCAAGAATAAGTAACTTGCCTCTTCTTGCATCTACTAAATTACAGGTTTGATAGATTATCATTCAGATTCCAGATATGTTAAATCCTTCACAGTCTAATAATCAACATACATATTGACAATGCTACTATTGTATAAGTAGGGAAAGATGACCTTGAGTTTTAAGCAAAAAATGAGATATGGGACTGATTAATTTGTTTAGAAAATTTTTTAACAAAAGTGTTGAACTAAGATTATTTTTTTCACTATATTTTCTAGTGACAATGATCTGAACTCTGTTGAAGTTTTTTTGCAATAACAGTGATTAGATTCCACCCTGTCCCCCTTAATTATAACAATAAATGTTAAATGTTTGCCTTGATTTATTAACTTTTGCCAGTTGTTTTTTTTTTAAATAGTCCATAAGATTTTTTTTTAAATTAAACTATGTGGAAAAACTGTATTTTTGTCAATTTTAAGGGGGAATAAATATTCTTTTCTTATGTCCCCAATAATTCATCTCATCATCTGTTGAGTAGGGATATGAATACCTAACTCATTGATTGCTGTGTCTAAGAATTATTTGTCTGGGAAGTTTAAAGATCCATGGATTTTAAGCCCTATGGACATATAATGAAGAGCATAAGGAACAGCATAAGGACCTGAGCTATGGCTCATACCCTGTTTTGATGAATATGTGCAATGAAAAGAGAATGGTTTGAGTAATCACTAAATTAACTCTGACTTTTCTAGAAAGAGCACCACAGGGTCTGGAGCTTCCTTCCCTTTGGCCCCAAGAAGAGGCAGAATAGATCTGGATTCTTTGCTTCAGTGAAGGCCAGATCTTTTGGCAAGGCGTTATCCACTGTGCTGGGGTTGTGAACCCAGCTCCTGGAATGGATTTGAACCTAACTTTTCCATAAAAAGGAGGGCTGAATATACTAACAGCTGACACAGACAGATAAATCCCATAATACTGTCGAACTCGACAGAAACTGTCCATTTTGTGCAAAAATACGTAAGCCCCAACACTGTCAAATGAAAGAGAGAATTTCATACTCTCTGTTCCCCACTGATATATGATTGGCTGTCATCTTATTTCATAGTTCAGGCAATTGAAACACTGTTTAAATGTGTATCATAAACCTATAGATGAGAACATTTCCCTACTGGATTTAAACTATTACCCCCAAAGGTGTTAAAGAAACCCTGCTGTGTGACGCTTTTTAAGATCAAGGGGCATTTTTGATGTTAATGCCTAGAAAAGGCAGATGAACACTAACAGCTGCTTATCCACAGGCTGGTGAATTGAATAGGGAAATACTTCTGTTCTGGAAGTCAGGTCTCCAGAGAAAAATGATAAATTATGAGCATCTATAAGTAAGAGTGATAGTCTCTAAGGATAGTTGAGCAAGGCTGATAATATAAAATATGTAAAACGTGGAAAATATTTAATACTTCTGTTTCTTTGCTCTAAAGAGTTGGAGGGGTTGTGTTAACAATATATACGGTGCTACCGTGCTCAGGCGTGCAGGAGAAAGGCAATATATTAATTCTCAAATCACTAGTTTGTGAAATGCGTTTCTGGTATCGAGGGATTTTCAGGACTGTTACATTGATAAGGAGTCAAGGGCAGTCTCCTCATGGGCTGGGATGGCTCTCTTGGGAGAAGAAAGAAATAGAAGAAAAGGAACAGCAGGCTAAGAGCTGGACAGTTTAGTGTTTCTTTGCTTCCAAATGCTGATTTTTATTTTTTTTTTTCAGCTCTTCAGTCTGCAACTATTTAAAGCTATCCAGCAGCTTCATTTCTGAGTTATCAGCACCCTCCTGAGTGCTGATGAATCAAGTTTGTAAAAAGGCATTCTATAGGAAGTCATGGTGTACAAGGAGAACCTTCCATGGGATAAACAAATTTTACATCATTCCTGTGGGACAGACAGAAAGAGAAGCTTTCCCTATAGACCTCAATAACAATGTTATGGTATGAAAGTCACTATGAGCAGAATACTTAGGAGGCCAGCAACAACACAGAGGAATATCTAAGATTCCAGCTCTTTTCCACTGTTTGATTACCCTAATAGAATAACCTTGAAATTTTGCTGGCTTTTTTATGCAAGGATCCCAAAGTAAAAGCCTGGAAGAAGGGAAGGTGCAACACCATCAAAAGGCTTAAGATGCACTTGTTATTCAGGTTTTACCATCAGGGCTCAGATCATGCAGAATTAGAACAATTGGAAGGAACTAAATATGCTCTCCTTTTCTGAAATCTCTTTGAAAGAGGGAGACAGCAAACATACCAGGTGTGTCCTGCCAGGTGACTTTCATGTGAGGGGAGTTTCTTTGCAGGCAGAAGTGCAATTTATTGCTTCCTGTACCAGGTTTAATGGAAGAAGACTGAGAAGCTATAACAAAAAAAAAAGAAAAAAAAGTATTGTTCCCCCCTAACTGGGCAGCTAGCTAAACTGAAAGTTCCAGTGGATTTTTTTTGGTTATAAAAAAAAGAAATAGATGACAGAGACAGCTATGTCTTTGATGCAATTTGGTTTTCTTACAAAAAAAAAAAAAAAAAAAAAAAAAAAAAGGAAAATTTCCTGCTCCTTGAATTTTCTGGTTGCCTAACAGAACATAATTATTTTCTACACTTACATTGTGTGAAACACATCACTTCAGTCTACCAGCCTCAAGGAACTGTAACCTCAACCATAACATTTTTATAACTTGACACATTTATAGCTTGAGAGAATTTTTTAAAACTGAAAACTGGGATTAAGATTGTAAATTCTTATAAAAGAAAGTTGATACTCAGTTACGTGTGGCTTTGTGATTGATGACTGGATCCTGCTCAGCTAATCTCAGTTTGCCAGTAAAGTCTTTATGATTAGGAGAATTTTAGGTCCTTTGAGTTTCAGTGCTAGATTCCTTAAAGCTGCTCAGGCTTCACTGGATAATTGCTGCATCTCTAGGGCATCACTTTAGGCCCAGGGAAACGTGGGATCTTCTTTAAAACGGTTATTGTACTTTTTGAAAGCTGTTTGTAATCTACAACATTAAGCAAAACAAAAGCAGAAACAGGAACAAATTATATCTAACATCTTGCTTGGCTCTGGAGGGCAGTTTTCTAGTCCACTGTCTGATATCCTATTTGCTGATGAAATTAGGGATAGGAGGAGAAAGCTATAATGAGACTTGGTGAGTTCTGACTTGATTTTCTAGCCTGTTTTTCCTTTCAGGTTAGGAACCATGTGTGGAAGATCTGTGGTTTTTAAATCGAAGTGAAGCCACAAAGCCTCCTGCCAGCAGAGTTCATTTCTCTGGTTGTGCTTAAAATGGTTCCTCTGTTGCACGCATGAATCAGCTTCCTCTGTGAAAGCAGTAGAAAGCTTGGCTCAAAAATAACTTATGTTGGTTTTGATGGAATAATTGTAGGCCACGATTCTTACAGCTATATTTCACAGCTTTTCTCCGAGGTTTCGCTGGCTTTCCCCCAGTCAGAAACTGCAGAACCTCACCATGCAGTTGTCACATGGATAGATTTTTGGCTGCTCAAAGCAGGAAGCTTTCCTGCACCTTGTCACATGCAGCCCGCAAGTTTGTTCAAAGGCAAATTTTGGTAAAATTGCACAAGAATTTAACTAGCACATAATAGTATAGTCCTCACTGGAAAAAAAATTGGTAGGGGTGTAGCATGTTCTGCTGTTGCTCAGTGGGAGACAGAAATTCCTGCCTGCCTTAGTCTTTGAGCTCTTGATTTAGAGAACTGGAATCCCTTCCAATATCATTTTTATGGCTAAACTTAGGCCCTCACCAGTCCAGGTACAGGTGCAAACACTTGAAATTAGAGGAACAGTAAGGGAGAATTAGAGCAGAGCTGCCCCACGCATTTTGCTGCCTGGAATATATTCTGCTCCCTCATGATTTTCACGGGGTTCAGGTTTTCAGTTTGGTAAGAACACTTTTGAGTGTTATTGTAATGACACTTTGAGCCATGTATTTTCTCCCTTACATTTCTTCTTTTCACTTAATCATCTCACTTCCTCCATTCTGTTGTCTTTGACGCTGCTGTATCCTTTGATAGTTTTTCCACTGTGCTTTTATACTTACTTTCCATTTGTTGTGTTTTCCTTTATTCTCTAACAACTATTTTTTCCTTTCTTATTCTCTCACTCCATTGCTATCATCATGCTTTTTCCCTTCCTGCATTCCTAAATTACCTATCATAGGTCGCTTATGCTTATTATTCCTGGTGTTTCTGCTATTATTTCTGTTAGTTCCTCTCATGAGATAAAACCATACTCATGCACTTATTCACATAGTTGCTTTTCTCTATCGAAGGTCACCCTCGCAAACATGCATCCCTATTAGACACGTGTAACTCTTCCTTCAAAGGGTCTTTCCTCTGATTCTCACATGCTCAGGACCTATTGCTGACTCCAGTGAGGCTTCACTTGTGTGCATCTACCCAGTGCAAAGGGGAAAGCCTGGGCAGAGAGTGGGAGCACAGCGATACCTGTGCCTTTACTTTCCCCTGGAGGTGTAATAAGCAATAGCAGAACAAGAACCAGCACATCACGCGAGTGATTGAAGCTAGGGATCCCTGAGCAAGATGACAGCAGCACTGAGGGATGTTGCTAGCAGGGATGGTGACTCCTGGTCCTGCAGGACTGGAAGAACAGTAAGGGAAAGGACTGAGTGACTGACTTTGCTCTCGCTGGCTTGCCTGTGGAGGGAGGCTCTTAGTTGCAGCCCAGCAGGTAAATGTCCTTAGTAAGACCCACCAACGGTTGGATTTGCATGTGTGGCCTTAAGCCTGGAGTCCAGCATTAAAGCAATACAAGATACTACAGCTTTTTTATGTCAGCAGAGACTCCCTTTGGAAAATACATTGTTTAAAGTATCATTCAACTGTAAAATAATCTAATGCTTGCATAAAGTAAACCTCATTGACTACCTTTTTAGCAAAAGCAGTTATTAATAAAATAGATGCTTTCTTGAAAAGCCTTTGAAACCTTGGGAAAACCCAGAACTCCTGCTGCCTGGAACTGTTCTTGAAACTGTTTTGTTCAGTCCGTCCTTTCTTTTTTCTTTCCTACCTGCTTTCTAGCCAGCATGTGCACTGAGAAGCAAGGGCTGATGCTGTGTGGTTGGACAGGCACAGCACCACTAAGGTTTCCCTTTTGCCTGAGGGAAACATGCACTAAAAGTCTGGAGAACTAGAAGTGAGGCGGTGGAGACAGCCTACTTTTTCATCTGAGCCAGTCGTTGGTGCTGCTGCTGAGTCTGCCCACTGTTCTTCCTGGGGAAGGGGCAAAAGTGCCTCTTTACTTGCTTACATTGATACTTCAGGGCTCTGCTGTCACCTGCGTGCAGAGTCATTTGCAAACAGACTGTATCGCTGGGGAGCAGAAATGTGTTTTTTTTTAAACCCTAAGCAGATTTATAGTCTGGTTTCCTGTCAGATCTTTGCATTTTCCTTCTCCGCCCCTCCCAGCCTCTGACACACTTTTTCTTACTTTCCGTGTCGCTCTTTGTTCATTCTGATGCCAGTGCACTTGCTTCCTTCATTCCCCGTTCTCCGTAAACTTTTGGCACTTTAGGGGCCAGGGGGTGTTTTGCTCCTTGTGTTTCCTTTACTTTTCGACAGCTGCAGAGCACAAATAACCTCTCCAAGACTCCTGGAGAGACGCTGACAATTGCATGGAGGCGATGTAGAGAGGTTCAGCCTGAAGCAAGACAGCCCGGTCACTCATGAGCACCCAAGGTAAGGAAAGCAGCTGTCAGATCAGCTCCACCTCACTGCCGGCTAGGACAGCACTTGACTCTAATCACTACAAGTCCCACTTTCACCTTTAACCTTTTTTGTGTTCATTTTCAAGAGTATGTTTCTTTGAAAATGATTGCATGCGCGCCTTCCTTGCCCTCCACAAGTCTCGTTGTACTTTGCGTGCACAGATACTTGGAGCTCGGGGTTCAGTGAAGTAAACAGGCTGTAGCTGGAGGTGCAAACGTGTTCTTAGAAAAGAAAGTGTGCACTGGGAAGGAGAGTTGAAGTGGAGGTCTAGAGAGGGGAGATGATAGGACTGATCATGAGCACTGATCTCCAGGGAATTTCTGGTTCTACCCATAGTCTGTTGTGCCCTAGCCTTTACTTTAAATCTCTTCACTGGGGTTTTATGCTTTCTGTTAACTAATAAAATCTTTCCTCTTTGTTGTTTTTTTTTTCTCTCTTATTTTGTTCTTCTCACTTCCTTTATTCTTTTCTCAACCCTAATGTATCTCTTATTATCTTTTTCACCATCTTTTTATGCCTGTTTTTCATCAAGCGTATTTTCTGTGACAAATGTTTCCTTTGTTCATTCCCTTCCTTTCCCTCCACCTTCTCTTTCTTGCCTGTGCAATAGACTGTACATCCTCCCCCATGTTCTAAATCTTTCTCTCCTTCCCCTCTGTCAGTTCCTTCTCTGTCTTGTGTTCCGCTTTCCCATTGCTCCTCTAGCTTCTCACATGCACTCCTACTTCATACTCCATCTGCTTTCTCATATACACATCATACATTGCTGCCTCACAAAGTTAATTTTGCATGCACAGTGGTGTTGCCTCTCCACTGGATTGGCCTTGCACACACATTCTGCTTTCCTGTCTGCCCCTTTCATGTACATGTGCAGGATTTGCATATTTGGAGGTTTGGGGATGCATCCCAAAATACAAGACCTTTATACTTGCACAGCTTCCTTCCAATTCTCAGACTCATATTTAGTCATTCACAACAAATAACTGCTATCATCCTGTCTCTCTGTTTCTTTCTGTCTCACAAACAGAATTTTCTAACACCTGTAACACACCACAGCTTCCTCTCCACTCACAGACAGCCTACCCTGACTTTGTATATTCTGTCCCTTCTCTTTCTATCATCCCACTCCTTCCTAAATCCTTACCGCAACTCTCCGCCAGGTTTCTCTGTCTGTTTTTATCTTGATGTTGCATTCATATTGGGAGGAACTACTGATGCAGATGGTCTTACTCTCTGCTGTCTTAGCATCCCCACTGAGTACCTGTAGGGGAACTGGAGGAAGTATTGCAGTCGCTCAGCTCCTCTTTCCTTTGCAGAATATGCAGGCTGCAGCAGGTTAAGTGCTTAGTGATGGGACTGAAAGTAGATGAAAAAACGGGAGAGCACAATTCAAAATGTGTCTGGAAAACTGTAAAAATAGTTTTAGTGGATTATAAGCCTTTTTACTAAACTTAATAAAGTTTTAAACTTCCTGCCCCATAGCAGAACTTCTAGTCTGACACTGGTATAGTTTTTTGTCCTGTTGATTCCCATGGGATTCCCAGTCTCAGAGGTAGAGTTTCTCAATTGTGATGCTGTAGTGAGAGTAACTTTGCTCCTAGGATCTGGAAACGGGTCATTTCTTTTATACCAGATATATTGGTGAGTCACCAAGATCAGGCATGGCTAAAAACTGCATCCAAGGACAATATCTGGTATTATTCCTTGCTTAAGTTTGTAAGCTTTGAACCAGATATGACAAATAAGTACATTTCTTTGATGAAGTCTTTTAGCCTCACCTTCTTAAGCAGGACTATTGAGACTGAAGGTTTATTTCTAGGGATGTTCTGATGTGGGCTTTTGGGGACTGAATAAGGATCACTTATTAAACTCAGCTGAATTAATAAGAGAATTATTTTGTGGGAGAATTCTCTTAGTGGTCTGTTCTGCTCTCTCAAATTGTCCATCTCCTTATGAGTGAAAGGAGCTTAAATTTTATGTTTGCAATTATAATATATCCTTTCTGATTCAGAGCTAGCAAACTGTGGCCTTTGAGCTGTGAGCATTCTCTTCTGAATACAGAAGCAGGTACATTAAAATATCTTTGTCTTTTGGATCTTGCAAAAAGTCCACAAGCCTAGAACAATAAAATATGAGATGTTCATTTTATCCATACAGGTCTAATATGACTCTGTCTTACTCTGTTACAACTCATCTTGTGATGTGAAAAGTACTTGTGTTCCTTTTAGTCATTCTGCAAAACTTGTATGATGATTTTGTGCTTTGTTTTTTTCAGTATTCTATGCCCCCATTACTGGTTCTTTTTGTAAGGCCTTGATGTCTCCCAGAAATAAATTGGCTCAGACACCATCTCTTCTCTCTCTCTCCCTCCCTCCCTCCTTTTTCTTTTTCATCATGATAGTTTGCTGTCTGTTGAGTTTAAAATGGGCATTGTCAAAGTTGGGTTGTGACAGTTGTAAGGGGACCTGGAGCCAGAAATTATTTTTTGTGTGTGTGTGTGTGTGTGTCTAGTTTCTTGAGTCATATGTCTGGCAGAGGAGAAATTTCAACTGGAAAGAGCCTGGAAACTTTCCATCCTCCCCAGCAAATTGGTATATTGAGGGGGCCAACCCCACAACAGAAATTCAGAACCGCTTGTTTGACTCCCTGTTCTTATGCAAAGTTACTTCCAATTAGATTTAGCTCTGAATTAAGAGAAAAATAAACTTTCAACATGGATGAAATGAGAACCATCTGACTGCATGTATCTGTTAAAATTAAAGGCAATTTGAACCTTCTCTAGAAGAATGCATCCCAAATACCTGGGATATGCTGAAGAAATCTGAATGTGATATACCAAATGACCTTGGTTTATATACTGTTGCTTGGTGAAATTTTTAATCAGATATATGGAATGATCACTCACAGAGGATATGATTTATAGAGATCCTTATTTGTCCCAATATTATGCCTATATCATTGAGAGAGAACAAGCCACTCACTTTTTAGCAGATGTCTCAACTCTCTCTTTGATACCAAAATGCATGTTTCATGAAATACTGTTTCACTTAGATGTGGTCATTAAGGTTGTGTAACTGATGGTGGAATTTGACCTATGGCAACTTTCTTCATCAGTAGCCTCCATAGCAATCTCAACTTAAAAGAACAAGGAATATGGGACCAGGCCTTGTGACTTTCAAGCTGGAGGGTAAAACTGTAAACCTCACCAAGTTTAGTTGAGTATTGCCACTGATACCAGCAAGAAATTGTTTTTGTCTTGGCTGTTTTGTCACTGCTGTCTGTAGGATTTGCATTCTCAGAACACTGTCCGCTTTGCTGAGAATACAGTATCTGCAGTGAATCTGCAATTCCTTTTTCAGAACAAATGATGGGGTTTTCTCAGGTGTACATGTAATAAGATTCTCCATCTCCTCCCTTCCCCCAAACTCTCTCTTAAGTGCTGCCTTCACCCTCTAGTCTGGGTCAGTTATTTAATGGCAATGAACATTTTCAGGAAGGTAACCTTTCTGCTTGTGATTTGTTCAAGGACTCTGGAATTATAATGGTTGCTGTCAAATGTATATAATTGGTCTCTGTGGCACACATCCAACGAGTGATAAAAGCTTCTTTCTCTCTACTTCTTTAGTCAGTATTCTCTCCGTATATTACCCTCTCATTTTTCCTCCTCTCAGGCAAAAGGAGAATACAGTGCCAGTCTGTTTAAAGTGCAATTTGACAAAACAGCAGATCTGCCATGTACCCCGTCATGGTGTGTCCCAGCTGTGGGCAGTGGATTACTCCTTGGCAGGAGGTTTTCACACTGACTTTAGTTAAACACAAAGGTCTTTTCTGAACTTTGATTTTGAACACCTCTCTTCCTTCATAATCTTCTGCCAAATATTTGGGCTCTAGGCATGGTGATTGTGAGTACCTTGAATTCACATGCTTAGTGATCTACAGGGGGTACATTTAACATTTTACCAGTGGGTAAGGCCTTTGTACTTTTTTATACAAAAGGCAAACACAGAGGGGGTTTTTTCACGGCTCATAAAAGTACATTACTAATAGCACCAAAAGTTGGCAAAGTGTTGTGCATTGTCTGCTATCACTGCTGAACGTGTAGTGAAGAGAATACTCTTCTTATGTTAGTCCTGCAAAACCTATTTTATCTCCAGTGCTGGATGGGGCATTACTTTCTAATGCTGTCTACTTCAGTGAATCTGTTTAGCAACTCAGGAGGAAAGACAAATTTGTCAAATCTCACTGGAAATCTATAAGAAGTGTCAAACAAAATGCCATAACATTCTGGTTTTGTCAAAAGGATAAATGTGTATACAGCTATGTATGTGATATTATTTGTAGTAATTGTTGCCTCAGTGAATTTGCCTGTGTAAAGTAACATTGTGTAATATTGACGGATATGCTTGTTCTGGTCCCTGAGGCCAGTTTGGCCTTACTGAAAGATACCTGTTATTTGCCCAAGTCTGATAGTCAGCCCTGGTTTTTGTAGTTCAGGGGAGGAATACAGCTTCAGTGTAACCAATCAAAGGATTCCCACTGGCCTCCTGAGCGCTGGTTGTTTGCTGGCAAATTTTCCTCAGGTTGTAACTGAGGCGCTGAAGAGTAAATTTAACACAGGGTTTCTTTTTAAAATGGGATAAGGATTTTTTTTTTCCATTTGAATGCAGAAAAAGCTGTATGCTAGCAGTACATATATGGTTATCATTAGCAGTTAATGGATTGTTTCCACTTCATTTTTTACAGCTCTATATGTGTATAAACATTTCTAATCTAGCTGTGCCCATACTTGAAATCAGTGTGAGTATGCTTAATAGCTTGTTACACACATTTAATATATTTGAGCACAAAAGTACGTTCCTCCGGGGTTTGAAACACCAATAAAGAAACCTTTCAAATGTTTCCTTCTGTGAATTCTGAATCCTGAGCAAACTGGGAAAGCACCCGAAGGTTGCTTCAACTCTTTTTCTAAAGATTACACCAAATATACTTCATTTCCAAACTACAGTGCAACTGGTGATTGAATCTTTTCTGCTTGATCATGAACTGAAAGATTATCACATTTATAAGATCATTTGAAGGCTTTTGGCTTTTAACATCTCAATTAAAATACCTGTGACATTTACCATTCACTAACCAAACTCGTCTGTTGCATGAAGTCTGTGTTTAAAAGAACATTTCCTCCCTGGTTGCAATTTTGCATGGATCCTCTCCAAAGTCTACTGGTGCATCCCAGTCTTTTACAAGAACAAGTCACAGTGTCTATCCAGCAGCTGCTGCCTGCATCTCTATATCTTGGCTTCTTCTGAAATGTAGAATTATAGAATTGTTTAGGTTGGAAAAGACCCTTAAGATCATCGAGTCCAACCGTTAACCTAACACTACCAAGGCCAACACTAAACCATGTCCCTGAGCACCGCGTCAAGGTACTTGTCATTCCATATGTTTTTCGTAGTTTATAATGACGTAGTTAGTGACATCATCAAACTTATTTCACTAATGACTTGTACTGACCAAAAATACAAAATTCCACAAACTTTTTCCACTTTCTTTACTATTGCTGAGCTGATTTTCTCCTGGTAAAAAAAGCCAAGCTTAAGATAAGACTCTTCTCTGCTACTACACTGCTAGTCTTCCTTCACAGTTCCTGCCAAAAGAAGGTAAAATAAGTCACAATATTTAATTGTTCAAGAAGATTTTGGGTGTGTTTCATCCTTCCAGTAACATATTCCTGTATTTCCAGTTACATATTTTTCAGAAAGGCCCAAGATTAACTAGTTTTGTTGTAGAAAGTTTAATTTCCTTCTGTCTTTTATTCTCTCATTTTTGCAATTTATGCCATGAAAGATATCAATGCGGTATGAAACAAAAAATATTTAAACTTTTGTGTTAGGTCAGAAAAGAGTGTGTTTTTCATCTGCTTTAGTTGTTAGGAAAAAAAGTGAAGGAGTATTAAATTTCCTGTAAGGCTGGAAACACTGCATCAGTTTTTCTTTTTTTAATCTGCAAGTCTGTGGTCCAAAGGAAAAGTGATACTTGGGCATTTTCATATGGAGTGTTACAATACAGAACGGTGTTTTTGTGACTTGTCCATATCCATAGTGAGAGCAGTATCCAGGCAGTTTTGCTGGATTAAATGCTATTGACACTTCCACTGAATCACTGAACAACTAGGGTTGCACACCTGGGATAGTGGTGTCTGGCTCAAGAGTTACTTTAGAAGCCATATGAGAATATGATATCAGGACGGACTGAACTTTTTCACTGGCAAAGGACAACTGGAAAATGCTAGGTCTAAGACAGAAATGGTCAGAATTTGAATGCCACTTTGAAGGCTGTGAATCAGCACAGATCTAAGAATAGTCTCTGCACAAAGGGATCGGAACAGTAAAGATAATTTGAACATTCAACTACTGTGAGGAAAGAACATGAGAAAAGGCAGAGGGTGGTTTGTTACTGTTATTTTGGTCCTCACGGGACATCCCAAGTCCTCTCTACCTTCAGTCTGACCCGTTTGTCTGACTTGCCTCACTTGTCTTGTTTAATATCTCCTTTCCTCTTCCTCTCTGATTCTGATTACCATTCCATATATGGTAGTGTCATCAGGTGAGTGAAGATAACTAGCAAACTTCTCTCTCTACAGCATGCTTTGGAACTGAAGGTTATCTGTCACCTCTGATTTGTGACTGATCCTAAGGGAAATGGAGCAATGCATCAAGCACAGCAAAGGAAAGAAAAAAAAAATCAGAGGGGAGGCAAAGATAGGCCATTTTGCTTTAGCAAGGTTTCTAGACCCCACTGACAAAATCATATTTTCATCTGGGAGATTCTTCCACTTCTTTTCTCTTGTGGAGAATGCTTAGCACATATAGCTGGCTGTAGTAGTCCAGGTTGTTCAGGTGGTTGTGCTGTGTTTCAGACAATGTGGTCCAAAATTGATCCTCTGGTCCTGCATGTAGAGCTGCTGTAAAGAGTCAGATCAGAGTATCAGACTCTGTGGGCTGTGCAGTGCCACATCCTGGCATTCCATATGATGCTCTACGTGTCTATAAGTGGGTTACTTCCCACCTTCCTCCAGCCCTCACGTGGAGGCACCAGACTCTGTAGTCTCGGACCAGAAATTCGTTCTGCTGTGAATTTGGCCTTACACAAGCCCAAGAGGCGACATGCAGCTGTCTGCTGCCCAAACCAGCAATCCTTATTTCCTTCAGAGAAAAACATAGTGAATTGAGTAAACACCTTCTGATGGTTGGATGTAGGTTATAAGCCACCAGCTGGACCGTTCTGTCCTGAAAATGAACAGCAACATTTTTGGCCAAGTGCTAAAAGTTTGCATGTAAGAATCCAAAAGAAGCGTTGGTTATTGCTTTAAACTTGCTTTATTCTTTAAAAATGTGCTTTACCAAATGATCCATTTCAGATCCTCAAACTGTGGAATGAAAAAGTTTAATTCCTTTTTTCCTTGCTAGGATGAGTGATGTCAGTAATACTAGAAAGAAACAAAGAGTTATTCCAGAAATTTGAACTAGGCTAAGTCTGATATACAGAGACTGACATCACCGCTCCACCGAAGATACCAGCAACTATGCATATCAGTTGTTTGAAGAAAGTTCGTAGTCTTCACTCAGCTCACCTCAACTCTACCATTCACCTCATCACCACAACTGCTAATAAAATGTCCAGTGTTTCCCAGGTCAGTCTTGATGATAACATCTCTGGGTTGTGGCTGTTTGCTATTGCAAGTGAATGATAGTGTAACAGCAACATAAAATTGTCCTTATGTATATGAAGCTAGGCAAAATAAAAATTGGTAGTGACTTTTGATATTTTTGGCCTTGCATTTTGAGTAAATGTTATCACAGGAGAGAGCAAGAGGCAAAATTCTGTTTTTGAAAGACATTGTTTCTTTTTTTTTGAGGTCAGATTTCAACTCACTACAATTAAAACTTTGCCAAATTTTATTTTAAAACTTCCCTGAATTTTATTTTTCTGGTAAGACTTCTATTTCCTAGTGATTTAAAAATTGTTGAATTTGTGGAATGTTACTAGGAAGTATTGTCTGAATGTTGCAGTATCTCTGCTCTTCATTCAGATTCATTGCAACTGCTGACTCACTGCGTTATGTGGGACAACATTCCAAAAATGCTGAACAGCTTCAGCCTCTGAGGCTGGTTATGCATCTAGCAGCAACCCTGCTGAAGACCTGGCTTTGGCCACTTGTTGCTGCGTTTGCACTGCCTTTTGTGCCCTGTTGACACAAGCATTTGCAGAGTGATGTGGTGATCTGGATGAAGAAACTGATTCAGCTGAAACTTAACCATGCAAAAAAATTTTTTTTTTCCGCTGGACCACCTCCTCCCAATGAGAAGCAGGCATGAGCAGCCAGAATTAGGCTAAGTTAAACTCCAAAAGTTGTCAGAATTGAATCCTTAATCTCATATCTGAATGAGAACATAGGCTCCTGCATATTTTTATCATGTTTGAAAACAGGACATAGGTAAATTGGGCTCTTTTTACAATTTTTACCTTTTTTTTTTAATATATTAAATATATTTTAAAAGACAAAGAACATGAGTACTAGAAAGGTGAAATATCAGTCTTCCTTCTCACAGCTTCCTGACTTCTAAGCAGGCAGGGATAGTAGGACAGAAAGGGCTAATTCTAGGGGAGAAAAATGTTCAGGAAGTCAAAATGTGGTTCTGCTTCCTTATTTTTACTTTCTCAGAGCCAACAGTTTTCTTGCTGTATGCAAGGAGGAAAATCAAGACAGAATCTAGAAAATGAAGTGTTCCTAAAGAGGGTCCTTGCTGCTTTTCATCAGAATATAGACTGCCACTTCTACTAGGAGGCTTTCAGATGAGAGGTGGAGGGAAATGCTCTCTCTAGGTTTAGCAGGGCAGCTGATCGTCAGAACCTGTAGGCTGTGCCCTGGCTTTTGGCAACGCGGGTACATGAGTATCATTTACCCATTCTGTCTGCTTATCCTTACAGCTAGTATAAAACTGGTGCTGTACTCATTGGTGGCTGCCCTGAAAACCGAACAGTACTTTTTAAAGCATTACGAGATCGTCAGGAGAAAATGAGTCTGACAGCATCCAAGAAAGCTTCACTGTCCCTGAATTGCTCCTGCCTTACTACATGGAACATTGCTTGATGTATAACTCCTGATTTCCATTACTGATAATTAAGAAGAGCTGGTTTTGTCACATTGCAAAGCAGTAAACTTTTGTAATGCTGCAACCACATTCTTGGATGTTTCCAGATTTCAAGTCACAGAGAGTGTACAAGAATTAAAAAGTTGCCCACCCATGAGTAACCAGGACCAGCACTAATAAAGCCCTTTTTACCCCAGTGAATGTTGTCATGGAGAGCGACCAAGGGGCATGCCCACACAGAGAATTACTCCAAAAGCTTTTCTAGCAATCCAGGAATTATTAATAATTACTCGCTCTCAGGACAGGTCCTGTAAACACTTCCTCCCACACTAATTTGCTATGAACAATTTCAGTGTGAGTGTAAGGAGAAAGTACAGCTTTGTGGTTACTGTAGTTCATCAGCCCTTTCAGAACTCTCCCACGGCACTTGCCCACTTCTCACTGAGTCCTCTCTCCTGTGATGTTCTGTATTTTCTGCTCCCTGACTGAGGCACCTCGAGGAGCAACAGCAGAAGGACACCTGTCCCTGCCTTCACCCCAGGTTACCATCCGTATTGCTCTGCAGGGAAACATGCTCATGTAACCCTCCCGTAATCACACAGGCACTGGTGGGCAAAGGCAGATCAAGAGCTTTTGTCCTCTCAAGAACTCCAGAGAGAAGATGGTGAAGGTAGCTCACAGCAGACAGAATTTCACCCAGTAATGCCAACATCAGTGCTGATGTCAGCCTAGGACATACCTTCTAAGAATGCTAATAATGAAAAGGCTGGACACATTTCCTATTTTAAAGAGGCTTTTTAAATTCTCCATATGCTTCCTTTAAAAAAAATTCCTTTAATCTTTTTGATGTTTGCAGTACCCTGGAGAATAATATGAGTTCTTTTCTCAGTTGATGAGTGTATCACTTTTATAGGATTTGAAACACTTACTGACCTGGGTAGCTTATGACAAAATAGGATTTTCAATTCAGATCCAACCTGCTCTATCTTGCTTCTGTTTCTAATCCAGAGTGAACCTTATCTGTTGTTATTTTGTATTTCGCATGATGCTATATATCATGCTAGAGTAATTACTGCCACAGAAGATAGAAGGGCCTTGCCATGAAAGTACAAAACATGAACACAGCACATAATTCTTAAAAGATCTGAAACCTGGGTGGAGGAAAGCAGGAGTTAAACTGGCTCCTGCATAACAGTTGTTTTGTTTTACGCTTGATGTTCCATGCCTGTGCCTAATTCCTCAGTCTCATCTTCCATGGTGACTTCGTTAGCAATGAGATGCTAATTAAATTTCATATTTATGATTAGAAAATAAAATCATTGGACCTTTTTTAAATAGATTTTTATGAGTTTTGGCTCAGTTAGCTGAGTCAGCAGTATAGATTCTGCAAGGCTGAACTTACCGGCTTTGAAAAGAAAAGATAAATAGGGCAAATAGCAATGGAAGGAGAGCCTAATCTAAAACCTCCTATAGTTTCTACACTGTATTAGTTTTTGAGCATAAGAAAAATAATTTTGTTTTTGTTCCTCATAGAAAGAAATATTGTTAGTCATGTAGAAAGAACCCTTCTTTTATTATGTCTCAGAGGGTTCAAAGCTTAAAATTTCATCTAATTCTTAAAATCTCAATTGTAGTTGGAGACAATATGCTGAAACGAGATTGATGCATCAGCAGCGTTCACCATCACCTGTTAGCTAGCAAAATATTTATTTCATGGATTCAGAAGGGTTAGAATTAACACAGGTAAGCACTGACACACAGTGTCTGCCCTCTTCCCTGTGGAATGTGTACCATTGAAGAGTTCATACAATACTGGAGAATCAGAACTACTTAAATACTGCTGCCAGCCAGATTTATAGGTGCTATACAGAGCAGTTTCTTATTCATGTAAAAATTAGCACCTCACAAAGCTTTAAAGGCCCATTTTTCAAATACTTAGCATTTGAAGAATGTTCCAGTTGTGAAAAGATTTTTGAAAGAGCTCTGCTTCAATTTAAGCGTGTAAGAAAGACCTGATTTTTAAAAGTGCTTAACACTCAGCAGCTCTGTGATTCATAACGCTATCTTATCCTACACTCTGAGGCAAGTCTTGCAAAAATCTGGCCATTTATTTTGATGCCTAAATGCCACCTACGCTCTTTGAAAATCTGACCCTAATTCCGAGTTGTGCCCTTGAGTAGGAATGAGAAATAGGGGAAATCAATCCTCAAGTGTGGGAGCCATTTGCTAGTGCTCATATTGCATGTAACCTTACTTCATACACAAGTACAACACTGCATTTAAAACAATGGCTTTTCTGCACATTCTGCAAATGCTTTTTTGTTAGCTTGTGGTACTTTACCCTATGAGGTACAGTTAATGCAGATAGCACATACGGAATTGTTATGCTCCTAGGCATAAGTTAGGAGAATAAAACAAAACTTCCACTGACTTTTAGTTGGTTACCACCCTTTGTACTGTTAAACATCTTCTCCTAAAGATCAGGATTTGGGTGCATAGAATCCTGCAAATCTTGCTTTTGTAATATTGTTTGTAGATGCTGTTGTAACAGCAGCTGCCTGTGCTTAAAGCCTGGGATGCTCACAGATGGAGTATAATTCTGGCATCACTTTACAGTTGCTTTTTTCACAAATATTTATTTCCACAGTCAGCAGAGAATTCAATAAAATTCTCATACTTCTTCTTATGTTGACTCATTCTCAAGAACCACACCTGGGTGAAGACAGATAGCCAGATTTCATGCTATATTAGTACTTTGCCTCTTTGGTCTTTTCAAAAAATACTTGTTAACCATGAACTGAACTGACTAGAGTTTCCTGATGAGACCAGGGTTTAGTCTCTTCCAATGGTTAGTTAATTCTTCCAGGATAAAGCTTTCCACATGAAGGCTTTACAGCATTTTATTCTGTATAATCAGAGCAATTGACTTAGTTATGGAGAAAGCAACAGAAGATACTTGATTCCTTCTTGCAATGCTTTGAAGGTAGGAAATATAGAATTGCCAAGAATTTGGTATTATCTCTTCCCCAAGAGGTTACCACTTACAGAAATAAAGTACAGTCCCGTTAAGTAAAGAATCTGACAATTTTTGCTTTAAATTTCTATAGAAGTGACTTAAAGGAGCCCTTCTGCAGGATGGAAAATGAATTGTCTCTCTGTTTCCCAAAGACTGCTTTCCTGCTCTTAATTGCAGGCCTTATAGTGAGGCTTCTTTGGTGATATAGAATTGTTAATGAACCCCAGCCATAGTATCTGCGGGAAAGGAGGACCTGTTTGAGGTACTCCTCAGGTCTTTCCTGCTCCATCCGTAGCGCGCAGCTCTCTGTGGCTATGAGAACACTTCCTCTAAGACTTTCCTCTGTAATGGTGTCGTATTTGAAAGTTACCCACAGCCTCTGTTCAGAAGAAAAGGGAAGTAAGGCAGCCCCCAGCACCTTTCTATCTACTATATATAGACAGTGAGTTTGAGAGAGAGGATGGTGGGTGTATGTTTCCGGAGCTACGTGACACAGTCCTGCGACACTGGTACAAGAAGAGAGAGGACACAGAGCAAGAGAAAGAGGAGGTGGCCAGAAAGCTTAAGTGGGAAAAATCTATTCATAAAACAAGTACAACCATTTCCATGTGAAAGGAGAATTCTAATTTCCAGCAGTAAAATAGCAAGCTCCTCCTGATTCCTGGTGAGGTTTTGTCCTTCCTAGGCCAGGCTGCTTGTGATCTATTGTAGACTTTTTCTTGTCAAATGGCATCCAGTTGTCTTCTGTGTGTTTTGTGCTCTGCTGGCTGAGACGTTCATGCAGCTTTAAGCGAGCTTACAAGGATAGAAGATTTTGTCAATGAGCAGAACATCAAGTACTATGACAGTCTGCGACTAGGAGTGAAGCTTACTTCTTCCAGTGACTTTGAGGTGGAAAGACTACAGGTGTTTGTTATGCAAGGCATGTATGTCATTCTTCAGACCACAGACAAACTAGCTGTGCAAGACAGCAGTCTGTTCTCTAATATTAGGGTCTATTTTAAAGTAATAGTTACAAAGAGGTCACAAAATGGAATAAGGAATACATACCTGTTCTATCCATGTGAAGTTGTGTGTTTACATAAAACGAACAAAATGTATATGTGAATCATAGCAGCCATCACCCTTGGGAGACTGGACAGTGTATGATCCGACAGAATATACTGTTAGCAATTAAGAGCTAAACGTGAATGGATAAGTCTTCACAGAGCTAGATGGGGAGCTATTATACCTTTGCGTAGTGCATTTAAGATATTTAACGGAATCGTATTTTCATCACAGTCAGTGCATGCTGCTATTATAATGCAGTAAACAATTTGCATGTGGGTTATTTTTCATGTGTTTGGAGTAGTATTGTTTGTTAAGATTGATCTTTATAGAAGGGTTATGAGAGTTGGCTTCTTATTTGTTCATTCTTTGTATTTTGTGTATTTTGACTAACTGTAGGATTCTTAATGTAGGGTTCTGTCTTATTTTCCTGCCATGTTATAAAGCCTGCTATATGAAATACTATTTTCAAACTTTGTTGGGCCATGGTGAGTTACAGTGAGATTATCTGACAGTATTCAAGATTGGAGTGTAACCTTTTCTGTTGTAAGAATGGCCTACGCATTTACTGTCAGTTGTTGCTGAATTTGGAGATTGTTAAACTAGAGTGCAGTCCTCCCATCTGATGTGTTCTGCAATATCCTTTGTTTGTGGATGAGAGTATCACCTACAAGGAATCATTTTCTGACTGCATGGAAGATGTTCTTCTCTGAGTGGTTTTTGTTATTTTTTTAAACTTGCGTAAAGTAAGAGTCTGTAGAAAGTGTAAATTTTTTTAATAAACAGACTAAGTATCAGTTTTGTATGGCAGAGCTACACTTCTTTCTCTTTTCCTGTTTTATGTGACTCGTTATATTAATAGAAGTGAAGTGTTAGTAACACCAGCGAGAATCAGGCTATTTGTGCAAGGGTTATGTGAGTTTCGTATGTGTGTACGTATCAGCTAATGATTCTTTGTCCTTACCAGGTTCTTATGTAGCTCAGTCTATGCAAATCCCTCATGAACACCGGCTCTCTGTACCAACGAATGTGCTGGTTTTTGTAATGTAAGCACATATTTACTGGGACCTAACCTACGATCATCAAACTCATTTGCATGTTTGGGCAACTTGAATTTTTAATGCCAGACTCCTCCTAATCACACAGGACTGTATGTTTGCCCCCAGCTGTGCCTCCTCCTTCTCCTAAGCTAGTGAGAATCTCATTATCAATTGCAAAAACAGAATGAGTCAGTCTCAAGAAAAAATTAACCTGGGACCTAGTAATGACTTCCGAAGCATTTGTTGGACCAGCATTCTCATGAGCCCTTGGCAGCCTGAGGATGACAGCTTCTTTTTTAGATCTTGGCTTTTAGCAGAGATTAGTTGAAAGGAAATGCTGGTGTCAGTAGCTAATGCTGCACTCAAGAAAAAAAGGCCAGCTATATAAACATATTTGTACTACATTAGCACAGTGATTTCTGTTGTCCTCCTCATCATCATGCATAACAGGATGGAGGATGTGTAGATTAAAGCATTTAGTAAATGTCAGGCTTTCAGCTCTCCACTGCTACTTTGCAAATCTTTTCAAATAGATGCACTAAATTCCTGTGGTAAATTGTTTATTTAAATTATTGTGCCATTATCTTGATTTGCATGCTCAGAACTAACGCTAACTTCTGATGTGTCAGGATCTGTGGCAGGGCCTTCCCTATTTATCCCTTCATTTGCTTTGCACTCTGCGTTCCTTCCCTTTGCCTTTACTAAGGTCTTTCCTGTTCTCATCTGTCTTATTTCTGTTCCTCACTTTCATTCTGTTGAGTTCCTCTTTCTCTAACTTTCTTTTTCTTTTCCTGTTCCTTTTTTATATTTCCTTTTCCCTTGACCTCACCATTTTTCATCCCCAAACCTCATCTTCCTCTCTCCTCTTCAGTTTTTTTTCTCCATTTCTGGGTATCAGATTCTTAAACAGTGTGGGAAAACAGAATAATATCCATCTAATCACCAGTGCAGCCATTGCCATCTGAAGGGACAAATCTCTCTCCGTTGACCCTAGAGGGCACCTAAGCAGTGGCCAGAAACCAATCTTTAGAGGGCATTCTAAAGCAGAAGTATACAATGGTGGAATGAAATTTTGAACAGACCACTTTCTATTCAGTAGAGAGGAACTAGATTTCTAAGTTAAACTAGATGCCTAATTCAAATTAGTGAGATGAATCCACCCTCTAAATTTGCTTCTCTATCAGTAGTGCTTAGACAGTATGTTACTGAGGGAGCAAGAAGCATCTTCAATATATGTAGAAAATAGTGACCCATAGAAAAATGACAGAGTCGTCAAAACATCATTTAAGCTATTCGTACAGGAGGATTTTTCCATTTTCTTTGTTTATTATTGGTAATACATGTTCTACAACCAAATCTGATTGGGTGTTGCATGTTCGAGGTAGCATAATCTGCTGTTGGTTTGCTATTGAGACAAAATTAGTCATTTCCTTCCTGTGTGATAAGATGATAAGAGCTCTGAAGTTCTAAAGCTGGCAGACTTGAGGAAGATGTAGACTTTAGATATTCTCACCAGATGGAGTACAAAATGGGAAAGCATAGATCTCAGCCTTTTATGAAGCAGAGATCATTACAGGATCCTAATAAGTATTACTGCCCTGATTAAGGTCTTTTGCAACGATATTTCATTGGGCAGAACAACATTTTTAATGTGTAAATAGTTTTTTCCTCCAGAAAGTGATAGGTATTTTATAGAATTTCATACGCAATTTCAAAAGCAGACAAAAGCTAAATGTAATAACTGTGGAATTCAGTGCAAGGATTGTTCAGCTCTTAAGCAATATTATCCTGCAATATTGAAAAACTTGTGTGCCTTTGTTGCATAGCGTTTTCTGGTTTAGATGATACTAAGCAAACTGTTGGTTGTGCTGACTAACAATACTAATAATTGGTTCGTGCTTTATGTATGCATTACCCTTTCTTTTTTTCTCAGATGGAGTTTTATATGGATCTGTGCTTAGGAGAGTAAATAAAGGCAAAGGAAGAGATAATTAAAGAGAGTTCCTATAGTATTAATTCTTCTGGCCCTCTTCTGTTAAGACAGGAATAGTGATTAGAGACAAATCTCTGATCTATTCTGTTGCTTTCTTCTTTTTCATAGAGCAGAGGTACTGAATAAGAGTAACATGATAGAATTCTTCATTTCTTTTTCTCTCACTCGGTTGTTGAGCTAATAGTTATGAAAATGAGGGGAATTTTCTTTCCCTATTCTGCTTGTAGAAGCAAGATGAATATGCCTCCAGAGCTCTTTGAACCAGCTAGGGAGTTTGTTTTGGTTACCTCTGTCTCTCTTCTGTTCAGAAAATGGGAGTAGTATTTATGACTATAGCTATTATCTGGCTTCACTGAAGATCTAGCTTCACCTCACTGAAGCCTTGCAAGTCTGCTACTGTTTGGGGGTTTTTTTGTAGGTTGTGTGTAACAGGAAGATTGACTCAATGGAATTGAACAGAATACTTTGTGTGAAAATAATCCTATTTTGTGTTTAAAGCTTCCTGCTCTTCTATTACTTCGGTATCTCTTATTCTGTATTTTTCTTTTGTATTTTGTTGAAACTGTGGTGTTCAGTAAGCTGGTTGAATCTTTTATATAAAGAGGGAGGGGGTTCTGATAGATACAGAATGGTTCTTTCCATATACAGCCACTGTGACCTAAACCAGAAATACAGCCCAGTCCATTCAACAGTGCTGCTGGCTTCAGAAAGTATTCTAACATTTGAAGTAATAAAACTGCACTAATAATAAATGTTTTTCTAGGGCCTTCCTATCTTGCTGGTTCCAAGTGCTTTGCAGTCACTAATTAACTAGTCCTACCTTGTCATAAAAATACTTCTTACCAGCCTTGTTTTCAGGAGGGGACACTGAGGTAGAAAGAATGAATATAAAGTGCACATTCTTAAGGGCAGATGAAGACACAGTCTCCTCTCCTTTGGGAGTCCAGATTTAGGCACCTGTATGGAAAAAATTTGCAAGTATAGCTAAGCAATGCTACGTAGCTTAATCAATGTTTAAGCCTTTTAAAAGTGGTTTTCAGTACAATAGAACAACCAGCAGTGCAGCCAACATAATTGGAAACTGCTGGTATTCAGCATTTCAGAAAGCCAGGAGTGCAAATAGACCTCTCCTGTCCTTAAACAAAGGAATATAATTTCCTTATCACACCTTAAACTGTGACTTTCCTCCAAAATTAGAAATAGCTCTAAATCCCTTTGTGGTTTTGTGGTTCTCTGATAGTGCAAATCTGCACATATCCATACAAGCAGCTTTTGAGAAAATCAACCTGTTGTTACAGTTTATCATGTGAGGTGCTATACAAACTTGAGGGAGAAACAGTATTGCCCCATGAAATTGAGATAGGCATAGAAAGAGGATGTAATACAATACCCTCAAAACATTGAGGATAATTATATGCACAGTTTTAAAGTGCCATTTTCATCTTTATTTTCACTTTAGAGTATGATAATTTATATGTAATCTTTTCTTGGTTTATATACACATATTTAGTATTTAACCTAAACGGCTGTTATTCTTAACTTATAATTTGCACAAATATTTTGTATGTTGTGGTTTCTTTTTAAATACTGCCAGTCTGTGAACATCTGTGGCAAATGCAGAAGTCCAAAACATTAAAATAGATCTGCTCTTCCCAAAAAACTTCCTCCTGCTTCTCAGTATGAGGACAATACCCTTTTCTCATATTTCACAAAGGAGATATCAAGAAATCAGAAAACGTAGCTGAAGCCTGCATTTGCAGTCTGTTACATGCTGATTTCTCAGTATCAACAGGCTGACAAGAATTCAGAGCAAGGGGATGCAAATAATTAAACGGCTGAAGGGTTAATTTCTGCACCATCATGAAATGAATCACAAAAAATGAAGCTTTAGATGTGACCTGATGATAAGCACTTTACAGAACCCCTGGTTCTGAAGCCTGCAGGCTTTATTCCCTTGATCAGTGGAGAGTGTCACTGACATATGAAAGTGTGGAGTCTGAGTGAGAACAGGGAACAGCTTTAACTGCAAGGTGATTTGTTCAGTTGAAAAATATAACAAAAAAATAGCAAACACATAGAAAGATTCATTTGTGTGTAACAGCCAAGAGAAGGATAGTCCCTGAGAGAGAAAAGGAGGTGAGAGGAATAGAGTGTTTCTGTTAATGTAAAAAGGGATTCTCTTTTATTTGTCTGCATCTGCAGAGATCTTTGAAATGGATGGGACTAGCTGAGATTATTACTGGATTAAGATCTCCTGCAGTTAAAAGCTATTTTGTATACCAACTACTGAAAGGAGCAGCAGGAGAGCAATTTTTTAACTGCTGTGGTGATTCTTGTTTCTTTTGGGTTAATGTCTTGAAGTCAGTCCAAGTCTGTGACTTCACACCTGTGATTTGTAATGGACGCCATAGTATTTCTGTGACATATCACAACTTCTGAATGTGTTAGGTTACAACTCAAGAGGTGTTGGAATCAGAAACTAGATAATGGTAATAAAGATCAGATTAAATAAGTGATTACACATTTGAAAACATTTTAAATCTGTCATTTTTAATTTTACAAGTGAAATCAAACAGGGAATAAGATCTTTTAAATACCTAGAAAATGCAAGTGCTGCTGAAAATCTTTTAAGATTAAAGCCACTAATACAATACCTTTATTGGCTTCCCACTGAGTTTCAGTTGTCACATCTGTTTTTTGACCAGCACACCAAAATTTCAACCAATCACAAGCATTCTATTTCTTATTCAACATTATATTAAATACTAAATCAAAGAAATATTTGCTTACTAGAAGGGTGCTGTACTAATATCAGCTGTCCATTGCTATTATCTCTGGAATAGCTCCACAAGACAGTGGAGTTATTGGGGGTTATACTCAGACCAATCTGGCCAAAGAAACACAATAGAGGCAACACCTCAAGCTCTAGGAAAGGGGGGAGTGCTACCCGCCAGCAGCAGTAATCCCTGAGAGGTGATGAACAGCACAGTGAGTTAGGAGAGAGCTTAGCTGTGCTCCTGGTATGGCATTTCCAAGGTGGAAATCCAAAGAAGGCGGCAAAACGAAGATTCTGAAATTCCCACATGGCAGTGAGGGACCACTCCACTAAATGTTGTTTCTAGGGGCTTGCTCCTGACAGTAGACTGTGTTTAACAGGAGTTTGCTACCAGAAATCTCCTTTTAAAATTCTTAGCCACTCATGCAATATACTTATTACTTTCCCATTAAACATTATGTCCCCAAAATAACAGTATGGATGTATTATGGCCATACACAAGGGACTATTTGATAAAGGTATTTTTAATGTCAGGTGAAAAAAATGTGTTCATGTTGAGAATTACACTGATGAGTGAACTCTTCTTTGAATCATATAATGGAGAAATCCCTTACTAATGTCCTGAGGGAACTGCTGACAGTGTGTAATAATTTCTGGTTCGGTGCAGCAGATTACAAGATATCTTGCATTTTATGAAATTCAGGCACATGCTTCTTTTGCACTCTGAGTCCATCTGTGAGCTTCCTGGTACAGTCCCCAAAATTAAAGGGCCTGCAACACAGCTTTTTTTAGATGCAATAGATAGCTGTGGCTGTAAGATTACTAAGGCAGTGTGTGACCTTCTGCTTTATTGCCTTCTACTCCCAAAAGTTCAGCTTCTCCAATTATGTAGTGTTTGTTAAATTCACCTTTGAAGTGAAATACAGTTATTTCCAGAATACGTGGTGGAGAGTAAGGTTCATGAGAATGTATGTGTACTTCAGATGAGGCTATTTCACCTTTAGCATTCCTCCTACTGCTACCTACTTTATATAGCTTTTTCTATTGTTTTACCTTTATACTGTTCATTACTGCAGTGTCATCTTTACCACACGTAAATACTGGCATTCAGTAAGAATTTTCATCCAACTTGTGAGGAGTTCATAAGACCAGATGAGAGATTTTCCCATAACTACAGCTATACCCCCATGATTCTGGATCCCGTTGAGCAGACCCAGTCTTCCTTGCCCTCTGAGGACTGTTATCTCTCCCAGCACATTTAATAGCAGTCACTGGAGTAATGAATTTTACATGCAAGCAGCAGAGCAAATGCCAAATAAGTGGTTCCTAAGATGTGAAACTACAAAGAAAAGAACTCTGAGAGAGCTACTGGAGTACAGGAGAAAAACAAAATCCCTGGCAATACTCTCCTAACATGTCCCTAGTATGAGGAACCCATCAACATTTTTCTCGTAGAGCTATTGAACCCCAGTCTAGGATTTTGGACAATTTGGGAAGGCCTTTGAAAGCATCAAGCAAAACCCATGCATTTTTGTAGGACTATTCAATATTTCATTATGATAGAACACTGACAAACACATTATTTAGCAGATTAGCACTTTTGTTTTCAGTTTTCAAAATGAGGAGTTAATAGCCTCTGGCTATACAGATTAATAGTTGGTTTTGCCCAGTGATGTCAGTGTAACACAGGCTGCTTTGCAGTTCCTGAAGTTGGAAGCTGAGGAAATTATAAGACAATGGAGAGAATTCTTCTGGTCCAAGAAAAACATGTTGCTTTTGAGATCTTCAGTTACTGATTACCAGCAAAGTCTCATAAAGCACAGCTCTCATCTCACATGACCCGAGAACTGCATGTTCTTTAACCATGGTCTCTGATGGGGTAAAATGACTCTTGAAATAGAAGGTTATTTCCCTTGTGCCACCTGGTTCACAAGATCTTGAGAAAGCTAGAATGCAAAATTAAGACTTGTTTCAAAGGTTAACATTTATTACAAAATTAAGAAGGAAAGATTTTTACGAAGTTTCTTTATTCTTAACTTTAGCACGAGTTTTCTCACCTCATTGTTGCCTGCCTCGTAACCTTCTCTAATGAGGTGGTTACAAATTAGGAGTTGTCAGGAAATTGCTTAGCAAGCACTCAGAAATCATGTGATACATTTGCATGAGTCAAGAACATTTTCAGGCTTCAGTGATACAATGCTCATACTTATCCACTTACGCAGAGGAAGGCAAGGTCTGAACTCACAGGTACTTGCATTCATGCCCACACCTCAGTCAATCCACGTGCAGCTGCAGAAGGCAGACATATGTAACTGCTTGCTTATGAGTTACCTATTCTTGTGGTGCAGTCATTTACATGTGTTGGCTCATCACGTATATGCAGGAAAAAGTGCAGGTTCAAGTCAGTACAGCTGAGAGGAACAAAGGAGGTGGGAATGAAAGCCTTAGTTGCCTGCAGCAAGTATTTGTCTTTGCTCTGAGCTCTGCATGTTCATACCCTTTCTTGCATTGCACCGTGTCCTTTACCATTGCTTCTATTATGAAGAGGGATTCTCTGACTTGTAGAGACCTTCATAGAGTTAGCTGAGCTACAGATTCATCACTAGAGAGCAATATGCAATAGTTCATAGACTCAGGATAGCACTTCTCTGAACTGTCACTTTCCAGATGAGCTGTGGACAGGCTGCACTTCAGTTCAGTTTCAATATAGGGCAAATTCAGCATTAGTCAGAAGCGATTCTAAGCTCATCCTATGTGACATGGAAGCACAAAAAAGTAACAGGATAGAAACTGTCCTATTTGATGTTCATTTGCCAATTGTTTCCCTTGTTAAGGAGGAGAGCCGGAGATGGATGACTGCCTGGAGACACTGAAAGATGAGGAGGAAGCTTTGTGGGAGAACGTAGAATGCAACCGGCACATGCTGAGCCGGTACATCAATCCAGCCAAACTGACCCCGTACTTACGGCAGTGCAAAGTAATCGATGAGCAAGATGAGGATGAGGTGCTTAACTCACTTATGCTGCCCTCCAAAATTAACCGAGCAGGTAATTATTTTGTGAATGGCTACATCTGCATCCCTATCAGAACAGTATTATTTTGCTAAGTCTGGAGGGACCCTGTATCAAATCACAGATTGTCAAATAGAAACCCTATATCTCATTTACAGGAGATTTAATGTAAAGGGGGGGATCTGCTGCTGCTGCTATTTTGATAACAATGACTCTTTCCAGTGCTGTGCAGACTGGAGCTCATGGGGTTCATATTCCCATCAAAGCCTTGGCAAATATTTCAGTTAACACAAGCAGCAGCCACTGCCATTCCAAGAGCAGGTTTTCAGCTGTCTTGCCGTGCTTTGTGATTTGTCACTGAAGGGTCTGCCATCCTAGTGTTTCAGTACTGCCTGGTGAAGGCTGCACTGAATAACGTGTCTTTTGAAATTTCTGTTCCAGAGACCAATTTGCCCGCACTCCTTCAGAATAACAATCAGCACAAACATAAAGAATACGTGGCGTTACTTTATGAGTTCAGCTGAACTCAGTTAATCAGACAGATTTTCCACAGCGCATTGCTGTGGCAGAGACGAACCTTAAGCAGATTTGACTTCAGGGATACGGTACTTGCTTATGCTGCTCATAGAGCTGATACGTCACCTCTCTTTTCTCTGTACTTAGGCCGACTGCTGGACATTCTCCACACCAAGGGCCAAAGGGGCTATGTAGTTTTCTTAGAGAGCCTAGAGTTTTACTACCCCGAACTCTACAAACTGGTGACAGGGAAAGAACCTACTCGGAGATTTTCCACTATTGTTGGTGAGTAGAATCAATCCCAAAGGAGCCTGTTGAAAAAAGGACTACCTTGAAGACTGGGTTTGATTTTTCAGGCAAGAAATGGAAATAAAAGCTAATCTTGTAGTAGCATTCTATGGTTTTTCAGTCCCCTTCAATGCAAATGTGCTAGCAACAGGTAATATATAAAAAAAACATCCCAGTTGTCTGAATGAAGCTGAAGAGCTTCAAATTGAATGATAGGCATTACAAGAAATCTCAAGATAAGAAACATTGGAACAGTGGACTAAATTACACTGATGACCTACACATGTGCAGAAAATTTGAAGCATTCAGATCAATTGTACAGGTTCATTTTAAAAAGTTCGTGTTATTTCCACAGGCCTGTCAGCTGAGCTGAAACAAGACAAGTGTAAAGGCTTCATATTCTATCCAGACAAGCTGTATGCATGTATATTTTGATTCTGGTAATAGTGTGTTGTGTAATATTTGTACTGTTGCCAGTCAGATGTACAAATATGTATGTATTTGTGCATATTCTGCACCTCTGTACACATTCTGGGACATCTGTTTCTTACTCAGTTCTGCTGATCCTACTTAGTATAAAGTTACTTTATCAGAAGTTGATAAGCTGTTCAAACATTTTCAGTGGAGGAGGGACATGAAGGCCTTACCCATTTCCTAATGAATGAGATCATTAAGCTTCAGCAGCAAGTAAAGACAAAAGATGTGCAGCGCTGTGAACTCTTGGCTAAGTCTCGCCAGTTGGAGGATGAGCGAAAGCAGCTAAAATTGAACAAGATAGAGCTGCTGACCTTCCAGGAAAGATACAACAAGATGAAGGAGGAAAGGAACAACTACAATGATGAGCTGGTCAAGGTGAAAGATGAGAACTACAATCTGGCCATGAGATATGCCCAGCTGAGTGACGAGAAGAGCATGGCTGTGATAAGAAGCCGAGACCTCCAGTTAGAGGTGAGATAAATGCTCTGTGTGGCTTTAATCAGGAACAGCAATGGAGAATGCCAGTGGCATCGGCAAAATGAAACCTTCTCTGATGGTAGAAAGGTGTAGAGCTCTCATTTGCTTTGCTTATCCAGATGATTAGAAGCATCACTGTACAGAAATGCCAGCTGCAGTGATGTGTATTAATGACAGATAATTTACATACTTGTAATGGATTAACAGAACATAACATACTTAAAAACAAAATTTTAAAAACATGGCTGTTTGCTAAAAACATAATTTTAGCTTTTCAGGCTCAATAATATCTTGGGGCAGTTATCCAGCTTTGCACTACAGCTGCTGGTGGTTTATTCAGAAAGTCTCACATAGAGCATTGGAACAGCTTGAGGCCATTTAGGAAATAAGAGAAATGCTTCAAGTGCCATAAAATTCATGCTTGTGTGTATGTCACAGATGAGATGGAGTAAACAACTAGCCATAGTGGATCTGGATACTGGGGTTTATTTTTGAACCAATGCTATTAGACATTTTGCCCCACTTTGTTTTTTCACAGAGTTGTTTGTTCGCTCCCCCACCTTGCACTGCCTTCTCTTGGGCTCGACATCCCTTCCCTGCAGGGAGACCATTCCTGGGTGGGATGGTTGGGCAGAAAGTCGTGTCGGTTTGTGCTGTGCAGCTGCTCACAGTCACCAGTCACAGATGTTACTGGTCAAGGCCCCTGGGCATCCTCTGGCCTTTATCCCCGTGCATCTCTCTGATCGCCAGGATATTCCCCCATTTTCAAATCTTTCCTCCATCAGTGATGATCACCACCTTCTTCCCAGGCCCCCTTCTGCCTGTAACTACTTTTTCTTTTGGGACCCCCTCTTTCCTATCCAGAACTCAAAGCCCCTGCTTTTCCCAATTCAAATAGTCTATGTGCAAAAGCACAATGTGTGGCCAGTCTCCTAAGTGTTAGTTCTGTTTCATATCTCTTTATTTATTGGAGGACTGAGGATGTGCCACTTTTTTTTAGTCCAGATGTTACCAAAATTTACAGCCAGCCCATACCAGTTGTAGCTAGCAAATAGCAGGCTTCTGCTTGAGAGTTCAACAGTTCAGTTGTGGACATTGAACAGACACGCACATACACCCAATTATCTGCTGCTTGTTAGCATTCACAGTTTAAGCTATTTTTTCCACCTATGACCGTACATTTTCACCTGGAAGTGAGAGTGTTTTCAAAGCAGTAAATATCTGAGCTAGGAATGATTCCTTTTCCTTTCCTTTCCTTTCCTTTCCTTTCCTTTCCTTTCCTTTCCTTTCCTTTCCTTTCCTTTCCTTTCCTTTCCTTTCCTTTCCTTTCCTTTCCTTTCCTTTCCTTTCCTTTCCTTTCCTTTCCTTTCCTTTCCTTTCCTTTCCTTTCCTTTCCTTTCCTTTCCTTTCCTTTCCTTTCCTTTCCTTTCCTTTCCTTTCCTTTCCTTTCCTTTCCTTTCCTTTCCTTTCCTTTCCTTTCCTTTCCTTTCCTTTCCTTTCCTTTCCTTTCCTTTCCTTTCCTTTCCTTTCCTTTCCTTTCCTTTCCTTTCCTTTCCTTTCCTTTCCTTTCCTTTCCTTTCCTTTCCTTTCCTTTCCTTTCCTTTCCTTTCCTTTCCTTTCCTTTCCTTTCCTTTCCTTTCCTTTCCTTTTTCCTCTTCACTGCTCCCTGGCCACTCTAGATTGACCAGCTGAAGCATCGCTTGAACAAGGTGGAAGAGGAGTGCAAGCTGGAGAGGAACCAGTCTTTGAAGCTGAAAAATGATATTGAAAACCGACCCAAAAAGGAACAGGTTCTAGAGCTGGAGCGGGAAAATGAGATGATGAAGACTAAAATCCAGGAGTTACAGTCCATCATTCAGGTATAAAAGCAGATTGCTACATTTAAAATTCCAGCCACTTCAGCTTACCCCTCTTGCTTCTCCAGATGATGGATTCTCAGCAGGCTTTGACGACTCCTTGCCTCCAGGCACCCCCACACTCTCTTCCCATAGTCTCTCACATACCCCACATCTCCTCACAGCCTGCCTTGGTGGCTTCAGGATCTAAGTGTCTGGAGAAAGCTGTGAGAGTGGGACAGAGAAGCAGCAGGTGGTGACAGCTCCCGTGTGTTCTCAGTAAGGGACAGGGAGTTGAGTATATAACAAGGAAACTGGTAACTATGCACAAAAGGAGGTGGCATGGTCTCTGCTACCACTCCTCACCTCAAACTCAACACATACTCCTGTTATCATGCTAGGAAGAGTTGGATGAAACCTCTACCTGCAAAGCGTGCAGAGTTTGGAAGAACAGAAGGTTGATTTTACAGCTCCCAGCTGTCTGTAATACTCCTTGTACAAACACATGCATGAGGAGGAGTTCTACCAAAAAAAAATTGTCATCCAATAAATCAAGCTGTACGTGAGAGACTGGCTCTTTCAAGGTGCAGAGTGCAGCTGTTTAATTGCTGAGCATTCAACTCCGTGTTTTAGCCCTGCTGTGGTTCTTTGTACCAGTCTGTCACTACAAAGCTGTGTTAAATAGCTGGCCCAGAAATTTCTGACAGTGGCTCTGTGTACCCAGTTTTAGGCTATTGTCATATCTGTGCCAAAAGGACTTAATGAAGCAGAGGGTAATAAAGGTTTCAGTACTTGAGTGGTCACTAGTTACCAGAATGCCCTGCAGAATGCTGCTGTAACTTGCACAGGGGTCTTAACTAACCTTTGTTTGGGCAGATAGGGAAAAAGGATGATATGCAGCAAATTTAGCACTGTGTTACTCTGTGAAGAGTTTAGCCAAATATTAGGATGTATGTGAGAGTGCTTAGCACTTTGCTGGAAAAGGCTTGTGGCATTTTAAAATGACACTTAAAAAGTTATCGATAGAATGCATTTCAGAAATGGCTGCAGCTTCTAGCAGTGCCTAATGATTTTTAGTTCTAGTACAAATCCAATTCAAAGGTTGAAAAGGGGTGTAGTATTGAAGGTTCTGGGAGTTCTGGTCCAGGTAGAATCTCTTATATTAATTGCAATGGTCTTACAGCACCTAAAGAAACAGAGAAATAATCATGGAATAGCTAAAAATAGGATTGAAATTTTTCCTAACTGAAAGGATAAATAAACAAAAGGCAGTTTGTTTTAGAAATACTTAGGTATACTTAGAAATATTAGGTAACCAAATATGTCACTGAAATCTCCAACTTAGTCTAGGTATTTTAAAAATAAATATGCATATTACTTGCTTGCATTTTGTGTCTTTTTCATCTTCCATTTATGGTTAATTTTGGATGGCTATTTATTTGTTGGAACCTGCTCTGGTAATCTTGTTAATTTTAAATCTGAAAGAAAAAATATTGCTGGACACTATAGAAAGTGAAGCAGTGGTACCAGCTACCCCAGGCATATTTAATATTCTCTGAGCATAGCCCTGTAAAGCCTATGCATGCTTTAAAAATTCCCCTGAATGTTTTCTTAGGCCCTGCTCTTTGGCAAAGGGTGATTTTTGTGCTCAGTGAGAGCTGATTAATAGAGAAGAGTTTTGAATGCAGGGCTTGGAGTGAAGAGTTGTCACTGCATCCAAAATGGATCAAATTATAGCCAGTACAATAAAACAGTAAAACAGTTCCTTCATCAGACTATTCTGACAGCAAGACAGCCTTTATTCATCTTTTCTGACACTATTTTAAAATATGAACAAACGTCCACCTCTTCTCCTGCTTTCCCATTGCAATACTGTGTTCATTTTCTATTCCTCTTGTTTGTTACTGTCTCTGTTACTTTTCTCCCTGCAATACTGTTTTCTCTTTCCCTGGCCTGCCTCTTAAAAATGTCTTTCCTCAGGCTGACAAGAGGAGTTTGCCAGATTCAGACAAAGCCATTTTGGATATTCTAGAACATGACCGTAAGGAGGCACTAGAAGATCGTCATGAGTTGGTCAACAAGATTTTTAATCTCCAAGAGGAGATTCGTCATGTGGAGGACTTGAGAGACAAGGTGAGAAATGGAAGGATGGAAAGATGGATTATCTCAGGCTAGTGCCCAAAAGACCTCTGAGAGCAGTGGTGGTTAACAGTGTGTCATTTCCAGTATCTTGAAGAGAAAGAAGATTTGGAGTTAAAGTGTTCAACACTAGGAAAAGACTGTGAGATGTACAAGCACCGTATGAACACTGTGATGATACAGCTAGAAGAGGTGGAAAAGGAGCGAGACCAGGTATCTAACAGTTAAAGTGGGGAAAATCAGTAGCAAAAGCCTGTATCTTGTATGTGTCACTTTGGGGAATTGTGGGTAATTGGACCCAAAATACCATTAAAAAATAAACAGTTACAAGAAATTGCTACTTGTTGGAATTTGCATTACAGTAATTAAACATGGGATAATATTGGGTTGTTTCCACAGCGTAGCATCTGGCAGGCAGGACTAAGATCTTAACAGCAGCTACTGCAGGCTTTATATTAGTGTCAAGTCATCCGGTTTGCACTCTGGAGCATTTTGCCACCAACCAAGAGGGAGCTGGAAATGAACCATCCTCATCATCATAATTTTTAATGGTACTACTGTGCCACATCCTGGTCCTAACTGCTGTGTTAATTGGTGAATGGTTATGAGTTCTGAAGTCCCTGTTCCAAACACCTTACAAACAAACCCAGCAGGAGAATGTGGCTGGTGCCCAGGTGCAAAAAAGGTTTCTTCTCTCCACTGCAGGCATTCCGCTCGCGCGATGAGGCTCAGACACAGTATTCACATTGTCTGATTGAAAAAGATAAATACAGGAAGCAGATTCGAGAGCTGGAGGAGAGAAATGATGAACTCCGAATTGAGGTGGTTCGGAAAGAAGCTTGCATTGTTAACCTAGAATGCAAACTCCGACGGCTCTCTAAGGACAATAACTTTCACGACCAGGTAGGGCTGAGGAAGACAGACATGAGTTCTTATTTTAAGACTTGCTGTTAAAAACATTTTGGTGTAGAAGGGAGAGGGGACTTTTTTAATTCCCTCCATGAATTAACTGAAAAAAATAACCTCCTTCTACTAAACGTCAGTGTTGTGAGTTCTTCACTACAGTGGGCTTCAAGTTGTCTGTGTCATGCACATAGCTTCTCAAAGGCTGGCATTCCACAACTTGATTTTAAATGGAAGGGAAAGAAACGCAGAAAGACAACTAATGTCTACACTGGGGTAGAAACTACAAATACTTTTGAGGAACATGTCCCAGTGAGCAGAAATCCCCACAAATGTTAATCTAAATTACTGATTTGGGTCTGGAGCCACATTCTGCGTGAGCTTCTGAAGCACTGGAGTCACAGAAAGTTCAATCAGATTACTCTAAAGGGCAGTCATGAAGAGTTGTACCAAACCGGTCTCAGAAATAAAGTGTTTCCTTCTGATCTTTAGAGTTTGCCACGGAATCTTCCCATTACCATTATTTCCCAGACCTTTGGGACTCCTAGCCCAAAAGCCAATGGTCAGGAAGCAGATGACTCCTCCACTTCTGAAGAGTCTCCAGAAGACAACAAATTCTTCTTGCCTGATCAAGCTCGACTCAAGAGAAGAGTGAATCTAAAGGGAATCCAGGTGTGTCTTAATATGAAGCTGGAATGACATAGTGCAGGGGCTGTTAGAACTAAGAGACATAATACACGTTGCGGTCATGCCTCTGAAAGTGCTGTGCTGTAAAAATAAGAATAGATATGATAGTGAGCTGTCAGTTTTTGCCCTGTGGTGATTTGCATCTTAAGGAGCAGATATAATCAGGCTTCACAGACCATTTTCTGCCCCTTCTCCCCATTTTGTGTATTATCCTTCCTTCTGCTGTTCATTCACATTCTTGGAGCGTTGTCAATAAATTGATTCTTTGCCTCCTTAACTGTAGTGAAAAAAAAAATTACATAATGCCCAAAGTCCAGCACACAAGTAACTGAAGGTGGAAAACGAAGCACTGGTGGAAAGGCTCATATCAGCTGCAAGGAGTAATAGAAAGAAATGGACATAATCTAGAACAAAATTAACCACCTAATTTAGAATTAAATTATGGCAATTTCCTCTCACTTAAGAGCAAAGGGTAGCATGAGTTAGGTCCCTGAGTAGCTGCATTCATACAGCTATTATCTGATGCTATATGCATGAATTGTAAAAAAATATACAATCTAATATTCGAGGGTTTGAGCTTCTCTTTCCTTTCATCTGCATTTGAATTCTCCCTGCCCTTCATAACCTTTCTGAGCTCTGACTGTCATTATTACTTATTGCAATAGAGCTGCATTTTTTACCTTGCACACTCCAAAAGGATGGCTGTTGTAATAACGGCTGCCTGAAACCAGTCCCAAGGCACCCACTTCACCTTTTGTCTCTTTGTTCCCTCAGCAGAATCTGGAAATTGCAATGCATTTGGGCCAATCTTTTAAAAGTAGTTAGGTAGCTAACTCTCATTCACTGCAGTGGCATTTAGATACCTAAATATCTTCTAAATTTTGGGTCCTGTTGTTTACAGGAGGGCAAATATATTGCAGCATAACAGTGAAAAAGGAGTGAAAATATCTGGTTTACTGTGTGTGGCAAATGTTCTGGATTTGTGCTGATTTTTGTCCTCTTTCTTTTAGATAAATCCAAGAGCTAAATCCCCTGTCAGCATGAACAAAACATCAGAATTTCAAGGTCAGAAAAAGCACCCATGTCCTTATTCCTTTTCTGTTGGTTTGTCTCATTCACTTAATCTCTTTAAGTTGTTTTAACAGATATGCCAACTAGGGAAATTCTTAACTAAGTTCAAGTCAGTAAAATAGTTTCCCTCATAGTTAACAATGTCATAATTTAAAGTAGTCAAGTGTTTTACATGAATGTCCTCTCCATCCAAAGATGCCTCCACAGACACACAATATTGCATCCCATAGCTTACCTAAATTTTCTGTTTACTCAATTTTCCTTTTAGTTTACAGAAATCTTGAAGTAATCAGTGTAACACCTGTACTAAAAATCATTATACTAGTCTCTTTTTGCTGTTGGAAAAAGCCTTCAAGCTGAAAAGACCCTAATCTAGTGATTGTCTAATGAGTTCCTTTGACCTTCAGCAAAAGGGAGTTAATTTTAAATCTAAAGCATTGGCAAGGTTTTGGGAGATGGGGGTTGACCCACCCATCAGACAGCTGCCAAGTTACCAAACTCGTTGCTGTATACTCATGTTTGAGCTACTCCTAATTCCTCTTATTTATGTAACACTGTTCTTGAACCAAACACCATCTTAGGCAGCACCTCCTTTTTTTGTTATGTGCGGCAGTGTGCTCACTGTTGTACAAAATATGATGGGAAACAGGTTTCCTGCTGCAAGATATTGCATGTTAAACAGTATGTTTGGTATCAGGTAACGTGCAACATTAGCGCAAATTAGAGGTGCTGAGGAAGGGAAGGAGTCCACAAAGACATTCACACTGTGCTACCTGAGACTGCTGAGGTCTCTCAAGCTTCTTGGTCCCCGTTGTAAATTGTATGTTGTAAAAAAAGCGTAATTCAGTGAGCCAACCTTATTGCAGACTACCAGATTGAGACTATGAACTTAAAACATAAACTAATAAAAACAATCCTTCTTTAATTTGTCAAACATTATTCATAGATCTAATAAAAACGTACAGGACAGAGTTGAAGGAAAAAGTTGCCGAGAGGCTGTCCAGAGTGGCGTGCATTTCTGTACTTTGTCGGGAAGCTGACGGGGAAGGAAAAGGAGGCTGAGCTGCAGGGCACAGAGCGCGTTCTGGAGCCTCTGTCCAGTCCAGGGTGGGGGAAACAAGAGAAGCTGAAATGGAAAGATAACCTAAGTGTTGTTGCAAATCTGTGAAAGACTCTGTATTGGAAGTGATCTGACATGATTTTCTCCGGTGTCTGTATTTTTCTCTGTCACCTGTGAGTGCAGCAATCAGAGCACAGGATGAAGATGGGGCTGATGCCAGCAATGGCCGCACAGACACGAGTTCCTCTAATTCTGTTTCCATCAGTAACTCCATCAGCAGCTGCGAAGTCAGCAAGATTGTAAGGAGCCTTCAGATGCCTCTTGCCTGTCTATGACCATCTTTGCTAACGTGGTTCAGAGCTTTCACAACCCAGTGTTAGCACTTCGCCAGCATCCCAGCTGTGATCGCATTCAAGGCCCTTGTCAGAAGCTCCCTTAATCCTTTTACCAGCTTTTTGTTAGAGCCATGTTATTAGCCTTTTCCAAAATCACAGAATTGGTTTATGTTTATTTAAAGATATTTCAAATGTATTTATGACCTCTTGCTGTCTCCTTATGCCATTTCGCATTTACTCTTAGAAGGAAGAGATTTTCTTTAAAAGCTGCTTTGTAATTTATTTAAGAAAATTTTCAGGGTTTTTTTGAGTTCTCTAATGCTTTTCCTGTCTATACATAATAGTGAGTGAGAAAAGGGGTGCAGATCACAGTTGGAAATTTCTGCACACCATAGCCAAACCATTTCTTCCCTGCTTGCTGTATCCCCATAATCTCCCAAGGTAGATATTCCATTATACATATGTGAGCACCGACACAGCAGGACAAGCAGACAGAGAGAGTGCTCTTGCAGAGTGTTAATAACAAAGAACAAAACATCTTTCTAGAACACCATGAAAAATGCTGCCCCCAGGAAATTAAAATTATACCCAAGAATAGCCAGGAAAGAACTCCCTGCCACTCGTAATAAGCTTAGCTGGGTCAGGAATATTCTTTGGAATATCTGTTGGATATTTAGATGACTTATACTGTCTTCCCTCTAGCACAATTCAGAGTTTAGTTTCCAGTGTACTAGATTAATAATTTAATGTATGGAGTTCTGTATTTTTGTTCCTCATTACTACTATTTATGTATATAAGTATACATACATTCTGCTTTCATCCTCTTCCTCCTATATGTCAGCTGTGCAACACAGAAGCCACACATCAAGGGTAAAGTTAAAATTGTTTGGTAAATCAGCCAGTCATGTGGTCACAGAAAGAGGTACTGTGCTAACACACAAGCTGTGCATATTGCTAAAATACTGGAATACATTAATACGAATACTCCTGTGTGTAGCATTCTGCTCATCTAGAATCAATTTTTCTTAGCGTTGTGTGTGCTTCACAGTGCAGAGTACCACTCCAAGCTAGCAGGCTAATGCTTCTGTAAGTTAGAAATGATAGCACATTTAAGACAGATAACCTTTCTGTCGCTTTTGTTTTTTAAAAGCAAACCCTGAGAAATCGCAATGACAGTATCATGTCTACCACTCCTGAACCTCCAGGAAATGATTCCATAGTCCGGCGTTGCAAAGAGGATGCCCCTCACTGCAGGTAGGTAGCCACGCTGGTGAGATATGCCGGGAAGCTGTTGTCACAAGGAGGAGGTAAAAGGGCCGTAGATGTCCTTGGGTCTGTCTCTAGTTGGAGAGGTTCTATTAGGCAGCAGGACTAACTCGCTGAACTTCTCCAGGCTGCAGTCCTTTACCTCTCATTTTGTCCAAAACACTCAGGAGTCTCCGATAGTTCAGCTGGGGTGAATGACACGGTGATACTACTGCAGCACTGACTTTTTTAATGTACATAACAAGAAACTACTGAAATGACCGGGCACTGATGGAGAATGTGTTCTACCTTTGGAGACTGATGGGGCTTCACTTTTTGCTTCTCAGCTCCGCGCTGCCTGTGTCTGTGTCCCTGTCCTTTCCCCTTCTCTCAAAGCCCTTCCTTCTCCTCTGTAAGCTGCCAAAATAGAGCAGAGCTGCTTGAATGTCTGTGAGGAATGGCGGGGAGAAGTGGAGGAAGGAGGCAGTTTTTGTCGGGTTCGGAACTCTGTATCTCAGCATAGCAATGGGGGCAGAAAGATGCATCACCCTCCGCTCCATCTTCTGCTGCAGCTTCCACTTCTGTCGGGTCACGGCCCCGCGAGCAAAATCAGATCAGCTAGGGAATGGGAAATTATTGGCAGGAAGGAGAGAGACCTTGCTGGCCTCATGGTCCCCTAAATGGCACTGACCCCTTTTAGAAAAGGTTTATAGCAATGCAATACTTGGACAATACTGTTTTGGTGCTGGTGTCAATAGTATCAGTGTTTGTATCAGAAATATCAGAAGATAGAAGTACACTCCCTAAGGATCTCAAGCAGAAGAAGAAAAAAACAAAGCCCAAGCAAACAAGTTTAGAAGAAAGCAATATATGTGGAGTGTGGAGATCTTTATTAGATCTATTTTTTAGATCTAATCTTTATGAGAACTTTATATTTTTAATGCTTTTCAAAACAAACTCATCTCTGGCAGACCGCCACTTTTGCCTCTCTTTCTCTGTGTAAAGCTTTGCAATACAGCTTTCCATTGAGGGCATCCTCAGCTAGTTCTCCCACATAATTTTCTAGGCTGCTGAGGATTTAGGCAGAGTTTATTCTAGTCTCCCTTAGCTTCTCCTATATTGTCCTCCAAGCCCCTTTTTAAAGTAACTTGTGTTAATTCAAGATGGAGAAAAAGGGTTGTTTTATTAATGATTTGAATGTTTCGTGTTTCAGGTGCTTAACTTGAAAAGCCTTTAGCATGCGTGAGTATTTAAATATTTGCAGTATATTACAGAATGCAGTAAAGATTACATGGATATTATTCGTCTTGTGGACTTATTTCACTACAGCTCTGACTATACCCTGTTCCATATATTAAGGCATTGAAAGACGGAGCTGTACTGAAATCTGAAAATTTTCCTCATGTTAGATACTCTTTCCCACTGGCATGTGGAAGGAAAAGGTACTGTGGAGCAAGGTCGGAATGTGGCCTTACTTTGTTGAGCTAATAATCACTAAAGTCAAGTATTTCATGTGCATGCCCAAAAGTCCACTGTAGTTTATAACTTTATAATTAGCCTGCTAAGGTTTTTTTAACTTGTTGGTGAACATAATCCAAAATAATTGCTATTTGCATGCCAAGTTGCAGGTTTCACAGTTCATCTGATCTTGATTTGTGTGGAAAAAAAGTGAGATCATAATTTAACGTAGGAAAAGGTATATTATTTCCCCGCTTATGCATGGTATAAAAATAGCTGATTCTCCCCAGACTGGCTGCAAAAATTCACCCTTCACCTGAAGCCAAATATGAGGAATATCAGCTCCACAGGAGACCTACAAATCATTCTGAATGGGAAAAACAACAAGCTGTTATTTAAACAGCTTTGCAACCAAAGGACAAGCTTTAATGAAGTCCTTCTAGTGAAGCAGACAGATCACTCACTTGGCTCGATATTCCCAATATCCCTTTAAGAACAAAATTTTGGTGAATTTTAACTGTTTGTTTTTAAAGCCAACCCATCTAGTCACCCTTAACAGGAAAGTTTGTGTCAGTGGGAGCTGGACTGGGACCAGAGCTGTGGCATAAGAGTGTTTGTGGAAAAGCTTGGTACACCTTGCCATTCTGTTACTGTAGGTATCCGAGTAACTATGCGAGGTACCATTAAGCCGTTATAAAATGCTTCAAGTACCTTAAATCAAGCAGGTAAATTACTCCTTTACTGCTGCACCTCAGTCACTTCCCTTGCATTCACTCTGTCCATCAGTGAGCTTCTGACATTTTTGATCTATCATGGAAAAAAAACATGCTGCAATATATATATAGCAGACATTATGCAACGATTTATCTCAGTGCTGAAGCAGGTGTGGTGCAAGTCACGCATATGAGACCATCTGTCAGCCGCTTCCCTTTGTCTTCAGCAAAATCTTCATTCCCTCACCGCTGTTAGCAATTCTTCCTTCTGAACCATCTTGCTGCTTCACAGGCTTCCCATGTCGGCTGACACATATTGTCTTCCTGGCATCTTCCTACACCTTCCCTGGGCCCACAAGTATGTTACTTGCTTATTTTTTTGCAGCTGTGCCATTGTCTGATGCAACACCTCCAACATCATTCTTTTTCACAGAAAGTGTTCCTCCTTCAGAACTTAATGAAATCTGCTGAAGTTGGAAAGTTGCTGCAAACCGGAAAGTGAACAGCTTTCTCTCTCTCTCTCTCTTCATTCTCATGCTTTGTTGTTTTAATTTCAGCCTGGTTGAAGAGGACAATGACAGCTTTGGATATGATGCTTTGGAGCTAGATGGTAAGCAAGAGGATATAATGTATACAGTTTAACTATGAGATCTATGTGATTAGCTCACCAGCTACAGATATTGTCAAATAATCAACTCCTGGTCTAAATAAGATGAGACATATAGTCTGAGCAAAAATCAAGTCAGTTCACTGTAACAAGAAAACAAAGGGCCAAATAGTGGTGAGAATATGAAAGCAGTTATTCCTGAAGAACTAAGTGGGAGAAAGATTAGACTGAATAGATGGAGGGTGCTTGGCTGAGGTTTGCAGGTTGATAAGAAGACCTTCAGCCTTAAAATGAGGAAAGCATCAAACTGAGAGGGGAAACAGTAAAGAAGACAGAACCAGACTCTTCTCAGTGCTACCCAATGAAAGGAGCAGAGCAATGGGCACAAACTAAAGAACAAGCAATTCCATTTAAACAGAAAAAAAAAAAACTTTCTTACTGTGAGGGTGGTGAAACACTGGAACAGGGTGGTCCAGAGAGGTTCACTAGTCTCCATCCTTGGAGATACTCAAAACCCAACTGGACAAGTCCTGAGCCATCTCCTCTAGCTGACCATGCTTTGAGCAGGGGGGTTGACTAGACAGTCTCCAGAGGTCCCTTCCAACTTGCTGTTCTGTGGGAGTGATCAGGTGGGTCTGGTAAGCACGAATGGCATTCCTTGCCATGGGCTGTGGACATGAATCATGCCTCTGCATCAGGAATGTCCTCCTTCAGCTTTGGCTGGGATGAATCCAACATTCATTTTCCCCTTTTCCCTCTTTGCCACTCTATTTGGGACTCATTTTTATTCTTGTTACTCTTTTCAGATGACAGTCATGACAGGCAGTCACATGGAGCTCCTTCAGTGCACTCTTCCTCTTCTTCTCATCAGTCAGAAGGCCTGGATGCCTATGAGCTTGAGCATGTCAACTCCATATTTAGAAAGTTCTCTCTGGAAAGGTATTTGGGATGCCAGTTTACCTACCTTAAACAGAGACTGAAGGGAAAGGCTACTATGGTAGAAATCCTCCATTTAACTACTAGTTGCTGAAGATATAATGGCAGGAATATGATGTCACAAGTTGTCATTTGACACATATATCTCATGATACTGTGCTAAGTCTTTACTTCTTTATGTCAGCAGCAGTATAACATGTTATTTTGGAACCCTTTCACATCCTGTAAACCAATGAAGGTCATCCTAAAATTTCAAAACCTTCAAGGCAGACAAAATGTTCTAGAGGCCTAAATTTATCCTTGTGATCTTGTTATCTTGCTGCCACAGGTTGCTAGGTGAGGTAGTTATACATCTGAGTTATTCAGTCATGTCAGAGCACTTGAAGCTATCCAGATGCTCTTCTCCAGAACTTACGCAGTAATGAGAAGGATTTCTTTTAGAGTTCTTAGATCCTAGTGCTTGATAACATTAAAAGTTTATTTATATGTCTCTCATTTATCATGCATGCATTTATGTCAGGAGTGGTAGCTAAAAGCTGAGATAACTAACTGTTACTTCCTTTCGTGAACACAGACCTTTTCGTCCCTCTGTCACATCTGTTGGTCGCATCAGAAACTCCTGCCATACTATCCAGCGCGTAACACTGAATGGAGACAGTCTCAATTCAGAAATCACTCTGGTTGGGGGTAATGATAAAGGGAGCTTCATTAGCTCTGTCAAGACAGGATCACTTGCAGAGAAAGCAGGCCTTCGGGAGGGACACCAAATCCTACTGGTGAGCATAGAATCATCAACAAACAGTACTGGGTGTCTGTCCACCTACATGCATGCACACTCACCACAATACTTTCCTTTCTTTCTTCTTTCATCTTGTATTAATGACAAAGCATATGACTCATGCAGAAGAAATTCAGCTGTTCGCTATGAAAATACAGGAGAATAGTATTTACAGGCATACACACGCTCATTTGTGCTTTACAGTAGCTCTATATGGAAGAGATTAGAGCAACTGATGCTTTATTTAATACTGTATTGTATAGTGCAGCCCCTTTGAAAAGACTAGAATGGGATTTGCTCTCAACTTCCTAGTACTTTCCTGCCTGAAAGGCAGTTCATGCTACTTAGCTTAGCATGATGACTCCTGAACCATTCTTTAGGGTGGCCTGTCTTGGGACTGGACATGTTATGAACAGAAATGGATACAGCTGCAATATGAATGCGAAGAAGGGCTGCACAGCTGCATGGCTGTCCTTGGCATCACATAAGCAGGAGTTCAACAGTGCTTCTGCTAAATTGCTCTTTGCTTAGTTTTCTCTCCATTGCCAATGTTCCCAAACCATTTTCCTATTAAAATGCCTCCAAGGGGAAAAAAACACCACAACTTATATTCCTGCACTACTTACTACTGGGATGCCTGGGATTGTCAAAGAGCTGCAGTTCTGTTGACAGTTAGCATTCCTAATTTGAGAGAAAAGAAATTAAATAATTAGAATGTAATCTGCATCCTGATAGCAAAGTATCTGCATTGTTTAATCAGAAAAAGATTATGCCGCTTAAAAAAGATAGTATAATTGACTTAGAGATTGAACTTGCACTGGAGAGTTAATATTTCTTTCATATCTAGTTGGAAGGCTGCATCAAAGGGGAAAATCAGAGTGTTCCCTTGGATACTTGCACAAAGGAAGAAGTTCACTGGACAATTCAGAGGTGTAGTGGTCCAGTAACACTCCAGTATAAATCAAATCATGAAGGTAAGACCAAAAGTATTTCTCATCTCAAATCATCCCAGGTCTATTATACTAACTTGTCTGGATGAGAATGACAGAACTGGAATATCCTTTGTATTGGTATAAATCTGAAGCATGCCCACTGGTGCTAATTATAGCTACTCTGTGTAACTGCTCCAGGTTTTAGCTTTGTGACTGAGAACAAAAAAAGCTCATATCCTTGTCGCTACAGGACTCTAAAGAATTTACATGGTGGGCCAATAATGACATGACACAAAACACATTCAAGCTTATTTTTATGTACAGTTTTCTGTAATACAATGTGGTGAGCTGAATCATCTTTATCCAGCTGAAGTCAATTTAGCATTTACCTGATGGAGTTGCCCTGTTTATTACCTTTGTGGCTTTATCTTATCTTTAACAGCTGGAGTTCATGTGTGGTGAACAGAATTTGATTTTAGTGTTCACAGCCTGTAATGATAATTTCAGGTTATGGATCAAAAATTACATTCCAAAATCCATTTTTTACTGGTGTATATAAATTTGTGGTTTTTTTTTTTTTTTTTTTAATGCTGGTTAGAGAATTTCAGCTGCATAGATCACACAGGAAGTGATGTCTTTGATTTTCTTTGATGTTTTCAAAGGTAGGAAAGACTATTGCAATTTTTTCTGAGCACCACTTACCTGCAGATATAGCATGTTATAGATTGTGGGATTGCCAATTAGAGCTAATAATAAAGGGAATAGCTTGTCATTGAAATTGGTGGTAGAACTCAAGCTGTACTTACAGGATAGAGCTATGGCTGTGTCTGCGTCTTTGCTGACAAGTTCTCTGTTTCACAGGTCATGTGTGGAGTACTGAAAATGGAGTTACCTAAAAGTATCGTTACTATAAGAAAATTCTCACAGATTCTGATACCAGCAGCGTGAGCTGTTTCTGAATCAATGCCCCATTAGTGTCTTTAAGGCGCAGGCCCGTTAACCTTGTTGTAACTAGTGTAACGAGCACTCTGGAAGTATAAACCCTCTCTCGGAGGGGCCTCAGAAGTTTGTGCTGTGTGCTTTCCCCAGAGGATGCCCGGGAATGCAGGAATACTGAGCTTTGACCGGTAGCGATCACGCTTCACCCCTTCCTTCGCTGCTGCAGGTTACCGCAAACTGCTGTCGGAACTGGAAGAAGGGCTGATCACGTCGGGGGACTCGTTTCATATCCGCTTGAATCTGAACATCTCCAGCCAGCTGGACTGCTGTTCCCTGTCAGTGAAATGTGACGAGATTGTTCATATTCTCGACACCATGTACCAGGGGAGGTGCGAGTGGCTGTGTGCCAGAGTTGATCCGTTCACCGACAGGGACCTGGAAATGGGGACCATTCCCAGCTACAGCAGGTGAGTGTAGCACTGAGTGGCCACAGCTGAGAGCAGTGGTTCTGTAAACAGGGAAATTCATAGCTGCTGTAAGGAAAGAGGTATATGTCTTAATTTTTGAGATAAGGCCTGGTGATGTTAAACTGTAATATGAGCTATAAAGCTTTAAAAAGGAGACTCCAGATGTTACCTGAAAGAATAATGTGGGTTTCTCAAAAAGTATCATAGGAAAATATGCCGTGGAGATTCTTTAATCCTTAACTGCACTGCAGTCCTGCTCATTATTTTGTTCCTGCATTTACTGTGTGGTTCAGTCGGTCCTCACTGCTATTTCTATTTAATCTTTTCTGTAGGCACAGACCCATTGCAATCCAGCTTTCTTCACAGTGGTTTCAAAGATATCTTGATCTATGTGATTCCTTCCTTCCTTTCAGAGCCCAGCAACTTCTTTTGGTGAAGCTGCAGCGGTTGATGCACAGAGGAAGCAGAGATGAGACAGAAGGCTCATATAATACCCTTCGGGCACTCCGGGTAAGTGTCTACAAACAAGGTCACTGCTACTTGTTGTTCATTGTTGATTCTACAGAAAGTCCTGTTTACACTCTATGTGGGTTTTGATTGTGTGAGGCAATGGGCACCTTATGTTTGCTTTAAATAATAGCGTCCCTGGCAGTGGCCCTAGCTCTGGCACACTATTAACCCTTCCAGCTATGAGGGAGTACACTTTAAAAGTCTAATATATGTTCTGTGTCTTAGTTAATCCTTTTCATTCTTCTCTGCCTGTAAGCCTCTACTGGATCTTCATATCCACGTGAGGAAGAAGCTGTGTCCTTGGACTTAATAATCAGAATTATTTCTCTCCTACTGTGAGCAAGCATCTAACCCACAGAGCTATCATTGTCCCGTATTAGAAAGACCTATCTCTTCCAACCTACACGCTATGCAGAGAAGTGGGATTGTCAGGTCTTCACACACAACAGCCCTGCCGATTTCTCCTTTCCCTCAGTGAAAGTAATTTGCTTTTTCTTTCTTTAGACCCAAGAATTCCATCTTTACATAATTAAAAACTAAATTCCTGATATATTAGTTACTGTAAGTTATTTTTAGAGCTTGGGAGACATATATGCTTCTAACACTTGCAGAGGTACTGTAGCCAGGGCTTGTATTTGATTTCAATCAAGGTTAAGTGTCACACATTCCTTCTGTACTCCAGTCCCCACTGATCAAAGGGACAGAGATCACTGGCAGAGATGCTAATGAAAGCAAAATTTTTGCATGCTATTTCTTGGTGCAGAAATTACCTCTTTCATAAGCTGTGGAGAGCAGTCTCCTGTGAAGAAAGGAATGTGGAAGAGCAGTAACAGAAGCGGTGTTTCTCAGCATAGGCCATGCTATGTCTACTGTTTGCTTAGAGCATTGTATTTGGGATAGATATCAATCAATTACTATCCCTTTTATTGGAAATATAAAATACCTGCTTTTGCTTGTTCTGTTTCTCGAATGCTGTGATTTAAAAAAAAAAAGAAAGAAAGAAAGAAAGAAAGAAAAAAAGAGGGAGGGAAAGAAAAATTCCTGTGTTATTTTTTATTAGAATACATTGCAGCCAGAGGAGCCTGCCCCACAGAATGACCCAAAAGCCAGCCCTCGCCTATCCAGAGCAAGCTTTCTTTTGGGCCAAATATTACAGGTAATAAAGTTCAAATCTTCAATGAAATGTCTGAAATAGTGGGTCTGACTGGCAGATATTCTCAGGTTATCCTAATTTCCCCAGAAACCCCACCTCAGGTATAGAGTTTCTATCAGGATTTATTCCTATCAAAAAGAGATTTAATATATGAAAAAGATTAATGGGTTGTGTTTTCTAACTGCTCTTGTGATGTGGGGTGTTTATTTTTAAGTGCAAGCCTTCCATTACTGACGTAGTTTGATGAATCAAACATGTCTGCCATCGTGCTGAAATGTGTTTTGCTTGAACCATAAGGACAAATCCAGTGGGCTAGACCAAATCCCCAAGCCTCCGTGACATAAGGTTCCATCAGAAAATAGTCCTCTAATTGTAGGTCAGTGACTCTGCGCAAGACAGAGATTGTGTGGGTGAAAGATAAAGTCTTGTGAAGGAAGATGGTTGTGAAGGTTAGCAAATACACAGGAGGACGAATTAATATTTGGATAAAGGAATAGTTGGGTGGATGAGGAATGAAAGCATGAAGCCTATTTCTTACTGTAAAAATGTGCCATTTGGGAGGTTTTAAGTCTCTCTGGTACAGCAAAGAAAAGGCAGAGGTTTGGGTATAACCTGTGATACATATGTGCAAATACTCAGAGTGCGTATGTTACTCTGCTGTGGACACATCAGTGCTTGTACTGGTGAAAGCAGGAAGCTCTGCGAAGAGAAAAACATGCCGCCTAAGAGCAGAGAACAAAATAAGAAATCCCAAAGGGGATTAACAAAAGCTGTGAATCAGATCTATGATATTTAGAGAGCCTTAGAATTCAGTCAGCAGATCCACGGAGTCTTGTCTTTGATAGACATAGGTAATTCAGATCTTGTAGATAACAAGTCTGGGCTGACCAATACGTGGGAGAATAAAGAATGTGAGAAATGAGGGTCAAATCTCTTTGTTCACCTTTTCAGTTTGTCAGTAGGTCTGAAAACAAATACAAGCGTATGAATAGCAATGAGCGAGTCCGTATCGTCACTGGCTGCCCCTCTGGTCTGGCACGGACCTCATCTGAAGCAAAGAAGCCATTGCCTGATAAACTGGAAGGTATGGATATAAAATAGTAGTAGCTTTTACACATGTGGCACTGATATAAAGGCCTAGATAAAGGTCTACATAACAGCATGGCTGTGAAAAATGTCATAGGTCTTTCCTATTAGTAGCACCTGTGGTCCGCTCTGTGCAAAAATTTGACAGCATCGGTGACCAAAACTGATTTTGCTAAAAGTGCTCGAGGCACTAAGCCTTCGTGAGCAGGTTTAGGACACTGAAACTTCCTGTTTGGTTGGCAGTTCTTCCTAGGTGGTTTCTTGCTCTTTGTCCAAAAACATTTAACTCAAAGTAAGTCAAGCTAATAAGCAGAAAGATTCTCCAAGCAAGTGTCCTGTGAAACTATGAAATAATCTCTTGAAAGCAAAAGGCACTTGAATTCTTTAGTATTAGGTTGGACATCATACTACTGCATATATAGTAAAGACAACCCTGACAAAAGAGAAGGGAGGACCAGTATGACTGACCATGTCATTTCTGGTTCATGTGTTTCTCCTTCTTTTTCTCCAAATACTGATGGAGAGGAAACCAGAGGATAAATGTCTTGTTCTTTATTCAGATTTGGATTCCGAAAGTGAAATCAATAAGAGGCTCAGTCTGATCCCTTATAGCTTGGTGAGACCGATCCACTGTGAGCGCAGGCGCCCTGTACTTTTCACTCCCACCATGCTTGCCAAGACCTTGGTACAGAAGCTTCTCAACTCTGGAGGTGCCCTGGAATTCAACATATGCAAGCCAGGTAATAGGATAAGAGAGGACCATGACTGTTAACCCTCAATGTTGGAAAGATTAACATATATATGCGTGCACACGTAGGGGCATACACATGCGATAGTTGCTTGCGGTACTTCAAGTCATATCAGAGTGATGCGTAGCTATAAATCCTGCTTTTTGAGAATATCTGGGATATTTGAATGTTTTTGAGACAGCTAGTGCACATGGTTATGAGATTCTGTGTCTATGAATATTATCCATGTGTATGCTGTGTGGTTGCTAGGATGCCCCTGAGAGACTGAAATGCTGTGAGTGCTCTTTCTGTTTGCATACTGTTTGCATACTGCATATCTAGGCAATGTGAAATTTTGATTAATTTGTTTCTAGTATTTGCTATTATGAGGAATATCTTCCCTAGAGCAACGTTAGGTTTCTATCTCATCCAAGGCTGTGAAGATTGTGCATTTGATCTACTCGAAAGACTGATTTTCTTCCATGCTAAGTATTTACTATTAAAGCAATATGCAGTACTGTGATTGCTGTAGGGCAGGATTGTATACAACACAGCATTAAACATAGCTGACGTTTCATTTTTACGCTAATATTGAATACCCACCGCATATTATGCAGTCTTACAGTTATTCAGACAGAGAAACTGAAAAGTTAAGTATTATAATAAATATCCCCTGTCTTGCAACATAAAACAAAAGCTTTGATGTAGAGCTGCAATTCACAAGGGGGCCAGTATCACACATTGCAACCTAAGCCAAATTTTTTGAAACTTTAAACACAAATGTTGGAACACTAAATCCTTGTTTTAGGAGCCTATACTGAACAGACCTTATTTTTTTAGCACTTCTCAGCATCCTCCAGCCCTGAAATGTTACTAGTAACATTAGGTGCTGGAATTGTATTTACTGTTTTAATTTAATGCCTTCATAGTGTGGTAGTAATTGCCCAAGGACTCATTGGTGCAGGATATAGCTGAGATGCTCAGCTGTGATCAGATTAGGTTTTAATTGAATTCAATGGAAGAAATGAGGCAGCTGTTAAGACAATTCATTGCTCGTCTTCTTTCTCTGAACCATCCTTACATCCTATGTGAAGTACTATGGATAGTTTTCTAGGTGTGCTGCTGTTGCAATCTTGATTTTGTCCTCATCCACATCTCTTTCCAGATATTGTAACAAAGGAAGAGTTCTTAAGGAAGCAAAGAACAGAGACTATCATCTTCAGCAGAGAAAAGAATCTGAACACATATGAATGTATTGTACCTGCCAATATTGAGGCTGTCACTGCTAAGGTGCTTAGAGTACTCTGTATCCCTTCGATAGGCTGTCTGTGAATTTGTCTGCAATGTGTGTTTCTTCTTGAATAAGAGACTGACCAATTTACAGTTGCATGTTCTCTTTCTTGCCCACTTTCAATCTCAGATTTGTATTTATTCCCCCCAAATGGCTTTTATTTGTGCTCTTGCTTTTCCTTTTCTTTTTCATCCTCAGCCATATCCTTTTATATTCTTGCTCCTTCCCTGTGATGACCCACATTGATGCAACAAAACATTCTTTCATTTTCTATGCTCTATCCCTTATTCAGTTCCTTTTCATATCGTAAGTATATATGAATGTGCAAGAGAGTAAGAGATACAAGGACCTAGACAAAAGAAAGGCTAGCCTGAAACACAGACGTGGGGGTGTACAGTACAAAGATAACAATGTCAGACAGAGATCTTATATCAAGTAGAGTAGATTTGATGCACAGCATGGAAAAAAGGAGAATTAAAGTGATGTTCTTTTCTCTCACAAGTAGTTTCAGTAGATGTTCTCTCTGAACAAAGAGCAAGTATGCGTGTTTGTGTGTATATGTAAAACTAGTGTTTTATCATACTCTTCATCTTTAGATCAAACCATTTCTATTTTGAACCTTTTCAGAAAGCTATTAAGCTCAGCTGTTATTTGACTAGTTTTAAACCAGTAGGAGGAGTTTGGACTTTAAATGTATTTTTGATTAAAAGGTTTTAAATCCGTACAGTGGTAAATGGAGAGCTTTTCAGCTGACCCCATAGGGTGTGGATACCTTTACCTTGAGATTCCACAGCAGTGAATGTTCCTTTGTGACACTGTTATGACTTTGTTTTTAGAACAAGCATTGTCTCCTGGAAGCTGGAATAAGCTGCACAAAGGATTTAATCAAAGCCAAGATATATCCTATTGTTCTCTTTATCAGAGTCTCAGAGAAAAACATCAAGAGGTTCAGGTAACATATCAAACCTTTTGCATATTTAATATTCCGTCTTATTCAGTGAATAATTTTCGAGTCTAATAATGTTCTCACTGAGAGAAATAAAGAACCTTTTCTCTCTTCATCTGGTGCTTCTATGTGCACTATTTCCTCCCGTGACTCCTCCCTGAAATCTTACAACCTGAGAAAGTAGGAATTCCCCAAATCTAGCACTCTTTCACTGTCAGTGATAGCAATGAGCATTGTGAGAGGATGAGGCTGAAGAATCTGTGGTTTTCTCCATGCTCAGCACTCCCACAGCATTTCTTAAGGTAATGCTAGCTGGAAGAGGAAAGGTCGTAAACACTTGCACTCTCCCTACATTTGATCCTTTTAAATTGTTTCCCCAGAGCAAATACTTTTCCTTGGGGGCAGCATGGAGGTAAGGGGAGGATAGATGTGGAGTAGCTGTATTCTCCACTGCTTTTATTGCTTGTATATAGTCAGTAGAAAATAAATTCTTGATGGGACAGCTGGGACTACAGGATTAACTTAAAATGTAAGACATTTATTTTTGTTCTGTTCATTCGATACAGGAAATTATTGCCAAAGCCAGAGACTGAAGATGAGTTTTTACGTATGTGCCGTCTGAAGGAAAAAGAACTGGAAGCACTGCCATGTCTTTATGCCTCTGTAGAGGCAGATGCATGGAGCAGTATTGAAGATCTTATCCGAACAATAAAAGACAGGATTGGAGAAGAGCAGCGTAAAACCATCTGGATAGATGAAGATCAGCTATAAAAAACAATAAGTAAAGTGGAGCTCTTTGGTGACAGAAGGACATAACCAGGTGGAGCAGGGGCTCGCAGAATTCTCTGATTAGGTGCCCAGTGCTCACTCCTGTTTCACCCTTGCTGGCTGGGGACTTCCTGCTGGCAGAATGCATGTATGGAATGGAACTGGAGCTGCGTTGAATAGCCAATGTCTCAGATGCTGGCGGTCTAGGATGTGGGTCAGACCACAGCCACCACCACCACTTCTGACCCACCAGCATCTCTTAAGGGACAGCAGCTGTTCAACATGTGAGAAGGACAAAGATCTTGAGAGGGAGCTTGGGGTAATTTATTATGTTAAAAATATGGATCTCATCTGGCTCATTGAAAACTTCTGATGAGACCAGATAAGTGGAATCTAAGAGGAGTAAAGCATCAGGATTGGGCTAAAGGATATGGAATTGAGATGTGCCCCCCACACCCCCTGAGGTGAGATTCTGAACATACCCAGTGAAGGAAGCTCAAGGCTGGTTGGTAGCAACAGCAACACTACCGCTGATGGCTGTAGCAGCTCGGTAGCCCTGTTTCTCCATAACCATTTTAATCAGAAGAAAATAGCTATTATTCCTGGCATTAAAATGACAATTTTCCCTTCCTTTTTAAACCCCAGTTTTATTTAACAGTTTTGCAGGTTTCCTTTGTAGTCCTGGCACTTACAGGAAAATAGACTCCACTGTCCCAGTGGCACATCAGATCTTTCCAGATCTGTCAATGTTTCATTTAGTTTATCCCTGCCTCTGCATTGTATTCATTTGTACATCTCTCGATTTTTAACATTTTTTACTTGTGGAAAATACTATGGTGCCTTCTCCAGACAACAGGTTTCTCTGTTTCTCCACTGAAATCTGTATTTCTCTACAACATCATTGCCTGCCAACATGCCTGCTCTCAACAGGAGGGACTGTTCTGAGAAGAAGAAAAGGAGAATTTCATAAGCCAGTAATCGCTGTGAGCCACTCAGTCCTTGACCTCTCTGCCGTGATTGACAGCAAGGAGACCAGCAAGCACCACACTGTGCTGTGGCCAAGTAGGATAATATTTTCAAAAGTGTGTACATGACTTAGAAGAACACATCCCATTTTCAAAAGCACTTAACTCCTCAGAGAGTTTAAGTTCCACTGATAATGAGTGGGACTTAGACTCCTAAATCTCTTCAGCCTTTTAAAATTTTTCCTCTTTACATTAGACACTGTATTGGGACTGCCAAATTGATTCAATAAAACTGACCAGATACTAATGACTTGCACAATTGCTGATCTGAAATGCAATAAAAATTGACCTACAGATGAAGAGTTGTACATGCCATTATCCTTGGATCCTTCATTCCCTGACATATCCCTCCCTTTTAAGATGCTTTTAATAACAGATTTACCTTTGCTTCTGTGTTCATCCCAAGTTCCTCATCTTGGTGCTTCAGGCTGGCGTGCAGCAGCTGGCAATAAAAAGACAAACAGAATCGAAGCAAAACATCTGGCCTGGTTGCTCTCACTAGATTAACTGCTACGTTGTCTTTGCAGTGAGCTTCTGATGTTGTGGGTGTCTCTCAGGTAGATTGGGTCAGTTCACATTGGCTTGTGCGATTGTGCTTTTCTGCTCTTCCCTTTTATGCACATAATTTTTTAACTAATGGTATCTTCTAGAAGTCATTTATGTCACTTTATATCTAATTTCTGCTGCTGTGTTTCTCAAATTATTAATGTTTGAAAGACTGTTCATAGCTAGCATTTCTCAGAGAGTAGCTCTTTGCCTGCCCAATGCCATATGTTTGGACTGTGCAAGCAGGGGGATACTACTATTTTGCAATCTCTTTACATAATGCGGGCTGCATACACAATTTGCAGCTCCCTCCAGGGCAAAGAATAACAACCAATTGGCGTATATATAGAACAAATTGGATGATTCTTCAGAGATCCTCTGTAGCTCAAGCAGAAATAAGAAAGCATGAGTTGGAAAAGCTAAACCTTCCAGGAGCATTTTGCATTCGTTCCTACCATCCTGATAACACAACCTTCTGTAACAGCTACCTGTGGTTTGTTACTGCCCCTCTTGTGACGGTTTCTGAGTCCACAGCTGAGCAATGGGAGGGACTGTAAGAACATTTCTCAGCTGCTTCAGCAAAAAGTTCAGCCAGGTCAGTGTCAGATCCCTTCAGAAGCAACCAGCTGACTGCTCACCAGACAGAACTCACACAACGTCCACGTCCTACTGGCAGTGCCGCGGGGATCGGTGACATCTGGTGCAATGGCTAGAACAGATGGCTGGTGGGGCGGAGGGGATGAAGTATCTCAGGCTGCCGTGGGTGTTTCTGCAGTGATCTTCTCTCACCGCAGCTTTATTTCTGAGCCCTCTTTACAGGGACAACAGCTGTGGATGTGATTTATCTCACTTAACTTTAGACGTGGGAAAGGTATATGCCAAAGTCTAAAGGAGATTCCTCTTACAATGAATGGAGATACACCTCCAAAGAGCTATTTGTCTAACTTACTGTAGATGGCTATCTAAGGATGAGATGAATTGCCCTCTGAACTGTCTGGGGTTTTTTTCATGGGCTATGGAAAGAAACTAGAGGATTAGCCTGGCCTTTAGCATTTAGTTTTTTGATCTGTAGTTTAGGACAGCTAAACCACCTTATGGGAAGAGTGGAACAAGAGACTGAGGCAGAGAACAAGAGATCTAATTATTTCCGTGAAACAAGAGAGGAGTGTATACATGGAACAGACTTTTTGTCTTCGTGTCAAAGTATATCTCCTGCAAATTCCCAGCTCTGCAGATACTTTAAGGCATTATGGTTGTCTACTCATGTGATGCAAAGCAACCAGACTCTCTTAAGTGAAGTTCACTGACAGAGCTCTGTGCTGTATCCTGTGTAACCCTCATCTCTCTTTGACTCAGTGGAGAAGGACTGAAAATTCTATTCGCCCTTGACTTCTGGATGTGAACTCAAAGAGCAAATCTATAGCTGGAGTATGAATTGCAGATCTGCAACAGAGCAAAAGGGGCCATTATCATTTACACTAGCTGGGGAGGTGGTTCTGATCTAGATCCAAATGCTGTCCATCTAAACTGGGAGAAATTAACCTCTGCACCTTTTGAAATATATTCAAATTTATGGGCTTGAAAAGAGGCCATGAATTTCCCTAAATGTCAGAGTGTTGGAATCAGTGTCCTGAGTCCAAGTCCTGAACCGGCAGATCTGAAATGCAAACTTGGAACTTGGGCTGTAGATTGTTGCAGTATTTTTCACTCTGCTAAGCCTCACTTGTGAGGTATTGCTTTAAGCTATGAACCACTTCCCTCCTGACATATACATCCAATATATACAAACCTGGGCTGCTCACCACATATTCAAATGCCCACCTAGGCATAGCCAGCTTCAGTAGTGATTGTATGGTTGAAAAACTGGAAGCAATGATTAAGAAAACAAAATGGAAATTGGAAATGTTATAAATGTTTGTTGTAAACAGTATCACAACTGAATCCAAAGCAGACTCTCAGCCTGATCTCATCGAAGTGAAAAGATGTGACAAGTTTTATGTTGGATTATTCTTTGGGTGTTTTTATATTGTTAGACAGCACTTCGTATGAGATCTGTGAGCAATAACTGCACTTGCAGGTACCACTGAAATTCAGATAAATTGTCTAACTCAGTCTAATAAAGAGAAAAATTCAAGCTGCAGATCCGAGTTTGAACTGAGTGCTGTGCTTGGACACCAGAGTTCAGACCAAGTTGCCTGACAGACACGCCTGGATACTAGTTATATATGTCTACCTTAAGGTAAGCAACATTTACATCAATCCATTTTAAAATCAAATCACTCAAGGTTTTTAATTGAAGTCTGGGAACATTTCTCAGCAATTTGAGTTTTAAGTTAAAAAAGGAGTTAACAGAAAGTCTGGTCAGTTGCCCTGTATTTGGTATGCTACTTTTTCTGTAAAAAGGTGTAAAGCACAGGATAATAACCGCCTTTCAAAATCTATTATTGGAAAACTACTTCTTTCCTTTAAGTGCTCACAAAAGCTTGTTGAAAAATTTTCAGATGTAGATTGTTCTTTGGAAAATGTCACTGAAAAATTGGCCACTAGAAAATGCAATTGGAAAATTTTTCAATGGAATATTGTTCTGTTAGGAAATGTGTTTTCATCCAAATCAATTGTCTATGGAAATGTTTCCATTCTAACATTTCATTTTTTAAAAATTTAAAGTATTTCAATAATACTGAAGGAGTCCTTTTCAGTATTTCACATACTTTAAATGTTTTACCTAAAACCACTTTTTGTTTTTAATTTTTTGTTTCTATAGTTGACATTTTTTAAAAGTCTACATTTAAACATTTAATTTGATTGAAACACTTGTTGAAGAAAATTTTGTATTTGATGTTTATAGACTACAAAATAATGGAAGTAATAGCTTATAGCTATCAGATATGGTATAATGTCTATGATCATGAGAAAAAAATCAAACTGAATCTGGCTTTGCATTTTGTTTAACTCTGCTGCTAAAATGATGTATTATATAAGTCAGTATCATGCAGTTCAGCACATTGGGGAATTGTTGCAGGTAAAAATTTCATGCAAACTTTATTACACAGAATTTGATATTCCTTTGAATCAGAATTCTGGCTGGAGGCTAAGCTGTCAATCGGTCTGTCTGCAGCACAGACAGCTCTGGCAGCACAATTTGCAAGGGAGTAGGAACACACACAAAGCAGACTTTTGCCTATGAACTTTAAGTGGAGAGAGTTGCCAAAGCTGGAAAAATGCCTGTAAACCTGTTAGAGGTTTCTGTATTCTCTTATGCCAAGCTATTTTCATGGCCTAGGGTTTGAAAACTCTGCAGCAAGGATGAAGTCAGAGAGACACTATTCAGGTAGACTGACTTCAGCTCTGAGGAGTTCGGGTTGTGTGAACCCTGGAGCTGTCACATAGGTTACAACACTGCATGGGCACATAAGGCTGAGATGTTTAAGCAGCAGTTACTATGCTGTCTGCTGGAGACTGGAAAAAGCAAGACACAGTTAGGGGTTTGGGACTTCTGGGAGAGCAACGTTCTAGGATTTTGCAATTATTTGAATTGAGTACTCCGAGTCATTCAGCATTAATCAGCTTATACTGTGAAGCCTATCAAATGTGTTCCCCTTTGGTGCTGTTTCTATCTCCCTTGCTTTTGTTCAGTTCTGAGAACTGAAGAGTACAGCACTATTTTGTGCTATATACCATTAAAAGGTACACAAGATTTCAACCTGCAGATTGTGATTCCTTTCTTATAAGTTACTTTATTTTCCCCATTTCTCTAGCTTGCTCAGTTTCCAGAGTTCTTGTTTGCTCTCCACTCCATGTAATGTGCGGGCTGATGCAGGGTTTGTAGCCCCGAGATCCTTCATCAGAGCACTACTCTATGTGGTGCCCTACTGCACCGAAAGATTAAGGAAAGTGAGTAAGTTGAAACTGTAACTCCAGAAAAACCTTGTGCTTTACCAGACTTTGTAGAAGAAAAAGGAGGCTTTCCCACGGATCAATGCAATGTGCATTTTAACTTTGGAGCCCAAATCGCCCTGTGATTTTTGGTTCAAGAACAGTGAATAGAGTTCTTTTGCTCTGGCAGCTTGGATGGCAGCACAGTCATTGCCCAGGACATCCCTCCTGGCACAGCAGGAGTTACTCAGACACTGCTGTGCGGGACTCCTGCCCACACAGTACCTGGAGCAATGGGGTAACCATTCTGTCTGACACTTCCCTGAACAGAAAACCTTATTCAGCCAACGCAGTGCTGAAAGACTATGACACGAAATTTCCTCCTGTATCTTTCAGGTACAGCAGAATTCTGCCATGTTCCCAGAAATCACACTTGATTTCTCTGCAAAACTATCTCTAGCCCTCAGGTATGATCCTGGACCCAAACACTGAAGAATCTGTGCCATTCTCGCGGACTTTCCCCTGACTATTTCTAGTGTGAATTTTGATCTCTGTCTCTGAGCCTGCAAAAGCAAACAGAAGGCCTCCCATCCCTGCAGTTTTCACCTGTAGAACTAATGTTTCTTTACAAAGAAGGTGTTGTTATGTCTTTGCACAGCTAGAATAAGCGGACAGAGAGCTGATGTGGCTTGTCCACACAAGTCAGCGACAGCCTGGCTCCCCAACCTCTCCGCAGTGCTGGCTCCTCTCGGTCGGTCGTGCTCTAGTCTCGAGACTCTGAACAAGAGTTTAATGCAAGTCTGGCAGCTGTATCAAGGATTTGAGTGGTGGCTGCTCACCAGTGGTGAGATTTCTAGTTTGATTTGAGAACCCTACCAGTAAGCCAAGTTAGAACAACAGGAAGCTCATCCACCCTCCCTCCCCCGCCTCCTTTTTTCTGTTCCTCTGCTGCAGAAACTTTCTGATGTTCAGATCAGAGCTCTCCGGGGTTAAATGCACCATTAGTCACTGGAAAAAAAAGGAAAAAAAGACCCTTTAAAAGCAGATGGTGGGTGATAGAGAACCTGTTTGAGAGTAAATATCTACAACAGCATGTCTGCTTCATCATTATTAGCATCAAATCTGTCTGACAATTTAGCAACAAATAGCAATGTTGATTTTCTTCCAAAATGAAGATACAGAAACTCAAAGATGGAGAGATGGCTCTTTCGTGGGATCCCCCATCATGCCTGGGCAAATAACAAGACATGACTGCCAGACAGTAAAGTACCTGCAACACCCAGTCACCTCAGTGTGGTAACAGTAGCCTGCGGGTTAGAGGTTATTAAGGGATACACAAGATGGTTCAGCTCTGGGCTTATCAATCAGAAGTGTGTGCAAAATGGAGTGTTACCATCCCAGGGATGAAGAACTGGGACTGGGGCCAGGACCAGGCTGTTCACACCAGGGAAAATGGAAAGTAGTGTAAAGTAGTGGAGCTGGGATGGGGTGAGGAAGAGCCCTGGGATGCAGCATACTTGCCTTGCTATTTTCAGGGGATATATGAATTAATTGCTGCAAAGCAGTCCGAACAGTAATAGCTACCACTCCACCTGTCCCTCCCTCAGATACAGCAGCCATCCTGACTTTTCAGGGCACTGGCAAAATAGCTATTTTGCTACCCTGGCAAACTGGAAAAATTCCACCTGAGAACTAAGATGCAACTGTTTTTTCCCTTTTATTCTCTGTCCCATTAACTTCTTTTTCACAAGTTGGTAGAAAAGCCTCCTTGTGGTCAGCAGTCAGATCTTGGAACCATTTCTTGATGACAAGTGTTTGGTATATCCAGTCCTTCGGAGAACAGCTTCCTTTTTCTGATTTAAATTCACTGCAACTAGTGGACCCACATCAATTATGTACACTTCTCCTTCTCTCTCTGTCTGAAATGTCAGTGAATCTGATAATTTTTGCTCACAGAGGAAGTGGGGAACTTACAAGGATCTCTGGCACAGCCTGCAGTGACTGCATCTACCAAGGCATTAGCAAAACAGCAGGGAAACAGAAACAGGCACTGAAACTTGCTGAAGTTGAAAAACTGGTATTCAGAGAGTAAGTCCTAACATAGTGCTTAAGAAGGCACCAGGGAGCATCAGGACAGTGCTCAGGAAGGGCTACACAAGGCAATCTCTAGCTGTGGTCATGGGGACATCCAGAATGTTCAGGAGAGAAATAAACATGGTAAGAAATAAAGAATAACTTATAATTAAACTGATTTATTCCTGGCACAAATGGACACAATTCCGTTACCTTTCAGTTCTGTCTAAATATGTACCAGAAGTAACTAAGCTGGGTATTGACTCTGACCTAGTTGGAGTTCTTTCTAGTAACATTACCGTATTGTTAAAATACTGGTTTAAGAGCCAATTTTTGGTTGTTGCCTTCATTTTTGCACCCTAGAGAAAGCCAGTGGGGTAAACTTCTATTAAATGAATGTGAAAAATTGATGCCTGGTTCTAAGTGCACATTTATAAATATAACATCAAATCCAGTGGCTTACAACAGCTTCTCTCCGAAACATCTCTGCCCTCCAAGCACTGCCTACCCTGCTGTAGTAATGGTCTTTCTCTGACCAGCCTCTGGAAACAGTCGTGCCGTCTTCCAAAGACAACCTTGTGCTGGTGAGATTTAGCTTCATCATTGTAGCATGTCTGCAGCATTCACTTCGCCATATCCTGGTGCTGAGCTGATTTGCTCATTATCAGATTGCTGTTTATTAATCAAAGCAGTAACAATGGGACAGAGAAGCTGGAATACAGCACAGACAGTGCTTCATTTGTTCCAATTGATTTTCCTATCACATTTTATTACTACTATTTACTTTGTATGCCTCAGGAAGATTGAACTGCACTATGCCGTAGGGGTACATACTTGAATTTCTCTTCTTTTTAGCTCTTGCTATTTCTATTATGATAGTCAGAACAGTAGCTTCTTCCAGCAACTAAGCCATGACCTTCTCTGCTCTAAAGCAGCATATGGAGATTTTGTGATAATTAGACTCCACCAGTGTGTGAAGTCCTGCAGGTGGAGTCCTAGGGAATTCCATGAGAGTCATGGATACTGAGCACATCTGAAAATTAGATCTCCAAGATGACATCTTAAATTCTCAGCACTGACCAGAACCATTGCTGTAGCCAAAGCAGCTAGAAGGTATAAGGAAAGATCATGCAGAATAGGCATACACGTATGCTTAGGCTAGGACTATCAGGTGGTTTCAGGATGAGGTTTTATCTTGCAGTAAAATTAATGGAGATGATGGTGATGATGTTTTTTCCTGCTTCTTCCCAGCTCTTTTCTAATGTCTGAGATCACTGTTCGCAAGCTGGATCTTGCAAACTTCAGCCAGCACATCTAAAACATCAGGGAAGACCAGATGATTACTGTCAGGAGGTATGTGGTAGTTTATGGAAGTTGTCGCATGGGTCAACAAAAAGGCAAAGGATGGCACATGCTGTAAGATTGCATTAATCCTCTCCTTTCCATAAGCAAGGCTCACTGAGAACCAAAACCAACTTAAAAACTGCCTGAAAAAACCTATCAAAATCTGTGGTGAAGCTCCTGTTTTCAGCACAGCTAGGATTTCGCTTCAGAGATTTACAAGTGTTTGAACTATATTTATTCTGAAATTGCTCCTTTCAATGAGTACAACAGGAAACCCATGGTTGGCTGCAACTGTAGGTGTGAGGTGCAGTTGCGTGGGGAGGTGATGAGAAAATATATTTTTAAAAAAGCTTTGTTTTCTACATTAATTTTATAATTAGCCTAATTCAGAAGTGAGGAGGCAGCTAGCAGGTGGTAGTGTGTGTCATTAATAAAGTTCGAGACAGAAACCACAAACAGTCAGCTGAGCTGAAAATTTCCGTGGGCTCTTCACTGTTACTGGAAATGTGACAGTCCCTCACACAGGAATTTCTTTCTTATCACGTGTTTTATTTTGCTGAGATGCTGTTTTGTAACTTAAGCAGAATGTGTGAATGTTTGTTTGTGCATGTGCAAACACGCATCTGTGTGCGCATGTGCACTACACAACAGAATGAGTCTATATAGATGTGCAACATTATCTTCTTTGGGAACATGCCACACGGCATCAGGTAGAATTATTCTTTTTTTTTTTTTTTTTTACTAGCAGAACTGCTTCTTTTGTTCTACTAGCAGAAGCTTTTGGGTTTTAGAGCTGAGCTGAAGTGCCCTGGCCCCCTCTCTGAAGTACATACATACACTTGTCAGTTGTCCAACAGTGTCTGAGTAGTATGACTTCGAGTTTGTGTGATGGTTCCCTATCCTCCTGCAGCTGATGACCTTGAGCTGCACCAAATAATTATTTTCTCACTGAGTTTTTTCAGCAGCAGTAGGGGTAATTGGATGGTTGTAAAATAGGACACTAGGCCACTAGGGGTTAAGCGAAAACTAAAATAATGCCATCTACAGGAACATTTTTTGGTCACACTTAAGGTCACAGTCAGATAAAGGGTTAGGAAATATCAGCCTGAGACACTAACATCACAAATGGGTTTCTGCAAGCACAGCTTGTGAGTGATGGGAAGGGGTGAGGAAGAAGGGAGGAGAATACACAGACACTGGTGGTGGATTTAACCTGGACTAAGTTAAGATGCCTGCATAAGATTCACTTGAGTAGTATTGATCAGAGTGAAAACATTAAGTATCTTTGTTAATCTGGCACTGTTTCATTCATGCTGTATTATTATTGTTATTAGAACCTGTGATTTACTGTGTCCAGCCTGGATCAAATTCAGCATCTGTATTTCTCGAGATTATTTTTTCACCCTTTCTTACTGAAGTGCATTTATGGCAGCAAAAGTTTTACAGCTTTTTAAAAGAATGATATCTCCCTCCAGTGGTGATGTGATACAGCTTCAGTTTCCAAAATCAATTAGGCCATGTGAGTCTGAGTAAATGAGTGTGCATGACAATACACTTTTATGTGAAATAATTTTGTGACACAGAAGAAGAGAATGACCCTTCATTATTAGCCACCTATTTTTATAACGTTTCTCCCATTAGAACTACCCTGTCTCTTTGAAAATCCTCTCTTGTATAGCCAGTCTCATTTTAATACTATTCATTTTAACAAAATAGTTTAATATATGCAAATAGCACTGAATTCCCACTTAATTTGCATGTTTTACTATTTGAATAGTAATAGTTTCTATCTGCTGATTCCTGAGTTGTGCAATAAAATACTGGGTTGGGTCCCATCACCCTGTGGCATGAGGTAATACAGTGCTTTAGACATTTTGTAGAAAAAATCTCTTTGGATTAAGCTGTTTTCAGTTCAGAAGAGACATGTTCAAGCCCTGGTCACCCTGTAGCAGAAAGCCATATGGTACAAGTGCACTGGGGTGAAGAGATATTGATTTACCTTCTGTAAAATAAATGTAAAGTCAAAAGCCTGAGCATTTTTCAGCACCTTTCCAGTACTCTGCCTGATTTGTGTGACCCTTGCTGGAAGCCCCAAGTCTCAGACCTTCCACCATACATCCCACACCTTTCTAATCACCCCTGAATTGCAGATTCATATTATGAGTTGCAAAACTTGTGTGGCCTGTGTTGTGAGCCGCAAGTACTCCCTTACTCATCCATTTTCTGTTCCTTACTCAAGGTCTCTATTTTTCCCATCTCTCTCCTCACATTTCCATATCTGAGAGGAACTTCATAAACCATTTTTCTTAACCTCCCTAGGCCTTGCTGTAGTCCCAGTAGAAACACTGCAATATTAAAAATGATATTAAAATAGCAGAGTGATACCTCAACACAGGAAACAGCAAGAAACATTATTCTATTTAAACCAGTATTTAGTGTTAATTATGATTTTCCTTCCAGTAGTGAATAACCACTCAGTGCTGAAATTGAAAGACTTGCTCAGAAAGGGTTCCATGTGATTATTTGATTATAATACGTCAGTGGTGCTTGTAGTTACCATTCTGCTGATTTCATGCCAAAACAATGGGCTGTGATGTCTTCAGAATCAGCTAAACAGTTCCCCTTCTTCTGAGAATCATAAAGGGATTGGAGAAAACATATTTGAGCATTTTCTTTCTGAGCTCTTTCATCATCAGAACTGTGGTATAGAGTAGCTTTCTTCGGTGCTCACTGTATCACAACCGTTTGCTAAAATATGAATATATTTTTGAAGATAAAATGTAATCTTGTCTCTTCCAGGAGAATGCATTCTCCTGTTTATTTTGGGTTTCTGGTTGTACTTTTGCCCTGTCACCCACAAATATTCATTGTATGTTTCTTCCTCCTTCTCTTCTAGCCAAGGTTATAAATTAAAATTCAATTTCATTAAAATTGTAAGTAATCATTCTCTGGCTCTCATTAGTAATGATTCGGTGCAGGGGGATCCCGGCTGCTCCCACAACTGTAATTCAATTGGACTCACCAGCTCTTGTTCACAAATCGCTTGAGCTGCACTTTCTTCACAAATTTATGGCATCAGCACTGTCCAGAGGTTGAATTACAGCTGCAGGTTTGATCAGGGACTGCATTATTCTGAATCTAATCCCTGCATTCTGACAGCAGCAGGGGGGAGCACTGTTGTTTTACAGGAACTGTGCATTGTTCTTCTGCTTTATGTCAGGGGCTGAATTGCCTTTGGAATCAGGAACTGTCAGCCCAAAGCTACAAGCGAACAACAAGCTCAAAATGACATGTTGTATAAATAACAAACAGGGAGACAGTCAAAAGCCAGCACTCCTTCTTCTGCACTCTCCTAAATTACTGGAATGGTGATTGACCACAGACTGTGCTCTTGCATCATCAGATGCTATCTGAATATATTGATGCTCTCTGAATATACTGTTGAAATGTGACTCCCAGCTTTTACCCAGAATGAGGAATGTTGATGTTCACTGGTAGCAGAAAGTCACTTAAACATTGATTAAATATTTCAGCCAGAAGCCATATTCATGCATTCATTCACATACAAGCCTTTCCTCCCGAGCAGTCATCTGCAACCTATGGCATTCTTGGCAAAAAGGGTACGTCAGCAGATCTGGAATGGCATGCAGCAGGACCTGTGCCATTTTCCACAGAGGTAATATGTCTCCCATCAGCTGACAGCCAGGACTTTGCCTCCTGCAAGGCAATATGCCCCCAAACCCACTTGTACCCACAAAGCCTTTACCCCTCCTAGAAACACAGTACTGTCATTCAGCTGACTGAAGCAGGGACTCCTGGCTCTTGGTTTGGAATTGATCTTCATTAGGACTAGAGAGGTACACGCCTCAGGCACATTTAACCTCAGCTTAGAACAGGGGAAAAAAATGGTGCATTGCCTTTGAAAGTTTCTCGAGCTTTAATTTATCCATACGCGTGTGCTCCAACAACACGGAGCAGATTCATAGCTAGCATGCATCGGTATCTACTGCTCATTTAATTGAGCCTTACTGTTAAATCGCTAGTGGAAATCACTGAACACGGGGCAATAAGGTAGCTTCACCACTGTTCTGCTTCTTGTGGCTTCTGCTAATTTTCTTGTGTAGTTTTGCTTGTTTTAATAGCAAAATCTGTCATATTCCAGTTTTGCACAAATCCTGGGAGGCAAATTACAAGAGATGTGGAGCAATTCCTGTTGACTTTAATGAGGATTGTGTTTTTTAAAAACTACTTTGAGAGGAAAACTAAGGTCCTTTTATTTCTTTAGGCAACCTTGCCTTTTTTATGTGCTTTATTGTTGGAGAGACTCTGACATGAGACAGGGTAGGGGAAATGTCTGCTTTCATATGACAACTCAGAGCAACAGCATTTGGCTACTGGAGTGCAGCTTTTAGCTGAGCTGTCTGAATCACCTGTTGTGTGCAGTCCCTTGTGGCTGCAGATTCCCTCGGCAGGATTCTCAGTCTCTGTTTCTCAGGTGTGTTCCAACAGGTTTTCAGTGTATTTTAGTTCCTTCATTTGCTCATTTTTTATTCCTTTGCAAACCGAAATATATTTTTTCCATTCCTAATTAACTCCCTGCCACCCCACTTGTGGTAAAACCTGATTTATTTCTCCTTCTCTGCACTGAGAGGACAGGATACTTAATCTCCTCTGGGTGGACGCTGAAACACTGTCTGAATAAAATGCTGATCACTCATCTGGTTAGTTCCTGCCAGCTCTTCTCTGCATTCCTGCCACCTGGGTTTTGCATCATTTGCTCTCGTTTCTTTAAATGACAGAGTCCCTTCCTTCTCTGTTTGTGGTGACTAATAATTCCTAAATTAGCTAGTAGTCACACTTAGGTGTGCGTGTGAGTGTTTATCCTTTCATATGATCTGTAAGACCATGAATATTCACTGGCTAAAAAAGGATTGTTTGGATAAATACTTTGAAAAGGTATTAAGCTAATGGCTACAGTTTATTGCACTTGCTATTCTTTTGGCACATTTTTGTGTGGATAGGGACCCACTTTTTGTATCAATGTCCACTTGGCAGCTGCAGAGGAATAAAGAAGGCTTGGGATCCCCCCATCCAGGGAGCAATGAATACACATGTTGTAGAAACAAACAGATACAGCAGCCCAATGAATTAGCATTTTGAAAGCCTCTGTGTTTGATACCCATCTGCAAAGTAAAGAATGAATATCAGATATATGTGGATGCATGCATACATGTTTGCAGTGGCAAGCTCTTTCAGATGGCAAACACTCACTGTAAGTGCCAATGTTTTTCCACATCTTGAGAATATTAGTGTAAAAATTGAAAGAGAAAAGATTGCCCATCTGCAATGTGTAACAGAAAATTATGTGGGCAGAATGTACATGTGCTAAGTGAAGGAAGCCAGGTGAAGGGGGTGAAGAATCAAGATTTTTATTCTTCATGCTGAAGTCTTGAAAGACCCATTTAGCGACATCTCTAATAACACGCTTTTCAGATGCGCATCCATTCTGCCTCTCCTTTGAAACTAACCTGGGCTGAGAAACTTAACAATGAATTCAGCCAGAGGGCTTGGAAGCCTGGCCTGCCAGCCCATTAATGGTCTCAAGCAAATACTATAGACTCAGTTCTATTTATTCATCCTAAAGTGTAGGTGTTAAGAAATATGAGGCTGGTAAGTGGGTGACAGGCATCTGCAAGCGTCACCTCAGCAATTCAGGTTAGCAGAGAGCCTTGGAATAGGATTGTAAAAATTGCATCATTTGTAACCTTTTCAGCACCAGCCTTTTTAAAAAAAAAAACCTGTAACCAACAGCTTTCCTTTGGACATGAAGAGAATAACTAAAGAGAACATCTGTTTTCCCTTTAGATGTGGAACTGCAATATCAAGCCATGCATAAATTTTATTAAGGCTTGCTAATTTCCTACGAGTTTGGGGAGCTACATGTTACCCGTGGAGATATTTGGCTCTGTATCACCAGATGAAAAGTCATTTTAAAAACAATGCAGAAAAAATGGACATAGCTTGGTGGCAAACACGTTAGGTTCTGTTCTCAGGGAGCTCCATTTTCTTTGGCTTTGTTTTTGCACTTTATAGATTTGTGCCTTTTTTTTCCCCCTCTTAATGTCACCCATCTTCTTTTCCGATGACTTTTTATGACACAGACAACTAAACAAAACATGTGCCGGAATTGGCAAAACTACTTACTTCTAGAGTGTTTTGTACTCAAAATCAGAGGTCCAAACACTTTCAGGACCTATGTCTGCTTTTAAGCGGTTTCTGAGATGCCAAACTTTTTGTGTACACCAAGGAGACATGCTCGAGCCAGCTTGTGGCTGTTGTGTCCTTTTGTGCTCTAAGAATACGTCTCCAGATTTAGAACTCAGAAGCCGGGGCTGTTGAGACATAGCCCTGTTCAGATCCCACAGGCCCAGTTTCTGTACCCTCTGAAGAAACACCTTTGAGCAGAACCTCACTCTCTGATCTTTCTATGCTCTCAGAACCAAGGTACAACATCCCTGTGTGTAATCACAATAACTTCCTGCTAAGAACTTAGAGCCTGTAGGACACTTCGCAGGACATGCCTGGAATTACGCAGATCATGCCTTGTTGAATGAAATAAGTAGAAAAGTCACAGGCTGGTTTAAAAATATGCTTGTCTTCTCTCAATAATTAATTGTTTGGGGATTAATACAAGGGTTGTGTTTTGAAAGTAAACTAATCCACTCGTTGGCTGGTGTGTAATGAAGGGGAACAGGCTACTGTCAAGCAGTCTGAAAATAGTGAAAATTAACTCCGTGAAGTGTCACGACTCACATATTTTATGTATATGACAAATGTATCCTCTGTGGGACAGAAAATGAAAATATCACATGGAAAAGAAAAAATGGTGGCTACAAATTTAATAAAAGAAGCAGGCATACTTTGCTTTGGCATGATTTGGCATTTTTACTGCTTAGTGGCAGCTGGGCTGGGTCACTGCAAGAGAATCCATGTTTGTGAACTGACAAACAGTATGAACCAAACGTTCTGCAGCCTCTGTACTCACAAAGCTAGCAAAGGGGAAAGAAAACATAATTTAAAATAAGAATACACTGGAATCATAGAATACCAGGTTGGAATGAACCTCAAGGATCATCTGGCCTAACCTTTCTCTGAGCGAGCTGAAGTTTGCTCTTCTAAAATCTAAAACCTTTGTCTTAATACTAACCCTCAGTGTGCTCAGCAGGATCCCAAACTCTACACTGTTGTGATCACTGCAACCAAGGCTATCACTAACCGAGATACTACAAAGCAGGTTTTCTTGGGTTGTGAGTAGCATGTCCAGCAGTGCCTCATTCCTGGTTGGCACATCTAACATTTGTATGAGGAAGCAGTCCTCTACACATTCCAGGAACTAGATGGATGACATGTGAGCTGCTGTATTGTTCTTCCAACAAATGTCTGGGTAGTTGAAGTCACCCATAAGAACCAGGTCTGTTGACCTGAAGCGTGCTTAAATGACCCAAATATTGCTTCGTTGGCCTTATCATCTTGGTTTGGAGGTCAGTAGCAGATGCCTACTGTAAGATTCCCCTTGGAGACGACCCCTCTGATCTTGACCCAGAGGCATTCAATAGGGCTTTCACAGTCACTGTTGTTGACTTCTATGCATTCAAGGTTTTCCTTAACATAGAGCACGACTCTTCCTCCTCTTCTTCCCTTGCCTGTCTTTATGAAACAGCCTATAGCCGTCCTTCACAATCCTCCAGTCATGTGAGTTGTCCCACCATGTTTCCTATGATATCAGAACTTTCTGACTGAGCACAGAGCTCCTGTTCCTCCTGTTTGCTCCCCAGGCTGCCCGCATTAGTACATATACATTTGAGGTGGTTGGTCTTCTGGTTCCCATCTTGGGAGGCAGCTAAGGAACATTTCTTCCTACTCTGGTTGGCCTGGCTTCTTCTCCAGTTGGTTGCAAAGATGTGATTGCCACTTAGGACCCCACCCCTGAGTCCTCCAGTTTAAAGCCCGCCTAACCAGGCTGGCCAGCCTGCTGCCAAAGATTCCCTTGCCTCTTCTAGACAGGTAAATTCTACCCCTCCCTAACAGGCTATAGTCATCAAAGAATGTCCCATTGTCATAAAAGCCAAAACCGTCATGATGGCACCAGCCACGAAGCCAGAAGTTGCTTTGTGTTATGTGTCTATTTCTGGCTGCATCCTTTCCTCTAACTGGTAAAATGGAAGAAAAGACAACTTGGGCACCAATACTTTTCACTTGCACCCCCAGGGCTTTGCAGTTTTCCTGGATTCTGCCCAAGTTCCAGCTTGCGGTGTCATTCATGCCCACATGAAAGAGTCGCTGTTGTGGTTTAACCCCAGCCGGCAACTAAGCCCCACACAGCCGCTCGCTCACTCCCCCCCAGTGGGATGGAGGAGAGAATCAGAAAGGTAAAAGTAAGAAAACTCCTGGGTTGAGATAAAGACAGTTTAATAGGTAAAGCAAAAGCCACGTGCGCAAGCAAAGAAAAATGAGGAATGCATTCACCACTTCCCAAGGGCAGGCAGGCGTTCAGCCATCTCCAGGAAAGCAGGATTCCATCACGCGCAACAGTTATTTGGGAAGACAAATGCCATCACTCTGAATGTCCTCCCCACCTCCTTCTTCTTCCCCCAGCTTTATACGCTGAGCATGATGTCATATGGTCTGGAATATCCCTTTGGTCAGCTGGCGTCAGCTGTCCCAGCTGTGTCCCCTCCCAACCCCTTGTGCCCCCCCAGCCTACTCGCTGGTGGGGTGGGGTGAGGAGCAGAAAAGGCCTTGGCTCTGTGTGAGCACTGCTCAGCAATAACGAAAACATCCCTGTGTTACCAACACTGTTTTCAGCACAAATCCAAAACACAGCCCCATACTAGCTACTACGAAGAAAATGAACTCTATCCCAGCCAAAACCAGCACAGTAGCAATGGATAGTAGTCTGTGCTCTGGACAAGTTGTGGCACCCTCTTGGCAACATCTTGGACCTTAGCTCCCAGAAGGCAGCATACCTCTCGTGACTCCCTGTCAGGCCGGCAGATGGGCACCTCAGAGCCCCTTAAAGGAGAGTCACCCACTACAAGCACTCGTCATTTCTTTTTGCAGTATCTACTGTGTGCTGCTGGTCCAGTTTCTCCTTGCAGACCTTGCTTGTGGGTGTCTACTGCTGTTAAAGCTTCATATCTGGTTTTGGTTGTAATGCTGGAAGGTGGGGACTGAAGCAGAGTCCTGATTTTGTGGGTCACCAGAGTCCAAGGTGCCTCATTCTCTGTGGTGTCTGCCACAGGAGCATGGTTTGGAAACCACATATCTATCTCCATCTCAGCCCCGCTAATACTGCACAGCCTTTTAACTGTTTCCTGCAACTTGGCCACCTGATGCAACAGATCATCAACCTGTGCACAGCTTTTGCAGGTACTTACCTTTTCTCCAGGAGAAGGGTCTGGGCATTCATTGCAACCTACCATCTGTACTGAAGTCTCCTTCCTTACCAGTTCCATCTGGGTGGAAGCACCAGACATCTCAGGGGCTTTCCCTGTAGAAAGACTGGTTTTAACTCTGAGGCGAGTGCCCACCATTATGGCAGAGACCTAGAGAACTTCCCTGGGCTGGGGGGGAACGTAATCAAACAATTAAAATTTGAAAGCACTTGTTGATTATTAATTTCTCTTCCAGTTTTATGATTACAAGGCTGCTCGTGGTTCTCTAGTTCTTTGTCTGGACCTAGTTTTTAATGTCTTCATGTCAATAGTTACAAGCTCAACGGGTTTAGACAAATCTGGATCAAAAAAATTGATGTGTTTCCCAAACAACTTTATATTAAAGCAATGATAAAAGGGACAAGGCAAATACTGAGATACAATTTCACTAGTAAGTGGATTTTTCCTTGAGAGATGCCTAACTACTTCAGTTTTCTTTGGCTTCATGGGAGTTAAGACTGCAATCATTTCAAAGAATTGGGATCTCTGAGAAAAAGCATATTAAAATAGGGATCATAAAGTTTTGCAGAAAACATCCAGCCAATGTCTCAATACCTATAGCAAAAAACTAATATATTAATACTGGAAGGTTCCCATATACTTAATGGTGTTAGTAGAAAACAGTTGATCTATTTGAACTATTCTTGTTTCATTCCTCCACAGGAGAACATTATTCACTTTTTCTCTCTCCACTTTTTCATTCTGCTATGGGGAGTGTGCAGAGCAAAGGCTATTGAAAAAGCCATATAAAACCTCTGAGAATGCAATAAGCAAAACATGGCACTTTTAACATGACAAAACTACCAGCTTAGGTAAGGGCTTGAAGTGCATATAAACTCCAGCACCTCCTCAGGCAAAGAGAGTCACAGTCTCAACAACAGAGAAGAAGCAGAAGGAGTTTAGATCATAAATCTTCAGATCTACAAGCTTTGCTGTCTGAATGCACAACGAGCAATTCAAGGGCCCCAACATCTTTAAATAAGTCAGGCTAAGCCAGGAGTGCATCTGCCCTGTGGTAACAACAGTTCGATATTTTGACTCAGTTTGCTCATCTAGCACAGTGGTCAGAAAGGACAAGGTGGGTGATTTATCAACTCAGGTGATTCCATTAGTGCATACTTTTTCTTGCTGTTGTCTTGTCAGGTTCTTGCCTAAACTCTGAAGTTTAAATTACATTAGCACTAGCTCTGATATTGCTGCATGGTGCTGTACTGCAAGGTGGTAGGCATGTCCTCCTTGTTGTTTATTTGCTTCCCAGTTTCACTGAGCAAAATACTCTTCCTGGCAGTCACAGCGTCTAGTAGCACTCAGGAAAACAATGGCCATGTCCCAGGTATGGGCAAACATTCAGTTTTGTAATACTTACAGGGTCCATTAGCTGCATTCTCAGCTGAAGTGGCAGCACCTCCTTCACTCTGTGCCTCCTCTGCTGATGTTGATAATACACTTTCAGAGGAAAGAACACAGTCTTTAAGCTATGGATCACAGTGGACTGGGTAAAGAATGGGCCATCATCTGGGTGGGGACTTGGGAAGACTTTGGGATTAGTCAGCTACGAGCTTCAAGACACTGAAATGACAGCTCTGCATCCTTTCAAGGGCTAAATCCATACATCCTCTCTGTGCTTGACCCAGGTAGAAACAAGTGGGACTTGAAACTGATAGAAAGAACCAAGGTCAGGCAACTCAGCCCTCCTCATTTCACATACTTTGTGCCAGAATTCATCAGTGAGGCCATGTCCTCTTCCAGCCTTTCTGTAAGCAGAAAATGGGACTTACTAACTGAAGCTCTCTATAGTGATTTTTCCGTGACTACTTCATTTACTGGAGCTGCCCAGATGTCACTCCCAAGCAGTCCACTAGCTTCTCCAACTGCCATACAGCTTTTCAGCTTTAATCTTCTGCCGTCTGTTTTCAGGGCCGGGGCCTCAGAAGTTCATGCTCCGGCCTTTCCCCCAAGAGCTCCCCATCTTTCTGCTCATAATTCAGTTGCTTTGTAGCCAACAAGGGAAATGGAAATAATGTTGCCCTCGTTGCCTCTTTCTTTCTGTCCTGCAGTCCTCTATTTTATTCCATCTTTCAGTATCCTTCCTCTGTCTGTATCTATGGGAGATGAAGGAAGGAGAAATAGAAGCAGCTGTACAAGTATTTCTTCATCTCAGCAGAAAGAGAACAGGAGTTACAGGAAGAAACAGAGATGGAGAGAAGGAAAACAGAGCAGAAATAGAAAAAAGGTATAGCTGGAAAACTGAGAAAGTAAAAGAAGGAATAGAAAAATGAAGTCATCAATACTATTTTATTTTATTTTGTATCAATATAAATTGTTTTAATTTCAGTCTAAGCTCAAAGAAGGGAGATGAACTGGAAATCCTGAAGCGTGGAACTGGGCAAATAATAAGGAAATGGAGACAGGGAAGGCATTGAGACTGAGTACAAGCCTCTCTCATAAGCTTTTACTGGGGTGCCTACACCTATTGCTTATGTTCATAACAAAACATCTGCAGAAACACCAACAGGGATCATCACGTACATTTGTGAGGTTCTGGCCAGTCCCTCAGCAGAGAAACAGAAGGCATATTGCTGCAGATCTGCGGTAGTAAACAAAATTCTGTTTTGTCCTGGTTTTAGAACAGCTTCTGAATGATTAGATGAGGAACAACAGTGCTGCGGGGGAAAGAGGGAGGGGTGGACCTTTTCCTTTTGACAATTAGATGCGAGCTGTTGAAAGCTGCTTTCATGGATGAATGCATAGAGAACTAAGGACGTCTGGCAACTGATTTGTTTCATTAGTTTATTGTATGCCATAATTTCACTCTCACTTACAGATGAAGCAGGCCTATCGCAGGAGCTGGAGTTCATGGTCTTTTGAGTTCTCTGCCAAAACCCCTTAGAACCTCAGAAGTCTGAAGAGGACCTCAAGTAGGGCACAGACAAAGCTAGTGGGGCACGAGCTAATCAGAAAATACAAATCTGGGCACTTCACAGTTACATAGGGTCTGATTTGAAGGCAGCTTAGCATCTGTTGATTCCAGCGGGAGTTCTGAGTACTCAGCTGTTCCGAAAATCAGACCTACAGAGTATGGGGGGGCTCAGGGTTGAGTTGTTTGTCTTCATCATGCTGGTCTGACTGGCTTCTTGTGGGGCAATGATGACATCCTGTGGGGAAAGTCGTGAATTACAGCAGTATTTTATACGTGGAATGAGCTGCTGCAAAGTCCCAAACTACAATCGAAGGATAAGATCCTGGAAGAGAAAGGTTTTGTGCTATAGCGAATGGCTCATGACTAAGTCTTGTGATGTTCTCCTCCTGACTTCTGCAATACCTAAAGGTGTTTTTAAGTGCTTCCTCTTGCTAAGGAGAAAAAAGACTTGCTTTGGGGGGAAGTGTTGACAACAATATCTCAGTGTGATTAATAGTCACATGGGATTCTCACTTCCATGAAAGGTTTTGTTTAATTGTTTTTGGTTTTGTCCTAAATGTGTGACTCCCCGATTTTTTATTTTTTTTTTTTATGTCTTAAGGCTTCTTAACATCCTTATTATAAAATCCCAGTCATTTTGGTAGTTTCCCTCAGCTCAGTGTCACTTGGCCCAGTGCTTGGTACAGGCCTGGGGCAGGATAAGCTATCTGAAGCTTAAACTGGATTAGATGTTTATGACATAAATAATTGGAAGCACAGACAAAAGAATACAGAAAGGACCGTATAATCTTGCAGAACTGAGGGCATGTGTCCGTCTTTTATTTCATTTTGCAGCCAGAAGGTCTGGGATCCCAGCTACTGCCAGGTGATCACATACCAGCTGCTTCCGAAAATGTTTTGTTTTTTTTTTTTTCTTCCCCTCTACTACCTCATCAGGAGACCAAGGGGATTTTCCTTCAGATGTGTACTTTGACACTTTAATCCCCGCCTCGTCGTCAGCCCAGCACTAGATTGCTTCAATATGCTTTACAAGGAATTACACCCGACGTCAAGCAAGAAATCTAAGTTTCACGCGGAAAACCAGCACGTGCCGCAGCAGAGGCCCCTGGCCGCTCTCCAGGTAGAGGCTGGACGTCGGCTGCCGCCATGACAGGCCGAAGCCGCTCGGGAGCAGCTCCCAGGGGCAGCTGAGCCTCAGGCTGCGGCCTGCAGAGACAAATCCCGGTACGGTTGTTAAAAACTGGTTTAATGAGACACTATGGATGCTGAAGCGCCCCACCCGCAGGTACTCATTTGACGGCGTCAGCGATGACACCTTTCTTTCTGTCACTGCCTGACTTTGGCAACTCGACCGCTGAATCGCTCCGGTATGAAATAACCCCCGCCGGTTAGCTTTTTTCCCCTGCACGTTACTAACACCGTCCCCGGTTACCGCCGCCGGCTGGGGACGCCGAAGGGCCCGTTACGGAGAGGCCCCGAGCAGGCCCCGCCGCCTCAGCGCCCACCTCACGCCAACGGCCCCGGGACGCGACCTGACGTCACGCCGCGCGGCAGCGGACCCGCCTTCTCTCACACCGAGGCCCAGGCCCCGCCCCCTGCGAGAGACCACCTCTCTCGGGAGGGGGGGCCGCCCTCTCGCCTCCTATTGGTGCTTTCCCCGCCTCCCGCGGAGCAGCTCCGCCCCCGTGCCCGCCCCCGTGCCCGCCCCCGCGCTGTCCCTCCCGGCGCTGCCCGGCCCTGCCTTGCCTTGAGCCCTGTCGCCCGCTTAACCCCCGCCTCACGTGTCGGCTTCTCCAATTGGCAGAGGGAAAGGTTTGACCGACACTCCCGTCCCCCAATGAGACGGTAGCGTTAGCGGGGCGGGCGAGCCGGCCGGGCACCTCCCTCCGCAGGCGGCGGCGGCGCTCCCTGACTGAAGGGGCCGGGGGGCTCCGCGTCCCGTCCCGTCCGTCGTCCCCCCACCCGCCCCGCCCCGCCTCAGCGGGACCGGAGGCGGCCGCTGACTGAACCCGGGCCCCGGGGGCCGTCTTCCCGCCGCTCCCCGACCCCGCGGCGTCCCCTTCGCCGCTCGGAGAGGAGCGGGGCGGCGGTGCCCCCCTCCCCGGGCAGGGCCCGAGGGCCGCGCCCCGCCGCCGCCGCTCCCCCTCCCCCCCCGGCCGGGCGGCCGGCCTCCCCGGGCCGCACCCCGCCTCCCCTCCCTCCGCAGCGTCGCCCAGCCGAGCCGGGAGAAGGGGAATGGGCGGTCCCGGCCCTTAGCCCCCGGCTGCGGCGGCTGCTGCTGCTCCTCCTCCTCCTCCTCCCGGGTCCCAGCGTCTCGGTGGCCTCCGCCCGATGTTGGCGGAGCTGGCTGGGGTCTCGGCGGCGTCGTGAGCTCTCCTGCCGTCCCGCAGCCGCCATGTCCGGCGTGGTGCGCACTCTGAGCCGTTGCCTGCTGCCGGCCGAGGCCACGGGCCGCGCCGGGGAGCAGCCGCGGCGGGAGGGTAAGGAGAGGAGCCGCGATGCGGAACGGGAGGCGAGGCGGCGGAGCCGGGAGATCGACGCGATGCTGGCCCGGGAGAGGCGGGCGGTGCGGCGGCTGGTCAAGATCCTGTTGCTGGGCGCGGGGGAGAGCGGCAAGTCCACCTTCCTCAAGCAGATGCGGATCATCCACGGCCGCGAGTTCGACCAGAAGGCGCTGCTGGAGTTCCGGGCCACCATCTACGAGAACATCCTCAAGGTGAGGGGGCGGGAGGGGGCCCGGGCCGGGGGCGGAGGTGGGGGGGGGGAGCGGCGGCGGCTCCAGCTCCAGCCGCCCTCGCCCGGAGCAGTCGGGGATGGAGGCCGGCGCCGACACATCCCGCAGTTTGGGGAGTTTGGGCCGTGTCCAGAATCGCCGTCGGAAAAGGATGTGAGCTCGGCGGGGGCTGCGGCGGTTGCCCACCCCCCTCCCGGTCTCCTTCCCCCCCGTCCCGAGTTGCTCCCCCGCACCTCTCGGATGCACCCTCTCTTCGGGGAAGGGGGTTTCTGTGGTGCAGGTGTTTCGGAAGGCGTGTACCTTTTGTGCGACTGCCTGGCGGGCTGCGGGAGGCGAGGCTTTGCGTTTCCAGCGTTACCCATCGGAAGGCCTCGATGGAAAAGGCTCGGAGGAAACTTCCCTGCAAAGGGGATTGAGAATCGCTTTGTGGAAGCGCAGAGGAAAGAGGATATAGGTGTGGCCTGCGTTCTGGAAAAAACATTATGAGAGCATCCTCGAAGTCCGAATTGGAGAAACTTCAAAATTTGAAGAAATGAGGAGGAATTTCCGTGCCTCTGCTAAGTGCCCTGAGTCCACGTACCTCGAGATGAGACAAGAAACGGGTCCTTGTATTGAAGTTGTGTCTGCGAGTGGTTGTTACTTGGTACATCTTTAGAAATGGGGGAAGAGTAGGCCCTTACAGTTGGGTAGCGTGGGATGTTCTCAAGCATAGCGCTGAAATGGAAATGACTTTGTTTTGGTACCTTTGCAAAAAAGTTTTTGTTCAATGTGTGTGCAAGCTTTATAGTGCTGATAGTGTATTTCTCTAGTTGACTGGCGAATATAAAAGCTACTGGTAGAGCCTATAGGTAGAGCATTTGGTCTGCAGACAATTAAGGAAAATCAGCCTTGGGAAATACTGTTCCTTACTGGGAAACAAGCTTTGCCCTGTGCAGGTAGAAGTGATCGTATTTCAGAAAATACCTGAAGATGCATAAAAAGCTTACTTAAAAATCTCTCTCTCTTCATCTTCATAATCTTTCTCTAAAAGAACTGCTACTTTCCTGCCTATATTTTTCCACAGGAGACTCTCCATTCTCATGTGGGCATGGATTTGTGAGGCTCTGTGAGATTTCATAGAAAATTTAAGGAAAGGGAATTGTGCAAGTTACAGATAACAAGGGTTACTTCTGAATTTTCAGGTTTATTTTAAATAGAAGCTTTATATGCACTTAGTAAGTGCGTGCATGCAATGACTCTTGTTTTTAAGAATGTCGCTATTCCATGAAGGGCTTTTCCTTCTGTTAGTGAAGAGGAAAATTGTTGACTAATTTTCTTTTCCTTTTTTTCATCCATTTATCAGGATTGCGGGAGCCCATTAACTGCAAGAAAGTTGAAGCTCAGAAGCTTCTCTCTATGTGTAGTTATGTGAGCAAAGAGAGTGTTATGAGTTTTTTATCTATACACCTAGAAATAAGGAGTCTTATTTTAGAGGTCTTAATGTTTATTTTGATACTGCCAGTGATTTATTTGTTACTGCTACTGATTTAAAGTAGTAGCAGAGGCTTTTAAGTAAGCAATTGGTAAAAACAGAAAAAAAATCCGAGTCTCCTTCCTCTTTAAGTTGTCTAAGCAATACTAGTTATGGTAAAATGTTGTAACATTTTATGTATGCAGAAGGCATAGAGCTTTCAGCAGTAGAACTTGGTGTGCTTTGAAGAGGAAAGTGTCTCCATCTTGTAGTAGGGGAGGCTGAGTTATGCACTTGAAACACTTGTCTGCTGGATGGCTTTGGGCAAGTTTGCAGAACTTGGAGTAGAATCCAGGTCCTCAAGGTAGCAGTCAGGTGTTCTGATTTCAAGATGGGTAGTTAACAACACTTCTTGGATGGTTGTCAGCTGAACACTGTCAGCTACTTAAAAAGCCTCCTAATCATCAAACTAAAATTTGGAAGTATTTTTTAAATGAGTTCATATGGTTCAACAGATCATCCTTTTGGCCTTACAGATCGTGATTTGGGAGTGTTAAGTTAGGCTACCCTTCTAGGTACATGGACTGCATCTGTCTGACTCTTCCTTCTCTTATTTCTCCAGATGACAGAGGTGGCTCTTGCATATAAGAATACAATTTACTCTTCACCCATAGGTTTTGGGGAATGGCTTGGGAGTGGTTGCTATGGAAAGAGTAGGCAGAAGGAGGGAGAGCAAACAAGGGGAACTAAATGAGTTTTCTGGTGGGAAGGAGGTCTGAGACTGGAGTGTGGGGAGAAGGCAGTAGATGTTCGGTTTGTGTTTTGCTCATCTGAAAGAAACCTGATAACACCTTGATATTCTGCCATAATCATCAGGAAGAAATCAAATACCAAGACAGGAGGATTCCAGGGCTTTCAAAACAGAGTGATGTTGTCAGTGCTTTTTTTTTAGGGTAATTGTGTAATACTTTCTTGTATTAAACTTTGTTCTGTGGATAACCATAAAATGTTTCAAGTAAACTTATTTTGCTTCTTTGACAATGTAAATTGTCAAGTGAACCTGATTGCTATTCTTGGTATAATAAAGTGTTTAGACTACAGGTTCTTTTCACTTTTTCAGGAAGTTCAGACTAGAATGATCACCCATTAAGATTAAATGGAGTGGAGATTACCATGTATCTAACTTACAAGAAAAGATAGAAGATTAGTTTTCATAATACGATATGTGGACAATGTGAAGTGAAAACGGTCCTATCAAATAGCATATAAATCTGTTTGACATTGTGAAGTACAGCTGCAGCAACCTTAGCCCCTTTTTCCGTGCAGTTCTCAGCATGGTCAAACAATGGTTCTGTTAAGCTTCTACAACACTGAGATCTGAGTTAGAAATGCAGTGTAAATCTTTGGGATTAAATGGTCAATTTTTGTTTTCCAGCCATGACTAAACTTCTCTCTGAGGGAGGAGGATTTCTACTCAGTAGTGCTTGATATTTCTAAAGTGCTTATTGCAGTAGTATTTAGGCAGTCTATACAGCTTACAGAGAATGAAGGAATTGATTCAGAGAACAGAATCTGAAACCTCTTTGAAAATAACAGTGCTAAGTATGAATTGACGTTAGTGTCAGCTTCCACTTTATTTTGAGTTTTCAGCTTCTTGCTTTTCTGATATCTTCTTAATGCTGGGTTCTTTCCTTACCCTGTTCTGTCTGTTTCTCATCCCCCACTTCAGGGAAACCCTAGTTAGAAACAAAATGCTGAAATTAAATAAATCTGTGATAGAGAATTTACTTTTCCATTTAGTACAGGTGATGGTTCAGGGGCTTGCTAGCTTTTTCTGGCATTTGTGGGATGGTCTTCAAATACATTAGTTTTGCTTTGGTTTAAGGTAAATAGTCATCGGTTAACTAGGGTTTTGCTTGTTAATCGAGGCTAAGTTTCAAAGTAACTTTTTGGAACTTTTTGATGATTGAAGTGAAAAGCAGTAGTGTTAATGTTCTGGTATGAGTACACAGGCTTCACGACTTTAGCACACCCACCTGGAAAAGGAAAGTGGATATGACAGGGCTAGCTGCTGCAGCATGAATTTTAAGGCGACTTGGATATACAGAGAAACTTGGAAAACTTTTGTGTACCTTAAGTTTCAAATCTAAGAAATGGCTGGTGGTGTTACATAAGCGTTTTGATGCCTTCCAACTGTAGCTGAAGGAATCTTTTGATACCTTCCAAAACAGATGGGTTGGCCTTGCTACTCTGCTTGCTTCCTTTGATAACAGTTGAAGAGCTTAGATACTTGATGAATCATAGCTCTGATGTTCCTTGTCTAAATGTTTTTTTTGTTTCAAGTATGAGAATATCATGCTGCTTGAAAAAACCCGGTTTAGCTGCATAAGAAAATAATTAAAGTAATCTACAAGCACTGGAGTGGTACTTGCACCAGCTTGTTTGGGAGATTTCAATCTGAAGAGAGAAAAAAATTCAGCTTTTAAAAGCCTGAAATAATAATCTGTTGAATTTTGGGGTAATATTAGTTTCCCTGTTGAAAATGAGAAGGCCAGCTCAAGGTTTCAATACATCTGTGAGTGTTTTCTTGTTGTCTGTGGCCTGAATTGTGATGATTGACTATGGAATTGAAAAGCCTGGAACTGCGGAGGAAAGGACTACTCAGAAGATGATGTGTAATTTTGTTTGTGGGCTCTGAGTGGGGGGAAAAAAACAACCAAAGATTTTGAACACAAAAACTCCCCGAGGATACAGCTTTGGGACTTTTGAGTGCAGTTGCAATACACGTGGGCATACCCGAGAGCATTTCTCCTTGACAGCTTGAATATGAGTGACAGTAAAGTGGGCAAAATGAGTAGCCTGTGCTGAAGTCCATTTTAAGAACTTCAGACTTCTGCAACCAATACTAAAACTAGACTGCTGCTGCTTCATTGTTGCAGGTACCTTGTATACCTTGAATGGGCTTAGGTTGTGTTTATGGTCTCTGACTATAAGGTAGTCGTACCTTGTGTCATTGAAAAACAAAAGAAAACTCGCAACTTGCAGGTTTCAGTCAGGTACAGGTACAAACTCTGGGAAGTGGGAAAAGAATATTCCTCAATTTAGTTGGGAGCTACGCTTTAAGTGACCAAATTACCTAGTTATTTATAATGCAAGCATATTTCTTCTAATAGCCTAGAGAGGAAGGGGGAATACATCTTTCCATTATGTGAACTCTAGTTACTCTTTAAATTAACTTGACTCCACATTTCCTTGGGTTTACGTGCAAATGAATTTAACCCATTAGGAGGTTATGACAGTGACACTCAATCTGTTACTTCAGAGTTGGGATCTAGCTGTACTTGAGTAGTTGGTCACAGGAAAGTGTCAATCTTGTTTCTGCTGGGACAGCTTCTTTTGAAAGGTATGACCAGGAGAATACTCTGTAGGAACTGTGGCTAATTAGAAACTAATTAGTTCTGAGACAGAATTGGTATTTAAATCTGATTATCTTTGCTTTGTGCTTTTACCATGTAGTGGTTATTTTAGTATGAAAAATAATATTCACAAAATTACATAGAAAAGAAAAAAAAACCCTTATGAGTCTTGTTGGTCTTCCTGTTCCAGGTTCATTTAATCAATGAAACTTTTACTAACTTCTAGTTGATGTATTTTCAGTGTCTTAAATATAAATTTGTCAGCTCTGGTGGTCTCCTTGCGTTTGGGGTGTCTCTTGGTTGGGCTGGGAGAGAGCAATCTGTCTTCATTATGGTGGATAGTGGAAGAGGAGTAATGGTCAACAGTAAGTGATAAATATTCATTGTTGTTCCAAAATAAAGCTTACAATGGTCTTGTGATGTAGTCATTAGTATTGCAGAATAAGAGTTAGTCCCTGGAGACTGTAGACACATACTTTGATGTTTTCCAGACAAAAGTTTAGTCACTTGAGTGACTAAATTTGGGAGCTTACATTATATTCAGTTGGTTGAGTATACATACATTTTTATAATTAACTTGGAAACAGTATTGGCAAAGAAATTAGCAAATTACGCTACTAATAATGTTTACAAGAAAACTTTGGAGCAAACTAGTACACATTGTTTGAAAAAGTAAGTTCAAGACAAATTACAACAGGAGAAAAAGCTAGAAGGAATCAGAGGCTGTAGAATTTCCACATGAGCTTCCTTTACTTGGATGGGTGGTTTTCACCCTCATGGGGGTGAGGAGCTGGACTTAACCTAGTGTTGAAGACCCCTCTCTCTCTACCCTTCCCTTCTGTCAGAGCATATTTGCTGGGTACTGTGGCAGTATATTTATAAGGGCAGCATGACAGGATCTTGCCAAACCTGATGAGGATACTCTTGGAACTGCAGATGCTGCTTCTGCTCCACTGCAAGTGTGAACTATGTATGAACTAGATATTAGTGTGATGGTCCCAGGAAAAGGAGAAACCTGGTAATGTAATTCTGAAAGCATTAAATTTCTTAAGGTTCTGCACCAGTCATCACCTCTGAGATCATCTCTCTATTTCGTGCCTAGTTGCAAGTAAAGCTTGCAGTGAGAGTATTTTTCTTCTGCTGCATTTATCGTCATTTTGCTGGATTCAGTCAAAGACAAGGACTCTTTTCAGAGTTTCCAGACAAGCAGACATCACTGCTGCTCCCAATTCAGAGATTCAGTGGCTAATCCAAACGTTTCTTAATGTTTGTGTTCCTGTGGACTAAGTAAATGACACTTCCCCTTTGTTCCCATTTTTTATTTGTATGTTGGGCTGGAAGGTAGGTCATCTTTATTGCTTACCCTGCTCTCACCTGGGTGGTACGGGAATATGTGAATGGTGAAAATAGATGCATAACTGGTGAGCCTTTTCGTTGTCTAACTGGGTTAACTGGTGCTGCTTCCAATCCTCCCCTCGTGTCTGTCTCACCTTACAGCAAACTAATATAAGCAGTGGAAACCACTTTTTATATAAATGAGTAGGTTTTTGGTGATGTTTGCTCACTGGATTGGCTTGTGGGCTCAGACAAATGACAAACCTATCAGACAGGAGAGGGTGGAACTACACTACCAGAAAAGATGCCCCTTTTGATGGTACCTAGTTGTTTGACTGCTCTGTAATATGAAACCTTATCCTTAATGACATTGGCATCTTGGCTGCTGCTTGGCTATAAAGTTCCAAGGATATAGATCAAATAAAAACGCTGTTAATGCTTTTATGATAGCGTGCTGTAAAAATCTGATTATCTTGCTCTTACTTTGTTAGCTGTAGATCACCTGCTTCCCAGTGATCCAGACGGCAATCTAAAAAAAAGTGCATGCGACTATATTTGCAAGCACTGACAACTTTATTTTTAAAAACTGTATTTGAAAATGTGTTTTTTAGAAGCTAAGAGGTGTTTTCTAAAAATAAGCATAGGTTACATTTTATCATCTTTCTTTACTTGCCAGTAAGTGCTGCTGCTGAAAAGTCCAGTCCCATCTATGGCTGTGTGATTCAGCTTTCTCCCTCTTGTATTGGCACCAGTGATCATGGAGCTGTTGCATTTTTTTGGTACAGTTAAACTTGCCGGTCTAGCTGGACCAGTGTTCATATAGCTGCATCACTTTGTACTGTTCCACTGGCATAAAGGGTGTATTAGAAATAGCTTGCAGAGGTGGGAGCACTGCTTTTGGCATTAGTTCAGATTTACATTGGTGTCTGTGAGTTGTGAACCCCAGACTTTGCCAGTTCCTTGTCAACAGCAACGGAGGAAAAGCACACAGTAGGAATCATGTTTGAATTGCCCTCTAGCCTTCAATGTTCACGTTTACAGCCATAGGAGAGGACAGTATGGCCTGTTAGCTGTGACTTGGAGTCCCCTGATCAAGTATTTAGCAGTGATCAGCACTTCTCTCACAACAACAGTTGCCATAAGTGATACATAGATGCTGGTGGTCTAGGGCTTTCGTATGAGGTCGAGCAGTGTATTAATGGTAAAACATTTAAAAGTAGTTGCTGCAGTATTTCATGTGTAACAGTTACTCTGTTGTCTGTGATCTCATACCCAATAGTAGTTCCTTAATTATTTTGAGAAAATGCACAGTAGGAAACTTTTCTATTTGTATACAAACTCTAAGTAGTTTTGCAAGTTCTCTCTAGACACTTGACTACAATAATCAAATCTTTTGATCACTTGACTGTTGGTTTGCATGTGGAAGAACCTGCCCTTACTTTTGAGTGAGTGCTCCCCAAACCTGTTGTTTCCATTGTGCTTTTGGTGCTTAATGGTAGTGTGTTCACTTGGCCTCTGAGTTGGTCCATCTGGCAAAAAGTGTGAGATTTTAAGGCTAATGAATCCTTCAAGTACTGGAGTATGTGAGTAATTTAAAATGTGAATGTTGTGTTTTATGTAGTAGTGTAACTACTGATGTAAGATATTCTTAAATCAAGCTGCTCTTTAAATATTGCAACACTTCTTTTCATGTATCGGCAAGCATCACTGGCTTCAAGTGACATGAGCTGGTGATAACCTTTCTAATAATTCCCACAAAATAATTTAATTATTTATTATTTAAAAAGGCAAGATAACCTGGGTTTTTTTCAAAGCTAGAATGCTTTCAAAAGTAATGGAGACAAAATATATTTGAGCCAGTCCTAGTAACGAGCTTTTGTGGAAATGCTTATAAAACCTTCATACTGCTGGTGAGTAGCAAACATTCTGCTTCGTGCCTAACAGCTGCGCTCTGTCAGGCCAAGGATCTAGTGCTTTGTCTCTGACATGAAAAAAAACAACACAAAAATGGGTACAAGAACAAGGCAATGTGATACTTCGGTATATTCTTCCAGTTATTGGCGACCTTTGGTTTGGGGAACTTCTTGAGCCAGGAGTTGCATCTGGAATGTAACTGAATAGTCCTTTTTTGGACCTTTCTTCCATCAATTTGTCTTGATTGCTTTTTAAGTCCATTTTATACTTTTGTCCAACATCGTATGTAAATGAGTTTGTCTCACTGGGGGGTGTATAGGAAAAACCCTTTTATACTACTGGTATTTGTGTAGCAAGGGGTGGGGAAAGAATAGTTGTTGTCTTCTCCCTTTCTCCAAGTGGTTTCTAATTTCTGTAGATTTCTGATATATCATACTTAGTCATCTCTTTTCAAAGCTGTGGGTTTCTAGATCTATTTAGTGTTTTCTTCTGTGTAAGATATGATACTTCATGTCATATGTCACACTCTTGTTACACCTTTTCTTGTTCTACCCTATCTCCTGCATGCACAGGTTTTGTGCATGCCAGGGATTTATACAGTGACTTGAATATGTTAAAAATTATTAGGAAAGGAATGGAACAGAGAAATTCCTCTTTTTCCTCCCTAACTGGTGCTTCTAGCATGCTGCTGTTTTGCCATTTCCTAATACCTGACACTATGCTTATCTGTGAATTTTTTCCAGCTTTCCATCTGTGCTTATTCTGGGTCCTACTTCGATTGCAGCACAAAAGCTTTAGATCAGTTGAACTGTTCAGAAGTTTATTTCATATCAAAAGTTGTTGCCACATTTTTTTTTCCATATTCCAAATTTGAAAACAGAATGGTAATTGACAGTATTCCATCTTCTGAATGAAAGAGTGAACTGACATTTTCTATAGTAGTAGAAAATCAGAAAAACTGTCATAGCAATGTAGAGAAGGTTTACTGTGGAATGAGCACTGCAATGAAAATAGTCTGGTGTTACCTTTGTTAGAGCTTGGGAGGGAGTGTTGTATGTGTAATAAGACTCGTTTGGTGTTTCTTATTTGTATCGATGGTGTCTGAGTCCAAATTCAGTTTTGATAAATATACTTTATTATTAAACATGTTAAACTATTCTGTTCATTCTATAATAAATGGAAATTCTAGGAATTTTAATTGAATTTAATCTTCTAAATGAAATCTTTACCTCTGGGCATCAATAGTACATATAAACTTTTAAGCCGTTTTAACCACAGATAAAAGTGACGCTCTGGCCATCTCCCATGATGGTCTTTTTTGGAGAAAAGAGGTATGGAAAGTGTTTTGGATGTGTTTGCAGAAAGAGGAACCCTTTCCTACGGTTCCTACTTCTGCAAATTAATGGGGCAAGGATTATCAAATGCTCATTGTGGCTGCAAAAGATAGTGTTACCAGTAACTCTCAAATGCAAGAATAGCAATACATGGGATCTAAATTTGGCGATTTCTCTGTTTCTCCTCATCTTTCTGACATCTGCTTGTAACATTTATAGAACTGTTCTGTGGAGATGGAGAAGTTTTCAGTTTAGGTTCACTTTACTGGGGATCTTGCTGAGTCACAAATGCTTTTAACCACTAAGAGCTAGCTGGGGGGAAGAAACATTGGATATTTTGCTCCTTATGTAAAGCTTTTACTCCTGATGCATTTTAGGTGTATATCTCAAAGGTGGTGTGTTCTAAAAATTCTGATTTTGAGAGGTGCTGTTCCTGTGGGTGTGTGTAGGACAGCATTCCTGCAAACCCATTTCCTATTTTTTTATGTTCTTCGTTCACTGTTTAAAATTGACCTTCTATGTGTGTCTCTGTATATCTGGTTTTGTCAGTGCTTATGCTGATGTCTCTACATCTGAATCTGCCACTTTGTCCCAGATCGGCCTGTTTGTATATGATCGGGCAACCATTTCTCTCTCCAACAGTCAGAGGAAGGTGCTGACACTGCGTGCTCCCCATGGGTGACCTTACAGTAGTTAATGCACTCGCATAGCGTCTGTAAGGTCTAAGTTTAGTCCTCTCTCTTGCCCCAGGGAGATTCAAACCTGCATTTCCAAGGAGCAGCAGCCAGCAGATAAGTGACTATTCTGGGACTGGAGCAGCCTCTATGTCCTTGATTGAAACCCTCTTCTGTGGTTTTCTCCAAACAAATGGTGAAACTTTTCTTAACAACAGTCTCTCGAGATCCTCGGTATCTCCAGTGGGAGCAGGAAAAGGCAAAGCGACAGTGTAGGGAAACGGACCGAGCCTGATGTCCCAGTGCTGCTTTATCTGAACAGGGATCATGCGATTTTGCCGTCGTTCCTTTGAGACTCTCTGAAGTGACTATGGTAGCTGTGAGATGGGTAAGGGTTAAATCAGTCCGAAAGCTGTAAGATAGAAAAGCCGGAGCTGAAGGCCGGGGAAGGAGAGCTGGAGCCGAAGCAGGTGAAAGGTCAGAGCTGGCCTGTGTGGGCTGTGGGGAGACTGTGATCGTGGCCGACACGCAGTGCTGATTAACTGTTTCTGTTCATAAACACTTCTCGCTGAACAGTAACAAACATGGCATTAAATACCTAGAAATAGCGGTGTCCCGCCAGTCTTGGTTACCACAACGCTTCAGAAAAAAATTAACCTTGAAGTTCTCGACTGGGGCTAGGGGAGAGCTGATGCTGTCTTTGAATTGCACCTGGGAGAGCGTTCTGTGCAAGTGATGGGTTTGCAAAAGTGTCTAAGGTCATGAGATGTCGTGCAGGCAAATGCAGTTCAGAGACAGAACCTAATAAGTGGGGTTTTTTAGTGCTTACATTTGTTAACATTGTTCAAATAATGCAGATCTAAAGACTTTTATTAATAAAGGGATAAACTCTGTAACTAGGAATTAGAGTCGGCTTTTGGTCTGTATGACAGTTACTAAATAGTTATGCCTGGAATTTCAAGCAGCAGTTTGGAAACATTCAATTTTAGTCTTTTCACGTGTTGTGGAGATATATTGTCTACTTTTTATAAAGAAAGTAACAATCACTAGAGAATTGTAAATATTTACATTTTTGGGAAACTGCACTACAGGAACACTGTTGCATAGTGACAACTGCAATGCTTCACTTTGAGTTCCCATTCTGTGACACTCACACTAAGTTGCTTCTCACTTCCCTCTCCAATCTTAATTTCCATTGGGAAAATTACTGTTCTTGTTCTGTGGTGCTGTTAAAGGACTGGAGAGGTGAAAGGTTCAAGTGTTAAGAAAACATACGTGCAGTCCTGATAGCTTAAAGTCTGAAAAAAAAAAAAAAAATCAGTCCAATAATGTGGAGGTTCATGTGAATAGTTGTGGAAATAGAACTTCAGTTTTGTTTTTTTAATTTCATTTATTTTCATAATCTGTAAAACTGAAAGATCAGCACAATGAGAAAAGTAGTTTAATATAACCCACAGATTTTACTTATGAATTAGATGGTACTTGAGATGCTAAGCCACCTTTAACAGATCTATCCATTACTAAAATGGTGCTTACTATTGAGAAATAACTACTGGCCATCTGAAGCTATTTAGTATAGGTGTAGTTAGTTAGATTCAAGACTGAAGTTTCAAAGTTACTTAAGCTCATGTGTTTGGCTTGTTGCCATGAATATCAAATTAAGTTTCCATAAAAACTGCAAAATGTCAAATTAAGCAGTCTCAATAATCCTTAGTTAAATTTGAGAACTAGATCACTTTCCTTCCAGGTTTTTTTTCCAGAATTAGGGTACCAAAACCTACCTGTCATGACTTCTTAGCAGATGTGTGGCAAGTTCAAAAAGTAAGCTGATGCTGATGGAAAATTGCTTCACTGAGCCTAGTAGCTTGAAATCTATGCAATGTCTTCAGTCCTCTTGCTGCTGGGCTTTCCTACTGGAGGTAACCATTTGTATGAAAGTGTCTCAGTGGAGGATGCTCATTTACAACAAATTTTCAAGAAATCTGTAAAGTTGGATAGCTGTGTTGTATAGCATCCAAGTGGATTGTGTCAAAATCATGCTTTACAGAGATATGCTTTTTGGATCTTGCTAGTTTGGTATCACTGGGGGTTTTTTTACCTAAATGTTTAACTAATTGGTGGATGCATACAGCACTGGAAGTTACTAAGTTTCCTCAATTTTGGATGCCCAATAGTCTATGCTTCACCAGACTATAGAGTATGTTCTTTCAACAATATTTTTTAATGCTCTTCTAAAGAGAGAAGTCTAATACTCTTTCTGGTATCTAAAAGCCAAATGCAAAGAGAAAGATGGAAGAATACAGTTTCAGGCGTGGTTTTACTTTTAAAATGACAGCTATGAGGATCATACATTAGTTCCCAGACACTTTCCTTACACATTTGATGTTTACTTCTATTGTCTGTTGGTATATTGCTTGTTGCAAGTAGCTGTTGCTGCTAGTATTTTTTTCCACCTGGAAAAATACATTGTGGCTAAGTTGCTTACACAAGCAAGTTCTTTCTATCTTATTTCTGTTGGAGATGTTGCAATAAATGATGTTGATGACTCTCCCAAGTTCAGTCTCACCAGAATGGTGTCAAAAAACCCCAAAGCTTCAAGTACCTCTGAGTCCTTGTTCTTTTACACTTCAATCTTTTTATCACTGACTTTCTTATCTGAATCATTCTTTAGGGCTGCAGGGTTCTGGTTGATGCACGGGACAAACTGGGGATCCCTTGGCAGTACACCGAGAATGAGAAGCACGGAATGTTTTTGATGGCTTTTGAAAACAAAGCTGGAATGCCCATAGAGCCTGCCACCTTCCAGCTGTATGTACCTGCACTGGGCGCGCTGTGGAGGGATTCGGGAATCAAGGAAGCCTTCAGCCGTCGGAGCGAGTACCAGCTGGTGAGTACGTCCATCTTCATGGTGGGAGGAGAAAAGTTCCCTGCTGTATAAATCTCTCTTCAGTTGAAAGATTGCTCGCTATGTGCAATATCTAGCCATTGTATGAGCCGTTTGTAGTAATGCTGTAAATCTGAGCACTTCAGCAGAAACAAGTGGTAATTGGAGCCAAACTTGAAAAACTACATGGCAGTAAGAGGGAGTGGAAAAGTGCACATGACTGGATAAACTGGAAGAGCAAGAGGAACCAAAAAAGGCAGGAATTGGTTGAACTAAAAATATTTTAGCAGCTCAGTAGGTCTGTTCATAGTAGGTCACTGATGAAGGCACACTTAATTTGTAACTTTCCAGTCCTGCCAGCTTGCACTATATTGATACTGGCAAACTATTCCTGCATGCAGATCTTTTGAAGTGAATGGAACACCCATTCCGGCTGCTGCTATTTGACTGTTTCTTTTCATCCTGACGTCTCCAAGTGAAACTTGGATAAGCAACTGAAAGATGACAGCGAGCATAAAAATGTGCTATCTTCCTTGCTTTCTTGTTATTAGGTTTTCATGCTCTTGTGCCAAAATAGCTGCACTTCTGGTATGGAATATGTTTCTGACAGCTGTTCATAATCCACTCCTTTTTCTTCCCATGTACAAGATGGAGATGCTTTTTTTTTTTCTCCTTTCTTTTTCTTCCTTGTTCAATGAAACAAAGTAGTGATCCATGCAACCTAGTACCACGTTTATTAGTTCTCAGAAAATTATATGGGATAATTTCCTAATTGTTTTAATAAATGTATCTTTATGATTTTAACATTAATTATGCTTCATTATGCAGGTAGAATTCTTTAGTTTGGGTGTTCTGTCCCCAAGCTGCATTCAGCTTTTCTTTTAAAAAAAAAAAAAAAAAAAAAAAGGAAAAAAAAAAGGGAGACAAAGGTGGAATTCTTCATGCCTGGATATGTTATCAATGTTTAATTAGAAGAGTTAGGTTAGGTAAAGGATAGAAACATGGCTTTGTATAGTCTCCCTTAGACTTTTACAAAGGAACTCAGCATAGCTAAAGGGAAACTAGAGAAATTCAGTAGTGAAATTCTTGTTTGTTTCCTCATGCTGCTACTCTACGTGGGTTCTCTAGTGTCTAATACTGTAGTTAAACTCATGTTGCAGCTCTTAGGTACTTATCTATCTCCACTAATAAGATGCCTATTTGGGTCTCGTTGCATATCTTTGAAATCCATCTCTGAAGTATCTTGGGACTGCTAAATGGCTAAAGAATAAATAAAACGGGTAGGTAAAACTGTCACAGGACGATTGTATAAATCTCATTTCCTTAGGCTAAAAAAATGTAACAATTTCCATGTTACAGTACTGGGCATAGGGTAGAAGATGTGCGGGGGGGAGAGAAGATAAATTGTTCCATAATTCCTAGCATCTGTAGACACAGACTAAGATTTTGCTGTTCTAAGCACTGTTCAAACATGGAATAAAAAGATGGTTCATGCCACAGGGAACTTGAATTTAACATGAGACAACTACTGAGAGAATCTAGTATAGTAAGCAATAATTGTATCGGCAGCCTGTTAATTTTTTTTTTTTTCTTCTGGGAACTGCTATGATCAAGCATGGGTTTTATTTTTAGAGGGAGATTCAGATTGGGATCATGTGGGAGGTTCGTTCCTGTACTGGTTAGCAATAAAATTGCATCAAACTGGAAAAAAGAAGTCCAGTTTATTGAATAAATAGCATTCCAAGACTAGTAGGCCTACCTCTGCATTCTCTGGCTTTGAGGATTAAACAGGAAATACCAAAAAATAAAAAAGCCTCAGAAAAACCAAGCATATAGGCATGCAAGTGATCATTTAATATGCTGTCATCTTCAACATCATGGTGTAGTTCTATCATGCATCTTTTTGGGTGGCATTCATGTAACCTATTTAATGTTACTGGGGCAACTGGAACTGCTGCAGGCACCAGAACTGTTAACTTGTCAATAGTGCAATGATATGGTGTATTACAGAAGTACTGTGTAACTCAGTCCTGCTGCATGCATCTGTGGCACTAACAACTTGAAAATCTTGGGTGCTATTATTTTACTGTGCAGGCTGCATCACCAGGAGAGTATAAAGTACCTCAATTGTAAATAAAAAGCACTTACTGCATAAAAGTTGTTTAAATTTAATAGATTGTTCTCAAGGATACAAATGCTACTTCTGGATTGATCACTAAACAAATTATTAACACCTTAATAACATGAACAAGTTTCCATGCCTTACTTATAGGTTCAGCAGAAGTCTGATTCCCTGAGTACATGGGGATTAGCAGCAGTACAATTCCTTTAAAAAAAAAAAAAAAGTTTAAAACTGCATAGCTTTTTAAAGAAAGCAGGTGGTTTAAGGAGATGCCGCACTTATAATTGCATATGATGTGTATAAACCCATACCTTCATTTAGTTTAAACTCTTGCTGGATATAGACTCATGTAAATAAATAGAAGCCAGATATAGTGGACTCTGAGAAAATAAATCTTTTCTGAACTGATTTTAAATAAGGCTAAAGAAAACTCCTGCATCAGCATTCCCTTTCTTACTTAGTATAAGTGAGCCATTAAATGGAATATGCTTGGTTTGAACTGAATTTATTATCTTTATTATAGTTTTTAAATCATCACCAAGATTTTTAAGCTTTAAATTACTATGATCTTTCTGAATGCTTCTTGACAATGTTTGAAATAATAATCTTGCTCAGCAGTTGCATTTTTTTCACCCTGGTCTTACAGTCAACTGAACACCAGCTCATTTTTTATTATTGTTATTATTTTGGCTTCTAAGCAATAGGATTATATTGGTCTGCTTTTGAACTCTCTATTTCTCCAGGAAGTTGTATGACTTTGTTTAAAAATAAAAAATAAAACATGTTGGTGGTTGAAAATTGCAGTGTACAGGTGTCTTCCTATGGTCTGTAATGCTAAGCTTAATGACTGACTCAGTTGTAGCAAACTTGTTGAAAGAAAATGGCTCTGACCATAACCCTGTACAATCTGAAGGCTTCTTTTCTGGGACCACAGAAGCTGCCTCTGGGCATTTGAGTGTTTTCTGCTGCATATTCAGTGCCTAGAAGTGGTGGCTGTAAATCCCTGTCTGGGTCTTTGAGCATTTCGTAAGTGAGTGGGTGGATTCTACAATAGCAGAGTGCTTTTTTTCTTCACCATCTTTCTTAAAGCAGACTAACCAATTTCACTTTCTTTTCGCAAACATCAGCCTCTCACTCTTCCCCTGCCCCAGCCTGTCCCCACCAACCTAAGTTCCTCTGTTCCTTGTATGCAGGCCAAGTAGTCTGGGGACAAAAGCTTCATTGTATGTTTGGTTACATTGTCATGTCTCTGTCCTCGTTTTTTAACTACTAGAATAGGAATTCTTTTGTAATCAGTATGTGATTCTTCTCTCTTCTCCCTCGCCCTCATTATCCTACCCCATTTTCTCTCTCTCTGTTAGAAAGGAATACATTTATCGTGTGTCTCAAAATGTCCTGTAACATTTGTTCTTTTGAGGTTGCCTGTGGTAGTTTGGGCAACTGGATGTTAGTTCTTCATTGCCAGCAGGTGGAGACAAATTCAAGTTTGAATGACTTCTCAGAGAAAGGACCTTCGGATTCCAGTTATGATTTAGCTGAAAAGATGAAAGCTTCTTCAGTTTGAGCCGAATAACAAGTGTTTGGGTATATTTGGGAGTTCAGGTGCATGTATCTGCAAGTTTTTCTGCACCCATAAATGATGTTTCCTTTTATGTCATAAACCACGGAGACTGAGGCCAAGGTAGGAATTGCTTTGGTCAGGTGGTTTCTGTTTTGCTGGTTTTTGTTGTTTTTTTTTTTCTTCCTCCAAGGTCTCTAGTGGAGAATGTGAGAAGCCATTCACTTTTGTTTTAATGTGTCCAGAACAAACAAAATCTGAAGCTAGGTTAGGTACTTTTTGACGTCTTGCATCTTAGCATGCTTCATGTCATTGTGGGTAAAGATGAGATGAATAGGGCTTGTCAGGCAAGAAGATGATACTTTTGTCACGGTCAGAACAGATATATATTGTACGCTAGCACTGTTACAGAGCTTAAGTTAACAGTGAGCAGATCTGCAAAGGCCAACATCTGGCTTTATCAATTCTTAAAGCAAAATTGACATTGTTTTATCAGGTTTTTTTAAACATGCACAATGTTTTTTTGCTTTGTTTTTAAATCTCTAACCTAACTACTCTCAGTCGAAGTAATTTCTTTATTTGAATGATTCTTACTGTTTCCCTTCAAAATACCAAGTCTTTCTAGCTCGTAACCATACATTTCAAGAGCTGCTGAACTTCTGTGGTACAAGTCATATTCTCATCTCTTCAGGACTGATGGGGCTATTTACTCTGAACTCCAAAGCCTATTTGTAGTTAAGGCAACTGTGCCAGAGTAGCTTCTGACTTGTGCTTAGATACCCGCCCTTCTTGATACAGAAAAGAGCATGGCCATCCAAGGAGGCTGCAAAAGCCATCTGTGTTAGTGCACTATTCTTTAATACACAGAATATAGTCATGATCCATCACTAAAGTATCAATTTAAATTTGTTATTATCGATGTATTATTATTAGTATTATTATTATTGATGTTCACTGCACTGTTGATAGAATTTCTAATGTTTTAATAGCTCTGTTTTTAAAAAAAAATAAATGTCAGCATTAATGGGAAGTAGTGGTTCCTGAGAGGGGTAGTAAGGGGCTTGCAAATAGAGACAAAAACTCACTACTGTGTTCATAGCTATTTTTAGGTCTGTGCACAAGGAATTGTATGGAACACTTCCAGTAATACTTCAAATACTAAGAGCCTCTGAAGCCTTGGATGTGGGAAGACTCTGGAAAATATTTTAAAGACCCTTTCGCTTATATCAATTCACCATTCTCTGGGTGTTTTGAGATGTGGGGGTCTGGGGGATATTTGTAATAGGACACGAGTCATTCCCCTATGAACTAACTATGTGGGTTTTTTCCTCTAAGCAGACACTTAAAATAAATCGAAGTGGTTAAATTATGCCTGCCAGAACAGGTAGTGTGCTGGAAATGTTGCATAGTGAACAGCCTGCTGCTTGCATTAGTATAGCTTTGTTGCTGCGTTCTCCTCATGCAAGGAGCTGATGGCTTCAAAGCTTCATAGGCAGCCAGGTGTGTGTTTTGGGCAGTATGGATGTGAGGCACTAGTCATTCGAACTAATTCTTGATTCACAGTGGACAAACTGTTGCTTAAATGTCTTTATTTTGGTATGGAATACTAGGTATGGTCGTATGTAAGATGACCAGAAGTTGGGCCATATACCAGCAGCTGTAGCATATGGAGGTTATGTGGCAGCATTTGACTGCCTCGAGAAGCCAAGTAAATTGAGAGGTTGGGCAGCAGAATACTGACCTGGCATGAGAAGTAGGTGATTTTTGAAGTGGCATGTTAAACGAAGTCTACAGGAGGGGGCTCTATTTTGTCAGAATTTTTCAGTGCACTGTAATAGAGATTTCTTGAATCCTTAAGTAAAAAGTTTCCAACTGATCATTTATCTTTAAGATGCAAGGGCAGAGTAGAGTTAGCCTTAAAAGTGTGTTTCCAAGCATTTACTCTTCTTTCAGCATACATGCTACAGCACTGAAATGCAGGAATACTTGCACCTGGTACTGACATAATGCACTTGCTAATGCACCTCCTTTTGAGGAAATACCAAGTGTCAAATTGACTCCAGCTTATACAATTGGCCATAACACAAAAATGAGCTCTTCTTTTTGCAAGCTACTCCTTGAATATGAGCTTGCACAAGAGACTATGAATGTTGCTTATTCTGTAAGGATGATCTTTTTTTTTTTCAGAGCTGTGAAACTCACATTTCATCCGTGAAATCCACTGGGGCTTGACCAATGCTGGTGAGATGTACAAAGGAAATAGCCACACTGTTCAAAGTGCCAGCATGGGAAATCTTGTTACCGTTTAATGCATGTAATTGGGACTAGGTGGCAACTCTTTGCCAAATTACTTTTGAGATTTGCTTGGGTATTTCTATTTTGCCAAACTCCTGTGAAACTAAATTATTGCTGGGGAAGTTATGTGGATTTTTTTCTTTTCTAGATCTGGATGGGACATACCACTCTGACCCAGAAAATTTTTTAAAAAACAATGAATTGACAGTAGTGCTACAAACCAGAAACTCGAGTTTGCTGTTACTGAGCCTTGATATTTTATAATTGCACAATGTTAGTGCTAAAAGTCAAGTACATCTGTATCTTACATGATTATTTTTTTTTAAAGCTAATTTTGAAGCTGTGGATGGTAAATAGGCCTGTTTGAATTTAGCTATTACACTTAAGGAATGATAGTGCTATATAACCTAAGCCTTCCCTTAAATGTGCCTCTTGTTTGTTATAAGCTGATCATGTTACGTTAGAATTCTGAAACAGTGGCTTAATCTGACATAAAATGTCAGATTAATTTAAGAGATCGTTAACTTGCAGACTTTATCTATGCAGCTTGAATAATATCGTGCTCTGGACTCATATAGCAGGGTGAGTTATGGAGATGTTTCTTTTTAGTTAAATATCTAAGCAAGGTTTTATGCCAGCATTGTGGCAATTAAGTGCCAGAGGTCCAGATTTAAATTCTTAGTTCTAGTTCTGTCTTCTAATCCCAAGACCTCAAAAGTTTATGGTCAAGTTAGTAAGTTTGACTCATCTTTGTACAGCAAAAGAAGTTAATTGCTTGTTTAAGTATAATACTGCAAAGCATTGTGGCTGGTCTGTAGTAGGAAGGATTAGCAGTTGGAGTCCCTGGTTTCTAATCCTGTCTCTAAGACCAAATAGGAAAATTTTTTTCAGATCAAAGTCTCAAGTAAGAACTCTCAAACAAAAGTGGCATTTTGTTAAAGGAGGTGAGAGTTAGTGAATTATAGTTTGCGTTTTATTAAAGATTGAGAGGTAACATAAAGCAAAATGCAGCTGGACACCTTTGCACAAAATTCTGTGGATATTGGCTAATACTGTATAGTTTGTCAGTTTGCATCTACAGAAGTTAAATGCTTAGTCTTCTATTATATTTGCAGTATTCTAAAAATAAATGCTTAAATGAGATATGTTAATGGGCCTGCTGCTACCAGAATAATTCCTTGAGCAGCACGGTGTTTGGCTGTACCAGCACTAGTGTGTCTTGACAGTCACTGAGATTCAAACTCAGAACTAAACTGGAACAGGAGGCAGAGTTGAGGATGCCTTCATAACACATTGCCTGTCACTTACACCAAGGAATGCTTCTCTTCATAATCTCAGTTTTGTTTCAAGTGCCAGTGAGCAAAAGGTGAGAACAACTTGCATTTAAAGTAGGCTGGATTCAAAACTATTTGGAGAATCAAAGGCCGTAAATCATTTCACACTGCAAATCATTTTGAATTCTAGCAAAATCCACTTCTGCAATATCCTTTTCTCAATGACAGAAGCCATTCTCTCAAGCAGAACCATCCATAGAAAGCTGTGTGATGGGCAGAACAGTTATTAGCCGTTCTTAAATACTTTCTGCTATTGGAGAGAAATAACAAGAACCAGAAAGGTCATGAATTATGACCTTTTCAAAACAGTGCAAATGGAAAAGTGTTAGAGAATAGCAATTTGTTACAGTACCTACCTGAAGCTTCAACCAAGGATTAAAGCCCTCTGTACTAAATGCTCTGTGGAAAAATAAAAGGATTCCTGCTATGAATTGCTTCTGGCCTTAGGTTATAACAAAACGCAACAGCTGGATGAAATGTAGCCTGCATGGAATTGGGAGGATAAGTTGGAACGTAACGAGCAGATCATACATAATAAATAAGTGGATAACAAGAAATTGATATGCCTACCATATGGGAACCAAGACGGATGCTGAATAAAAAGAGCTGTGCTACTGGCTGTTCTAGTACTCTGTATAGTGAACTCCTGGCACTCTACAATTTTTCCTTTTTTTTTTTTTTTTTTTTTTATAAAAGATCAAAAGCTTAGGGCAAAATCACCTCTAAAGCCTGTAAAATGTACAGTGCATTAATGCAATTCATTAATGTCCTGCTGTCTGTGGATATCAAAAGGTTGAAATTCAGACTGTGTGGTCCTACTTTTTTAACTTTTAGGTTCTTGGAGGTAGATTAAAAAGCCTTGTATTTTTATGGTACTGTGTAAGGCTGCCTGTAGGAGTTTTTGCTTTTGCCCCTTGGATGCCAATAAATCTTGACTGTATTTTTGGTGTGGTTAAGGTGAATAAGAGAAACAACTTCATAGATACAGCTCCCATGTTGAAAATTCATTATGAGAATTTACATCTTCCCTAATGATTGCCATTTTTCTGGTTGAAACATTTCTTTTTACTCATGTGTGTTTTATTAAGAACAAACTTTTTTGTCTTTACCTCTTAGTCATTGAGCCCATTAGAGAACTGTCTGGGAGTCCCAAAAGATTTACAGAATAAATACTGTACTCATCCTTGCCTTTCTCTGTATGCGTGTGGTAGCGGTTATAGTTTGATGTCTTACCTTCAGCAATAGCACTGAAACACAAAATGTAATGTTCTTAGACTGGAAAAGTCCTTTTGGCTCCCAACTCTTGAGAATAAATGCCACCCTGCTTCTGGAAAGAAGCTTTAATTTTATTATGCATAAAATAATTAGAAAAAATACTCAGTATGTCTGTCTGTGCAGAATTGTTGTTCTAAGCCCTAATTAGTGCTACTCTAAATCTTGCAGGACTGTATTGAATATAAGGATTTGTTCAGAGCAAGTACAGCTGTAATTAATCGTTGCATTCCCATCAAGAAATGCTGGCACATGCTGTGAGAAACAAGGAAGGAAACTTTCAGTTCAGGCTGTCTGAGCCAGTACCCAACTGCAGCTAAAAACCACTGGAGTAATCTCTTTATCCCTTTCTAGTGTGCAGGAAAGTTCTGGGCAGAGACAAATCCAACTCAGTAAGCAGCCTTTAGCTTTTGATTATGCTGTTTAATTTCATGATCACAAAATTTCTAATGGAACTCAATAATTCAAGAGACTTCAAAATTGGCACCTAGTATCTCTGTAGAGATTGCCAGTAATGAGAATGTTATTCCAGAAATATGAGCAAGTTAAGTACATTTAAAGGTGCACTCTTTGTATGACTTAAGGGAGTCTAATAAAGAGTTCCTACTGAAATTTGGTGGAAGCAGTAGAGAGCTCATATATTAAGTAATGAGCATATGCATAGGTTAAAACTGTGGTAGCACAAGGATGACTTTTATTCTAGTTGCAACAAAATACCTGCATTATGCAGGGATGTATATGTTAATATTTATCTGTTTACACTGAAGTCTAAAAACAATCAAAGAATATTGTTTCTAGTGGAAGGGCTTGTCAAACTGGTTTCAACCCTTCAATCTCAAAGATATAGCTGAAATGGAGACTGTTGTATTTGTGTTCCCATCATATGGGTTTTCAAAATTTTTGGTGTATTAAAGCTATGTGCACTACTTGAAGATCCAGTAAGGACTGGCTTAACTGTGTAAAAGAAAAGAGGGGGCTCCTGATACTTGCTGTGTGCTATATTAGCAGTTTTCTGACCCTGTGGCTGGTTTCAGAAAAAAAAAAAAAAAGGCACTGCAAAAGAAGAGGTGGATGGTTCTGTTAAGCCCATCTCCCTGACATGGCTGGCTCTGTGCTCAGAAGAGCAGTGCTGACAACGCACTTCAGAAAGGCCCAGTTTTACATGTCAGCCTTCTGCACCCCATTTGTATGTTCTCTAGTAATTCAGCTTTCTTTCATATTGGTACCAGACCTTGTCCTCTCCACCTAGAATTGGGGCAGCAAGCAAGGGTGATCTCAGTGTCTTTCAAAATTCTCTAAAGTGTTCCCTTGAGGAAAAACAGTAAGAGGTTAAGGCTTGGATTTTTCAAAGAGGCTACTGAATTTAATAGGATAATGGGTAATGAATGCTTTCAAGCTTTCCTGAATATCCTAGTTTATAGTAAGCTATGTAGGATCAAGAACAAGTAACAAGCACAGATGAACAAATAAGCAAAACATTGAAAACTAGGTCTGTTTTTATGAGGTCTTCTGGATATTTTCTTCTGGAATATCTTCTGGACTTTTATACTTAAGAGAACAGGTATTTGAAGTTATTCTTAATTCACTGTCAGTGTGACAAATTATGTTTAATGAGCCTGTGTTCTTTAAAACACAGGACCTGGCAGAAAGCTGAAAAGGAAAATGGAGGTAGGATAGTTAGGTAGCAGTAACTTGCTCAGCTGGCTATGTTGTATTTTTGCTAGCTATCAAAATCTTGATCCTTTTGCAATGACTTCTTGATGAGACTGTAATTTTCTTTAGCCTACTTTTCTTCTGTTCTCTTCCCCTGTTCCTGCTGTCTCCCTAACAAGCCTGCTCTGCCTTAAAACATTGAGTGTTTTACTCAATGTGTTGTGCAAGGGTAGAGCTTAACTTGGGCTGTAGTTCTGTGATAGAGTAATCATGGTGAGCAATAGGAAATGGTGGTTTAGGGAGTTCTGCTTTGCACTACGTGTGCTCTTGCTTATGTTGGCACAACTGTTTTTTGGAAACTCTGCTGTAAATTGGGAAGCTCATCTGAGGCAGAGTGCAACCTATGACTGGTTGTAAGCAGAGCTGAGGTAGTGACATGCTGTGATGTTGGTGAAGGAACAAGCAGCTGGCATCACAAGCGATCACGAGTCACCTTAACCTGGTGCTTGCCAAGGAATGATGGTAGTGTCTTTATCTTGCTGATCCTTCATCCAAGCAATGGTTCCCTTCTTCCATAAGTCTTTCCTGATGCTAAAATAAGATGACTGTACTTCAAAGATGCTGTTTAGTTTTTTTAAAATGTTTGTGTTCCATGTTATGGAAGTATCTTAAGTGTTTGCATGCTGTTGAAAGTTAAGGGTCAGTTTCACAGGTATTGAGTATAGAGGAGGAGGAGGTGGTGAGCATAGGGAGGGAAGAAACATGGTATTTGACTTTTCACTTTATGTGAAATGATAGCTATGCAACAGTGGAGATTTTCATAGAATACATGACTTAAGGATGCATCCGAACATGATGCTGTTCCAGAAAAATCTCTTGAGCTTCCGTACTGCCACAAGCCAACCAGCTGATAATTGAACACTAATAGAAGGAGCAGACCTGTTAAGTTGTCTCCTCAAAAGAGAAGGGTAAGGTTAGCTCAGTACTCTGCTTCTCCTTTTTGTGAACCTGCATTAGCTGGGAAGGCTTTCTATTACAAAGGCAGAAAGCAGAACAGTCTCCACCTTCTCATTAGTTTGTAGCTATACTTAAAGTGGCTCTGTGGCGTGAATCTATTTTGCTCTATTATTGACGTAGTATTTGGGGAGGGGAGGAAAACTTCTTGGAAACATCATGCAAGATTTTCTGTTTGAGAAAACGTGTTGCTCTGAAGTAGTTTATTGACACCTTTCAAATGTCTCCTCTGTATACAACACAGATTCCTGCAGTTCAGACTGTGGCAGGCTTGTGCTTCACTTGGCTTTACTCCTGAACAAACTGTTGGTGTTTGTCCTTAGAAGGTCTGCTCTCCACCCCACCCCCAAAGCCTCTTAATTTGACTTGCTTTCCTTGATATTCACTTAATTCTACTTTGGAAAACTCAGTAAAATCTCAAACTGAAAAAATAGTGGTTTATTGATGGAACTCTTTCCCATTTAATTCCATCTCTGAATTCTGCCTGTTTAAGACTTGGATCCATCTGGTCAGAGTACAGTACTGAATCAGTAATCATGTTAGATGTGGGCAGGAGGCAAAAGAACCACCCTACTATATCCTCTTTCTGTCATCTTCCTCCCAGTCCAGCACATGCATTCTAGGCTGCAAGGAGTTCAGATGGCTGTCCGTGTGGCTGGACTGTTTCCCCCTCTGCAGTTCAGTAGGATGTGACCGGGGCTTTAATTAAGATATTTTTTTCTTTATAAGCTAGTCTGCTCAACAGCTTGAGAAGTTCGTTAAACCCACTTCAGTTTCCACTGTGGCTTAATTTAGATGTGTAGATGAGGCCGTAAGGATGGAAGCTTAGTCACTTATTTCAAATGTTTATTTCATCTTTGGATTTGTTTTCAGATGCTTATAGTGCTTAATTTGTATAAAGCAGATGCATGTGGAGGTGAATAAAAATAAAGCTTTCCATTTGATATAAGACTTCAGTATTACTTGTGGGCTTTTTTCCTCCCTGGTAAGTCATTTCTCATAAGCCTGAGCTTCAACATAGTAGCTTTATAATGATTGAGGACTGTGTCAAAGAACTCAGCTGTAGATGCACATGAAATTAGGATGGAGTTGCACATTAATACACCTGTTGTTCATGCAGTTACCAACCCCATCTCACCTAGTGAATCCTCACTCAGGGATGTTTGGTCCTTTAGTGAATCAGTGCCTGAACAGCTTTAATTTTCCACTCACATAAATCCATTCCGATTTTGGTTTCGTAAGTGAAAGTAATGATATGAGTTGTGTGGTAGGATAGGCTGAAGTGAAAAATGCAGAAAAAGCAATACTGAATGTTTTGAAAGAGAACAAATTCTGAAATGAAATAAAAGAAGTTTAGGTTACTTGAAATCTTCATACTAAAGTATATCAATTGGTAGTGCTAAGGTTTAAGTGCAGATTTGGAAGAAATTCCCCTTCTCATGCCAAAACAACCTTCAGTAGGGGAGAGAATATTTGGAATAATTGATATGTCATGGCTGGATGTGAATAAATAAAAAGTGTTTCAAGATAATGACTATAAAACAGATCACAGAAAACTTGACTTGATTGTGAACGGAAACTGAAGTTTATTTCAGATCACCAAAGGTTGTTTGAAGTTCACTATCACTCATCTGCTGGACTCACCATGCAGTGTTGTCACTGGCACTGGAGCAGGAGAGATGAGGTTATAGGGAGGGTAGTTACTTCTTGGGTGAAACCTTCTCTTGCAGACCCAAAATACAGCTGTGAACTAATGAAATAAATGTTCTTGGTGTATGACATGAGACAACTTTGATCACTAGTGGTCTAGGAGGCTTACAGGTGCATATAAGGGTTAGACATTGTAGAAGGCAATACCAATCTCAGTTTAAGTGGGTGAACGTGAGATGTTGAGTAGCTTCTCAGTGCTGAGAGCAAGCTCATATATGTTGTGAAATTCCACTGATTTGAGAAGTCACTGGGAAAGCAAGCATAGTAACAGCTGGCAGAAATGGTGCACTTCATAGTTCAAAGTTGGTCAGTCTCTTAGAATTAACAAATACCAAGCTAATATTGAAAAAGGAGGTTTTTGTTTCTAGAGCAAATTATTTTTTAAAATCAGACACGGAAACTGGTTTGAGGAATCCCTCAGACTTGTAAGCCTTGTGTTCTCTGTAGTTGAGCCTGCTGAATGCTGAGGTAATGGGCATGGTGAAAAACTTCAGAATAATGTAAGCAAGGTGGAGTATTTTTTTTCTGCACTCTGTTGCCTACACACTTGGTTTTATAGGAATCAAACTGTTAAATAGCACATCTGAGTGCAACTAAGACTTAACTTGCATTTTACTTCAGTCTGATTTCCACCTGAAACCTAACTTTCAAATACTGAGCAGCTTTCTGAATCTTGCAAGACCTTCATTTTAATCTATGTTGCATCTAAAAATGGTTGTATAGGTACAGGCAAAATGAGAAAATCTTTTTAAAGTAAATTGAGGGATAAATGACTCTTTCCAATCCTTACATTCACAACAGATGTAGACAAATTTCAGTAAAACATGTCTGAGCTGATGTTTCCACAGAAAGTGGAGCATTGGGGCACTCTGCAACAAATGCTTTGGTGTAGAAGTGGAGTAGGAAGCATTGTTCTGTGAGATACTCAAGGTTATGCCTGTTGTAAATGCGTTCAAGTTGCTTAGCTTTCCAGCTGGCCACCTGCCACGGAAAAGTCCAAGCTCAACATTCTCTCATGGCTGGTGTTAGCTGTTTTTTCAGTCCACAAGATCTAAGATATTTATTTCCCATCCCTTGATCTGATAAGATTTGAAAGGGAAGCTCACTGGTAAACTTGTGATTTAGTCTTGATCAGATAGTCAGCACTGTGGACTAGACTAATTCATAAGGTAATACTTTTTTGTCAATGTCTATTCTAGTTCTGCAGATGTCTTCTGTAAACAAAGCAAGTTTCAGGTTTGCATACTGAGCTGCTGAAAACAAAGAATGGAACTAGGGTCACATAATAATGTGATTGTGCATCGTTCCTCGCGATTTGTAAAAACATCCAGTTGCTTCTAAATTCTGATGTGTTAGTTGGAAATGCCCTTTTTTGCATGGCAGCTGCCCACTGAGAATAAATGGGATAATTTGCTAGTGACTGGCCAGAATCTTGGATCCATCCTTCCATTTACAGCTCAGGACTTTCTTTTAACTGTGGCAAGATTGCTGCTTTCAGTTGCCTTCTCTTGTGCGTTTTAGCTGACTGTGCTTGGAATGAGAAGTTGAGCTGGCGTGTGTTAGTTCAACTTCACGGAGAACCTCCGGTGTTTGAGATGAAAGGGTTCTGGCAGCAATTTTAGACAATGTATTCACTTAGACAGTTGGCAGGGAAACAGGAAGGAATCCTTTCATGGGATGCTTATGACTAGGTCTGTCGTCCACTTGTGCCAGGATGAGTGTGTGTGAGCTGGGCGCATTGCTGATGTTGGATACAGTAATCAGACTTCGTTGTTGTTGTTGTTGTTTAAACATAACAGTGATTCTTCCACATGAATTGGGTATATATCCCCTTGCATCTACCCCTTGAATCTTGCTAGCTGCTAGTCAGCGAAGGCTAGGAAATGCTAAATCACTGTAGCTAATGTGCAAGTCTGGTTAAGGATTTTTCTAGATTTTTTTTTTTAAAAGCAATAATTTAACACTTTTGTATCACACTGTGCATCTTTGTGTGTTGTTTGTTGCCAGTACTGTTTTCTCTGCTGTTTGCACCTGCTTTTCTTCCAGTCATTGCAAATCTGTGAAGCAGGAATAGCAGTGATGAAGAGACAGTAAGTATGAGTAAAATGATAGGGGTTTTTGTTAATGTTTCTTGAAGCTTATAGTCTAGCATGAGCCTGCCTTAGTCTATTAACAGAAAAGTCCTTTCCCCCCTGAGGTACTGTTGCTAGTGTGCATATTTGAGACAAATGGATGGAATTACATAGTATTAATAGTAATTTATCTCACCTACATCCTGTTGATGTAGAAACACCTAGAATTCCAGGAAAAAATGTAACTTCTTTTTTTTCCTTGCAGCACTTTGAGAAAGAGTTGCTGTATTTAATTGCTGAGAAAAGCTAAGGCTTGTAGGAGTTGCCCTTTACCACAAGAACTCTGCTCCTGTTAAGAGTGTTTCTTTGCTGTAAGGCTAGGATTTCACTTGGTCACAGGGATCCACAAATTTTACCACTGATGTGGGAGCTCAGATTAGCCTAGACTTTTGGGGGAAAATGAAATAAATATTTATCACCTATTTGTATGCTTTACAGCACATGGATAAAAAGTTTGGCCAGTGTGTCATGTAGGATGAGCTTATAGAAAGCCATCCTGACTTGGACAAACAGATTTTTGCATTGCCTGTTTGTACTGAGCTGACAAATAATGAATTTTTTAAACATTTTCAAACTTTAATATCTGATACCTACACTGTACGACTAGGCGGTAGAAAGAAGAGGTAGTTTTTAGAAGAAGCTTGGAACCAAACAGTACTTTTTTGTAGTTGGTATGTTTGTAGGGTACAGATAGCAGCAACTTGGATAAGCACTGGAGTTGCTGGATGAGAGCCAGTAGCTCGGTCTGTTGTTAAGGAGGAAGTTAAATAACACTAGAGAGATTTGATAGTTAGAATTCTGTATGGCTTAAATACAGAGAAGTGGTTAGTCTCTCCCTTAGAACTGGTGATTGAATGAAAAATTAATGTTTGTCTTGTGTCAATAAATTTTAGTGCCCAGACAGGATGTAGAATCTGTAGAACAGCATTTCAGCGTAGAATGGGTATCAGCATTTCAGGGCAATTTAGGTTATTTCAGCATCCTTCTGAGTGAATTCTTAACAAGCACAGACTTGCTTATCTCCTTGGAAAATAACACTGAATTCATCAGCTGTCACGGAGAAGAGAGCGCACTTTTGGCTGTAGTTAATCCATGCCCTGTTACCAGTGAAGCTAAATAGAAGTGCAGATTCAGAAGTAATCTGTTGGAAGAGCCTGCAGGTTTGGGGAGGGGGAGTTGTTTGTTTATAGTTGCCCCTCATGAGAATTTTAACCCTCAGCCTTTGGAGTTTGGGAAGGACTACTACTTCCCTTGGACAAAACCAGGGTGCGGAACCTGGAGCCGTGTCTGCGTGCTCACTTCCAAAGGATATATGTATTATGGTGGCAGGATGTTAACCTGCTTCTTCTGTCCAGTAGGTTTCACTTAAAAAAGCTTAGTGAAAACCACTAAGTTTCCTGTGTCTCTCTTTGCCAGTGACGTTTTGGGTTTTAATCTCAGTACCCCGAAACTTGGCTGATCTAATGCCTCCAACATTTTCAAATACTAGGCTCCTGCTATTTTTTTGTCCTACTTCTGTGCTCGTAACCTTGCTCTTCTCTTGGGCCTCTGCTTTGGATATCTTGCTTTTATAAAAACAAAGTTAGCATTGAAAGTTAGCATTAGCATTAGCATTGATATTCCATCAGTATATGTCTCTGGCAGTCCTAGTGGAATAGTACCTTATATAAAGGCCAACTTCAAATGAAATTATGTGTTAATGCTTTAAGTCCATCCCATTTGTTAATCTGAGATCTCAGAGGTTAAAGGCTGGGAGATTCCCAAACTTCTTTCTGGGGTCTCCTGGATTTCCTCTGTGTTTTTCAGCCCTGCTGCCAAATGTTTTACAACTCCTGAATGGAGGGTGGGATACAAACACTGCTCTTCTTTTATTTGGATCACTGTTGCTTTTTCCTTGCAGATTCAGCTGCAGTTTGTGGTAGTTACTTACAGTATCCATTTCTCCATGTGTTTTGCTGTATTTGTGGGAATCGTGTTAGATCTGTATTATATGCTTCCTTGAAGTATAAAGTTTCCTTCCTGTGTGGTTTAATTCATCATCTGCAACAAGCTAAGACTGACAGGTCTACCTTAAATTGTGCACTCTAAATTTAGCAGCTAGAGACAGAATGATCAGGAAGGGCTAATTTAATACTATGTCAAAAAGGCCTTGGGACAAGGAAAGGAAAAAAGCCAATTTGGAACAGAGGGTCCCTTTTCAGGTCTTTTAGTTCATAGGAGAATTTAGAGGAACTGCTTTTCAGAAGGAAAAGTTTGAAATGAGCCTGTATTTTAGGGAACTGGACAATAGGATATTTCACTATCATTTCAACTGTCACTCTGAATAACTGGCTGAGGGTTAAAGTGACAAGTTGATAAATTCTAGCCTTGCAGAACATTTTTTATTACTGAGTTTCTATGGGTATTTTAAAGCAATCTACATACAATCAATTGTGCATTTATTTTCATTAAATGAATACTGCTTGGGAACTCTGCCCAACTGTTTTCTGCTTGCTTTTTGCAATGAGGCTATTAATGGCAAAGGAAGTGATGCCAGATTAGTTGTAATATGTCTGTGGGGAGATGTCTTATGTGCTGTGAACCTAGCCTAAAGGGACAGAGACGTTAAATTCAATTAGTTATTTTCATGGTGACTTATCCAGAGCTAATGTTAAGATGACATTCATGTCGTACAAAATATATAGAATAAAAACTACTTAATTTTGTTGCTTTTGCCCCTTGAGAATGCTATGTTCAAAATAATCTAGCATATAAAAGAAGAGTTTTAGAGCACTATTTCAGGAAGCAAGAGTGTATGTTTACATTTTACCTTTCCTCCCTTTCTCTTCCACCAGCCAGTTTTTAAGGAAATTGTACTTTTTTTCCTCTGGCTTCACCAAACTTTATACTGCAGATAGGGCAGTTTAAAAAAAAAATAATTAAAAAAAATCCAATAGCAGTGCTGCATTGTGGAACTTCTGGGCTCATTTTAGGCCTTCTGTTTGTGTTTCTTGATTCCCCCAGTTCCCAGATGTGCAGTGACTCATCCTACTGAACAATGGGAACAGCATCTCTTATTCCTTCACTTGGTCCCAGTTGGCAAAACTGTTACTCAGAGGATATGTATTGCAGAGGGAGAAGAGATTAGCAGTGAGAGAATGAATCATCCAAGCGTTTGTGGTAACTCTTGTGTGGTGAGCAAGAAGTTAAGGAAGACTAATGGTCTGTACTATGCTCTGTTGTACTAAAATGGAGTATCTGAATTATGTAAAATTCATAACTCAGAGGTCATTCTTCCCTCCCCCACCACTGTCCCAGAAAACACAGGGCATGGATGACAGACAGCATTTTGACATCTTGATTTATTATCAAGGAGGATGAGGAAAAAAAAGAAACAACTTGCTGGTTTGTATCAACAGCAAAAAAGGTGAGGGTCATCTCAGGCTTTGTTGATACAACTTTCAGATGTGAAATATACTGATAGACTAATAGTTAAAATTTAAAAAAAAAAGTCAGTACAGACATGCTTCACTGACATACTTTGCTGTGACTGTGACAGAATGGTGCTTCGTACCTAAGTACTGTGCTGGTTGAAATTAAATAATGTCTTTCAGATTTTAAGAGTCTTATTAATATTGTTAGAATTTTTTTTTAAAGAAATGGTGTACTGACAGGGAAATACAAGAAGATTTGAGTCTTTTTAAATCTGAAAAGACAGAAGCTCAACAATCTTTTATAAACATAGTTTAACTTAGGAAGTTTCTTGAGCTGCCATGGTTTTTCTTGACACACCAGCCTATAAAAGACTGACACATCTGACTTGGATCTTTTTTTTTGGTTTGTTTGTTTGGTTTTTTTTTGTTTTTTTTTTTTAAGTGAACATGCCATGATATAATTATCTTTAGGTATTTAAATATAGTATAAATAACTTTGATGGCTTTCATTTCTGTTTTGCTGCTTGCAACCATATTTCAAAATAAATTGCAATGTTCAAAAAACTACTTAATTTTTTTCACTAGAACCATTAAAATAGTGTGGTTGAAGTCTTCAATCTGCTTAAAGATATTTTTAGTATCTGATGAATCAATTGCAAATATTTGCTGCCACTTCTATGGCAAGTTGTGCTAGTGAACCAGAAATAGCTGGCTAAGATCTGGAAAAGGAGAGCATTTGAAGTGCTAAGCCTGCTTTTGAATGTAGTTGAATGGCTAGATGACTTTGGACAAACGCTAAGAATTTGCACTGAAAAAGCCAAACCAGCTCGTTTATGGTCAGCATCTTCAAGAGAAAAAGTGTAGTTCAACATGAGAGGGGCAGCAGATACTTTTTTTTTTATAGTAATTTGCCTTGAATGGAAAACCTTACTTGATGAACAATTCATAAACTCTGTGTGTGTGTATTTTTTATATGTGTACATATATATATGCACACACGTATATTTGTATGTGTGTATAATGCCAAAAGCATGAGATAGCTTTGCATGAATAATAATTTATCAATGGAATTCAAAACTGCATTCAAATGCAGCTTGATATAAAGCTTAATAAATTTGACTTCTTGATCTAATTAATATTGCTATCTATTTTCCCTGGATGACAAGGAAAAAATTAAAAGCTAAAGGAATGTTCAGTTAATGCTATTGTTCTGATTAAAAATACTAATACAAAACAGTCCTAACACCAGGAGTTTCCATATTTTCCTCATTTAAATACATTACAAGTTATTCATCAAGTCAGTCGGTGCCGTCTGCAGTTGTTCTGTGCTGCCTGATCGATGAACTGAAATACCCCATGTGCTTCCCAGAAGCAACCAAGTTTTCTGTGAATCAGAACAAGATGTAGAGCAAGGCTACTCAAGAAGGCTTTGGAGCAGGAACTTAATCAGGGAATCATCTTTAAAGTAGGGGGGTTTTGAGTGTGTGGTGTGGGTTTGGGCTTGGGTTTTGTTGTTTGGGTTTTTTGGGGGTGGTGGTGGGACTCTCCCCTCAGGTTTGTGTGCTTTAATATTTTGAGCTTTTCTTGACTTCAAATCCTCTGGAACTTGTTGGGGATTTGTTGTTTTGACTAGAAACAGATATTTTGACTTAAGTACTGGATGTCTTTGAATTCTGTGCTAGAAGAGAATATTCAGGCATCTTCAGATCTGTCAGACCATGTGTATGGTGTTCACACCTGTTCCAGCAGCCTGACTTGGTTACCCAGCTATCCAAATGTTTTGCGATTACTGCTTAAAATTTCCCAGAATTAATTATTTGTCTTAATTGCAATGTTATGAAGAGCTGTGTAAGAAACTAGAGAAGTCTAGTTTCCCTAAATCATTGCAGAAATGAACATGGGTTTTTTTCATGAATCAGATTATTTTTCTTACCTTCTTATAAATGTGCAAAATGTTAAACTGATTGATGCGCGGGGCAGGAAATAAGGGAGGCAGAAGCTGTAAATCAGGTAAACTTGCGTGTGTGTCCCAGCAGTTGATGTGCATGCAGCTGCTTCCTGCTCTCAGTGTGGGAGGGTATATGGACCAGGCAAAGACTCTTAAAGCAACTGGGTAGAAAATAGGAACAACTTGTATCAGAGATGGCCCGTTTGCAGTCTTGTTGCACATCTAAAGGCATTGTGTAGGACAAAGCACAATAGATAGAGAAGGGTTTTTTTGTAGCTTCAGCGACCTTTTCTTTTTGGGCTCTTCCATCTCCTAAATATGACTAACACTGTACAGGAAGGCCTTTTCTCTTATTCATGCGGTCTGTGATATCTCTTTTGATCCAACAGAGTGCCAAAAAATACAGGAAATTACTTTCACCTTATGAAAATTCATGATTGTAAGGAAGCTCTTGAAGCAATTGTTCTTTGGAAACTTGCGCCGCATACCCTCCCTCCTCCCCCCCCCCCCCCCCCAAAAAAAAGTAATTTTTTCTTGTAGCAATCCACAGTAAATCTTTTGCAATATGTGGTAGTTTTTTTGCAAATATGTGTGTTCTGTCTCCTTTATCAAAAGACACTTCTAGTTTTAAATGTTAGGAAAAAATAAGCTACAGCTCCTTTTTCTCTATGCAGTATGCTGATAGTATGTACTTGTACAGTACACTGAATCCTCTGATCTCCAGTCTGATTCTCCAAAATGAACCGTTGTGTTGGCATCTGTTTACAGTTGTACTGGAGGGGAATAATTCTGTTCTGCTGTCTCAAGCCTATGGTGTAGAGGAGAATGTATGGTTTAAGAATTTATATTGCTATTGGAATCTGACATGGTATTTTGAGAATGTTCTCATTCTGAATTAGTAATTTGGTGAGGGCACCTACTGTCAGTTTGGTCATTACTGACATGGCCCTGGTCTGTGATATATGTAATGTGTTTTGCTGACTAAAATTATTAAAAGGCAGCAGGATTTTCCATTTTATCATTCTTATGACATGGCTACAACTGCAAGACATATGTCCTAAACAATGAAGAATACTTTCTTACTGAACAGATCATCTTCATCTGAAGAAATGAAAGGGAAGTGTTTGAAGGAGAATGTGCTTCTGTCAAAGATAGTTTCACTCCAGAAGTAAAGCCTGTGTCTATATGGAAACAATTGTGCAGGGCTTATTGTATCCACTAATGCAAAGCAGCACTTGATTTGAGTGTAATACATGGGCAAGCTTGTTTAAAAAAAAAAAACCAAAAACAAACAAACAAACCCCCCCCCCCAAGCCTCTTACACATTTTCACATAAGAGTACATTTTCTTTGTAAACATTGCCTATATTCTTCTCAATATAACTGCTAAAGGATTTTGTACAAGATAAGCAAATCCATTATTAAAACTCCTGAGCCTAAAAGGGAAACTATCTGTAGAAGAGAAAGTCCTTCAGAATGCTCCTTTTTGGTTTTTTTTTGACAAGCAAGTCTAGCTTAAATTATCACAAATTGTGGGTGACTTAAATCTTTCACTTTTCTAAAGATATGCCAACCAGTCTAAGATATGCTTTTGTTCACTGTTGTGAATTTTAAACAAAAAACATTGGTTTCTTATGTGTTTCATTTTTACTCCCACACAGTGTCAGTTAACTGCGTTCATCATACAAGGGGAAAAAACTAATTCTTTAAGCCAAAGGACTGACATTAATAACGCTTTCTTTTCATTGTAAAGATTTATTAGATAGATTGAGCATTTATTCAGATCTCTACTCAACTTTGATTTTTCTAGAACTAATAGAGAGTTGCTTTTATAAGAAATACTACCTTACTTGCACGTCAGTAGTATATTATGGCAGCTCTACTTTATTATCAGCAGTTTATGTGAATTAAGCTATGTAGCGTAACTTTTATTGTTCCAGCTCCTGAAGGGTGCTGTCCAAGCTTCCACTTGTGATGCTGCTCTGTTAGACCTCAGTGCATGTTGGAAAGTAAAAAGGCTATAGTTCAGTTGGATTTGCTATCCTAGAAACAAGCTTAGTTCCTATCTTTCCTTTTCCACAGGGTGAATCGGTGAAATACTTCCTGGATAACCTGGATCGGATTGGTCAGCTGGTAAGACATACCTTTTCTTTCTGAACCAAAAGAGCTCAAAGAGATAATAGAAGCCTGGGCGTGCTACAATTAATGCTTTTTGGTTGGTTGTTTTTTTTAAATAATAATGCATCAAATAACTTCTATGTTCTTTCTCTGGAAATAGTAAACGCCAGCCTAATGAAACTGAAGCTTAGTATTTGCTTAATCTTTTTTGACAGAGAACAAATATTGTTTATGAAAGTTGTATTTATGCATGTATTTCTTTTCAGTCCTATGCAGTCTCTGGATCTCATTCACTTTTTGTGATGATCTGATGGCTGGTGCTACTTAAGATACCAGAGTGAAACCTTACCAATCAAAAAAATTACTAGCATTTATAGGATTCAAAATCTGTAATGAAAATATCTGTCAGGAGACTTGGAGGAGAAAGAAGGGAGATGATTTTCCTAAACAGTAACAGGGATAAGCTTCTGAAGAACATATCTGTCTACAGTGGTGGGCTGGGCCACAGCCTGTGGTAGAACATGTTGCTGTACTTGCCAATCATGGAGTGTGAGCCTGGAAGAAGTAGTTTTGCTAAAGCTTGCAAGATGTTCTTTGTAAGAGTAATGGACTGTGAAAAACTAGATTTCAAAAAAAAAAATCCTTTCAGTGATGACTTTGGTGATCTGCTTTACTGAACACTACCTAAATGGCAATAACACTGTAGCTAAGAATTTCATAATGAAAAAATAGACTTCAGCCTGAAAATGAGAGGCTTGAAAGATAAAAAGTGAACCAGTGCATTAGTCCTATATTTTTATTCTCGTGTGTCTCAGGATCTTCTGTAGCTGTTTACCAATGTGTTGAGATAAATGGTCACCAGTCCATTTTTTGAAGTTGAGTATTCATTCTTCACTTGATAATTAAAAAAACATGGGTCTTGTTGATTTTTCCCATCACTTCAATATTCTGGCATTAGCCAGCATTTTTGAAGGACTTTTGTGACACTTTTCTCCTTTCTTTTACAGAATTATTTCCCCAGCAAACAAGATATTTTGCTGGCTAGAAAAGCCACCAAGGGGATAGTAGAGCATGATTTCATCATTAAAAAAATACCTTTCAAGATGGTGGATGTAGGTGGACAGAGATCTCAGCGTCAAAAGTGGTTCCAGTGCTTTGATGGAATAACTTCAATTTTGTTTATGGTTTCCTCCAGTGAATACGATCAGGTTCTCATGGAAGACAGGCGCACAAATAGACTTGTGGAGTCCATGAATATCTTTGAGACAATAGTCAATAACAAGCTTTTCTTTAATGTTTCTATTATCCTATTCCTCAACAAGATGGATCTTCTTGTAGAGAAGGTAAAGACTGTCAGCATTAAGAAGTATTTCTCGGACTTCAAAGGCGACCCTCACAGGCTAGAAGATGTTCAACGTTATCTGGTGCAGTGCTTCGACAGAAAGAGGAGAAACCGTAGTAAGCCGCTCTTCCACCACTTCACCACTGCCATAGACACTGAAAACATCCGCTTTGTGTTTCATGCCGTGAAGGACACGATCCTTCAAGAGAATCTGAAGGATATTATGTTGCAGTGAAGGAGAGCAGCTGATGTTCTGTTAAAATTTGCCGGAGGGTTAGATCAAAGTTTTTATCCTTTCTTTATGGCCCTTGCATGTGGTGTAGGACCCGTGCTAATTACTTGGCTCAGGAATGCTGTGAACTAGCCAGTCCAAACAGAGGAGCTATAGGCCGAAGGAGTCAAATGTTAATGTTAGCTACTGAATCATTTGGACTAGAAACACTACTGAAACATGGCTGTTATAGGTTCTGTACCTAGTTTGGAATGCTGAATAACACAACCACCTTCTGCCTTCTTAGAAAAAAGAAATCTCTGACAAACCAGGCGTGGAAGACACGTTTTAAATGAATATGCTCATTTTTCAGAGACACTAGTCGTACAAACTGCCTTTTTTTTTTTTTTTTGGTAGTTTGGAGGTGCTGAATCGATCAAACTAATCTAAATGTAATGAGATTGGCAGCTGTATTGGAGAACATTAATGGCAGTTCCGTTCTTAACCCGTAGGAATATAACCAGATCTTGTGTGCGTGTTCAGCTTTGCCAAGGGTCTGGAATCCACTTACCAAGGTGGATGCACAGCTCTTGTCTGAAGGTTTTGCATGAGTCTCCTGAGGCAAAAGTCTAAAACTGTATAAGGAAACCCATGTTGGAGTAAATTGGATGGGAAGTTAAGGCCTCGCCGATATAGAGAAGGGTTTATTTTGCACTATGTGTGAAGGGTATTACATCATGGGAAAACTGATTTCCTTGGTGAAGCAGCCTGTGCTAGAGCACCTGACCATGTATTTGCACAGTGGGTGCTCAAGTGAGATGTACTTCATGGAAATTCAGCACTGTTCTCACATTCACAGTTGGCAGTATTTGTGAAGGTTCAGTATCTCACGTGACAGGTATTTATCTATATTCAAAAGGTTTGAAAGCTGATTAAACTCTTAAGCAAAGGTTTTGGTAGTACAGCAGCTGCTTGATTAGTTTCCAACAGCTGACCTTATAGGAAGACTGAACACCCTAGAGATCCCAGTTTTACAGCTGCACTGATGTATTTGGACAGCAAGACCTTGCTGTAAAATTAGCCTTTAATCTGTGTCTTAATGGGATCTTTAGCCTATAGTAATGCACATGTAATTCTGAGTACAGTCAAGTTTGGAGTTGCCAGTTTTGGGCAATGGTTTGTGTGTAAAATTGCAAGAGGCTATGAATAATGTTGATACGAACTGTTAATTTCCTAGCTCTCTCAATCTGTGTAACTAACTGTCAGGTGCCTTTTTTGTGTACAGATATATTAGATCTTTTCTACTGCAGTGGGGTACATGGACAAATGGAAGATCTGCCTTTTATAACAACATTGTAGTGCTATCCTTTAAGTAATTTTTCAAACATAGTTTACTGTGCAATTTTTGTCATAGTTTTTGTCCAAGAATAAAACCTGAAGGGCTGTTTGCACCCGTAAAAAGTCAGCAGATTCCCTGGAGTTCTTATCCCCTTTGAGCCTGCAATGGCATGTCAAAACAAGCAACGTTTTACTTCAGCTGGTAATCCCATGGGAAATGTGGTCAAAAAAGTCCTGTTCCGTTGTCCTTTCATGTTAATTTGGATAAAATCTGGAATCTTTCTTCCCCTCTGAAGCTTGCAGATGTTCATATAAGTATTTTTGTGTAGTTCCCTAATGTAGCAGTCTCTTGGCTTTCTTTGCACAAGCTTCAGAGTGGAAAAGATGTAGCTATTTCAGTGCTATGTAATGCGCGCAGTATTGAGGTAAGAAGCAACTGAAAAGTTGCAGATGGGAAAATCTAACTTAAATTTGAGCAAACTTAAACAGGAATTAGCTTCCTTGTAACAAGTCTTATTTATGCCAGGACCAACTCTGTCTTTTAAATATTTATTCATTTTTAACCTTGAAGGGGAAAAAATGTTACATGACTCTAATATTCAGATGGGGGGAAACTCTTAAGATTATTACGTTTGAAAAGGTAAATGTTTCAACACAGAGTGATGCAAACGAATATACTAATCATATAAGGTTCATTTCTCTAAGCTAGCCCATTTGTTTGGCTGAAGACTAAGACTGTTTTCAAAGCTTTCAGATATTCTTGGAGTTCTTGGTAGTGGTTTCCACTTCACACAAAGCACTGGGAAAGAGGCGGCAGTTGTGGGCTGACCTGACTTCTAGGTTGACTTGGCTTTATTTCCTAGTTTGCTGTGAGCTTTATTCTTTCACTAAATTTTCTAGATGGGTTAATATTATCCTTGTTTCCTCAAATGAGTTAAACATTCCCTTTCAACTGTATTTTTTCTCAAGAATTACCTCAGGTTTATGTCTGAATCTACTGTAGTTTTAGCTGGGAGGCATAGCATAGAATTTCCTGTTATGTTTTTCTTTTCATGCTCATCCATGGTTTTGTATCCTTAGTCACCTTACGGATTTAAAACTCTGAACAGAGCTAATAATGCAACTTATATTTTAAGTAACTTAATCTGCACCTGGAAAAGAAACAGCATGAGATATCTCATATTGAGCTCTCAAGCATTTTGTTTGTATAATAGGGCAGTTTTGCACACTAAGTCATAGTTTTAGGGAACCAGTTTGATCACCTCAGGCCCATTATTGCCTTTCTTTTTATTGATAAAATGGGCCTAAGCGTGATGCTGTAGACTGCAGATGGAAATCAGTAGTTTCACTCTGTAGGCTCTGTGTTCTGTTGAACTTTGATAGTGATGGTTCACACCAGGAATCAAAGATCAGAAAAATCTTCTTGCAAAAGTCAAGCACTTCTCACGTTTGCAAAGGATCTGGCCCATGAGTAAAAAGAATATTTTTTTTTAAGTGGCAGCTTTCTCTGCAAAATACACTCCACTTCTTGCCACAACTGAGGCGTTTTGTATTTGTTTTTTTCCAAGGTAAGTTGTGGTATAATAAAGCCAGAAAATCATGTTATGGTAAATCAGTTAATTACTAAAGCAGAACTTGGTAGGTTAGATTGTACAAACATCTCGGGACAGGCTTGGTCAGTTGCTTAGTCCTTTCACAAGAAACAAATGGGGAACTTTATTTTAAGTGACATCCTGGAGAACTTTGCAGGTAAACACAGCTGGAGAGAACATCTTTTTTTGTTAACTTTATAGGCTTATTGTTCATTTGGCTAGTCAGGAAATGGGTCACAGGCAGGATGATCATCAGATGGAGACCTTGAACAACTACTTTTTTTTTTTTTTTTTTTTTTAAAAAAAAAGGCAGCCTTTTGCTGTCCCTCCTCTGACACCCACAGGTCAATGACCAGTGACGGGGTTTTGCAAACGGGTTGTCTCTCACAAGGACAAAGAAAGGAAGTGCTTGCAGCATGTGCTTGCAGGAGAGACCTACGTAATCTTGCAGTTTAAGTAGAAAAACTAGCTAAATGGGAGTCATTTATCAAACACTGCTTTGTATTGGTTGTTCTCAAAACAGGCTTTAAGCTAATATGGCGTGTCAGTCAGTACCATTCCTTCAGATTGCAGTGCTGTCATTCTCTGAACAATTCTTAGATGGCATTATGAGGTGACATGGTGAATTGGAATTAAAAAAGAAGAATGGTTTTCTGTAAGTGACATATTTAATAAGCAATTGTCACTTTGAAGGAATTAAATAGTTCTTAATGTTGAAAATGAATTAATACTGATTATGGAATGGAAATTACTAGCCACTCAGCTTTACACTACAACTCAAAGATGCTTCCAGTTTGATACAAAGAATTGGTCTTATTTTATTTAATATGGCAGCATAGATTATTTGACTTATTAACTTGATAATATATTCAGGTTTTTAAAATACTGCTGTGTAAAACCTAGAATGAGGCAAGCTCCTGAAGATGACCATTTACAGGCTTTCTGAGCCAACTAAAGCCTGAACCTCAGCCAAGCAGACAGAGTGGAGAAACTAACAGCAAAAAAACTGTAGTGAAATGGAGTAGAAAGAGCTCATCTGTATGTTGCACTGCAGACAAAGATATAATTCCACTAGGATAGCTAAAGTAGGTTTTGGTATGAAAAGTGGTGCATTTGAAAAGTGTGTCCCATCCTGTCTGTGTGTCGTCCCCCCATCCCCATCTCCCTATCCTCCCCCGGGTATTCACCAGTCCTGGCTGCAAAGAATTGTAGCATTAAAGAAATTAAAAGAATAGACACGGAACCACTGAAGAAACTAGCAGCTTTCTTTAGTGACAGACAACTACCTTCCACAGAATATCATTTCAGAAAACAAGCCCTTTGCTGCCTTTAGCTGGCTGCCTTGTGAATATTAACTTCATGCTTTGGAGTCTTTTCTATGTATGTACCTCTTCAGTTCTTCTGGGAAAAAAGTCATTCTGCTGCATGGAACTACAGGACTTCAGTAGAAGGCCCCTCTGATTTTCAAGTAGTAAGTTTTGACACTTGACTTAACTTTGCTTGTGTCATCAAATTTTCAGGAAGCAGTACTTACTGGGTTGATAGACAATTTGATGCATGCCAGCTTGAGACACAAATATGCAATAACACCTCCATACAGTGCAGCTTGTCATGTAACCCAAACACTGATCTCTCATGATGAGAACTATATTGATTCCTCTAGGTTTAGTAGTAGCCCCTGTTCTATATCATTTTTCTAGTATAAAATCACATGGTGTAGTCAGGGGTTTTAACATAGCACTGCCAACTCTTTACCTCAGTAGACTCTGTATTAATTCTGTAACACAAAGCGGTGGGTAGGGTGTTTCAGTAGCAACTATTAAAACATCTGTGCCTACTTTTGTAAATGAATTTTTAACAGATTTCTAGGAAGCATATCCATTATAGATCAGGAAGGCTGGCGTGGTCTGGGCCAGACTTGGCCTGAATTAATATTGACTCCGCACACTTCTAGATGAGGACTGACTAGCCTAGTGAGGAAGTAATTGGCAAGACAACACAAGACCTAGTGCTTTTTAATATTACCTGTTTTGTAATTAGCTGGGGTGATCTCTGCCTTGTGCTGTGAAGTGGGCACTTCTTTGTTTTAACACTAATCTTTTTTTACATAGATGGAAATGAGTATAGCCAGGATATTTGGAGCTGAAACTGCTGCTCTGCTAACCAGGTGATGCTATCTCTTTGCTCATCTTGGTGGTTGGGCAGTTTAGCTTGATTCTTGATGTTTTTGTCCTTCTAATGGCATTTGGAAAGCGGTGTTGAAGTTTGTCTATGTGTCAATATGCTTGTTTTCTTATTGGGTGGGGAGTATGGAGGTACTAGATTGTCAGCGCTAGTGGTTCTGTGCCTGGCTTGTCAAACTGTATCACAACCTAGCTCTTGGCATATGTCCGAAGGCCTTATCTTCTGTCCAATGTGAAAATATTCACAGTTGGAGAGAAAAAAAGAGCAGCACTGACTTCTGAGGTGGGCATTCTGGTAAAAAAGCCAAAGTATGTTGGAAGGGAGCAAGAGAGGGGAGCTATTTTCTAAACAGATCCCAAAAGCTGATGGTGCTTGAAGACTGACTGTATTGAAGTGAAATGCCATCTGCATTGACCCCAAAAGCTTTGAGTGACTCCAGAGAGCTATTGGCTGTGAATTAGCAGCAGCAGGCTGCACACCCTTCCATTGTAAATCTCTCTTCATCTGTTCATAACTGGGTGCGAAAACTCAATTTCTACTAAAATACAGTATACGGATCTCTGGCCAGACAGGGCATCTTACTCCTTTCTAACAGCTACTTAAACTTTCTTCAAGATACCAGAGTGTGAGAAGTATTCCAGGGGAATGGCTAGGTAAGAGACTGTTTTCATTATTTGAATAAAAAACTACAACTTATGGAGAGCAGATTTTTTTGATAAGTAGGATGTGAGAGAGCATCTTACAAGGGAAGTAACAGATTTTGAATAGCACTGCTTCTTTGCTAATACTTCCCGTCAATCTGTTGTGCTGAGCTTGTGTGCAGGTGGTTGGGCACAAAAGCTGAGAGAAGATAGCAGGGAGAAGGGGAATGTGGAAGAGAAATGATCTTTTGGTAGCTCACGAGACTTGGAAAGCATGGTTGGTGGACTTAGGTTTGAAAACGTGGGTTCAAACTCCCATTTGCATCGAAGCCATTATCTCTCTTTAGGATAATGAGTGTTCTTCCAGTGAACAGGTTTCGTTATCTGGAACGTGTAATGAGCTTGAAATGATGATGAAAGTATTGCTGGAGACTCCACTTAACAAAATGGCTAGTATTTATTGCTCTTGTGATGAGTTGTCTTGTTTATGGAATCAATATGTGTGAAAGCAAACTGACAAAACACAAAGTTATCTCGTGACACAATCGTGTAACTAGGAAGCCAATTAATGTTATCTTTTATACTGCAATTTACTTGCTCTCTGGTGCCTATGCATTGTAACACACATACTATGCAATATCATTCTTTTTTTTAAATCGATTCACTGCATTGGGCAAGAAAGGCCTGAGTTTAGCCTTAATTTTCTAACAGTTCACAGGAAAGTACTTTAAAAACAGTGACAAACTAAAAGAAGGTAAAAAATGCATAAAGTAAAAGCACAGTTCCAGACTGCTCACATAAGTGTCTTTCTAGCACCAAAACAGCATCCATGATAGAAGCAGCTACTTGCTGTAATAGTTTCAATTTATGAAAACTGTGTACTAGATAAAATTATATTGTGATGTGTAAAAAGTGTATTTTATAGCTTTGGTGACTTAGTTTACTGTTTTGTATATATGAATTTTATAAATCTATTAAAACTTGACTTGTTATACTGTTCTTTATGGGTTTTATCTTTCAACAGAGTCTAAAGTGACGTTTTTTGCTTTATTTGAAAAAATCCTGCAAGAGAGATGCTTTTTGAATAAATTACAGCATGGACTGCATGAAACTACAGCTGTCATGCAATGAAATCTTGTTCTCTAATCTTTATGTATCTCCCCCTTCTCCAGTTCTGGTCTGAAGCATTCAAGTGTGTCCAGGAATTGAAGGCTGGTGAAACATTAACCTATATAAAACTTCTAACTCATTTGTCTATAGCACTTCATTAGCTAACTTAGGCATTAAAACTGATGGGAAGTGGAAGGGGAGACACAGCTAGAGTTTGTGCTTATGTATTTTAAGCTCAGCAAGAGAAGATAATTAAGCCTGTTGAGTTGGCAACACCTGTTAGAGATTCCTCTTCTGCTGTGTAGCATCTGATAATAGCCATGAGAACTATACTTGTTTCTTTTCCAATGCCAGTCCCCTCTGTTGGACCCACTTGTGTGCCGTGGGGTCTTGTATGGCAGTGCAGAACCACTGACCCTTGGAGAGTCATCGGCATCCCTGTCTTATGGCATCGCCATCCTGGCATCAACTAATTTTGCCAGAATTTGAGCTCCAGTTCTTAGGAATGTCATTAACCTTTCCTCACTTGTACTTTGAAAGGTCACAGCTGGCAGATTTTTGTGGCAAGTCTTAATTGTTTCTTATGTGAACTATTAATGCCGAATCAATGACATTGGCAGGTACACAATTTGAGACACTTCATGGAGTGTTGTTTGTCCTTTTTACTAATCATTGGAAATGTTAGGTCCTCAGCTATATCAAGCTTTTGGGAATGCTTGACTCCTTTTCCTTGGAGGTGCTGAGCACTTTCAGGTAACAACGTGTATTGTCGGTGTTCAGCATCTCTGAAAATGAGGGTGGATGAATTGCAAATTCAGTATGCGCTGATGGGAGGTTTCCAGGTGTGATCATGCACTCTGTAGTCTGAAAAGCTCTCGGCAACAGCAGCAGCTCCAAGTGATCTCTTTGGTCAGCTCTGTGAAAGCAAATTAGCCCTTTTTGGGGCCAAGAGAGTCCTGTGAATTACAGCCCTACAAGATAGCATATAGAAAAAGTTTAACAGGTTTCTCACTGGAGCAAGAAAAGAGCTTTCTGGCAATATCTGCTGGAACACATTGGCGTTGTAACAGGGGCCATGCCAGGCTGCTGAGACACTTGACCAACAGACAGGGAAGGGGATGGTTTTAAGTTGTCACTTTTGCCTGCTCTAAAACTGGTTGGGATTTGCTTGGTTTGTATTGATGGAGTTACTCTGATGTCTGAATGGCTGAATCTCCAAAGCCTTAATCAAAATAAGAATCGCGTTGTCAGTGGAGTGCCTACCCAAGCTCAGGTCTTCCCTGATCAGCAGCTGTGAGCAGGTGTTTAAACTGCACCAATTTCAGTGGGATTTAAATTTTTATTTGCCACATGGTTGGAGGCTTGAATCAGGGTATCTTAGTGACACCCATTTTTCCATACTTGCCAAAATTTCTGTATCTCAAACTATCTCACTTCATACAGCAAAGATGTCCCTTTCATAATTCATCTGCACAGATGTTGCCAAAAAGAACAGAAGCTGAAGCAGGTGGTTCTGCAGGTAGGTTTGTTCAGTGCTGATGAATGCTTGTACTCCAGGGAGACCGTAAACTTGATATATTAACTTTGAATTCTCTTCACTGGATAAGCATGGCTACCTGTACTAGAGTATCTCTTCTGCAATTTCAATAATCCAACACTCCAAAGATAAAAGGGAAAACATGGCTATTTCCCCAGGGAGAGGCTTCTCTAAAATGCAAAGTAGTCAGGGCTATATAGCTTGTATTTTTGCGAAAGTGTACAAGGCATAAGGTTTGGAGTGGTTATAGTAATATTTAAGAATTCATTACAGCTCTTTGAGGAGAGAAATTAAACCCTTGTGGTTCCTCGCTTCAGTCTGGTGTCTCATTATCCTGTACAGACCTGGGAGGAAGTTTATTCAGTTACTAACAAAAATTACTGAATTTCTTGCCATTCTCCCCAAGACTGACCAGCATCTTGGGAAGCTGCATGGTGTTAAGGGAAAAGAGTTCTTACGAAGAGTGTTCAGGGATTTTTACGAAAAGTAGCTTTCCTTTAAAGCCTCAATTTTTTACAGCAGAAACAGACTTCAGTTAAAAGTACCATTTTTAGGGGAGGGAGGTGGTCACATTGACTATTAAATCAGAAAGTGCTGGATACTGCTAATGAAATGTCTATGGAAGTTGCTGGTTTCTCCTCTCCCACCTTTGCAAGCCGTTGTAGCCTATTTCATGCCTAACTAGCAAAGAGTCTGGGGTATTTTTCTTGGTTGGTTTTTTTGTTGTTTTTTTTTTTTTACTTTCCTTGGACAGTTGCATTGTACCCCCACTCCCTTCAGTTACAGCAACTTCTTGTTTTAAGAGTAGGAGTGGAATGTTCCGTCTGTTTATTCTTGGAAGAAGATATTTGTCTTTATGAGCTCGTAAAGCTATTAAAAGACTGTTTTCTGCTCGGTTCAGGATTATAGACTTTAGAAGTTGCTTCAAAACAAGTATCCTTGAACTTGGGGCAGTAAGGGTATGACAAGTTACTTTGATCATGGAGGATGCTCTAGGTAGCCACAGGATGGTGTGGCGGAGTCTAATGGGAATCTGTGTTGCACCATTGCCTTAGGGATTGTTACATGAAAGCCAAGAGCAGCTTGAGGAAGGACTGACCTGGTTCTGCTGGGGGATCTCCTGAAGGCAGGTCATGTGCAGAGTTAATTTCTAGATCATCTACCTGTCACAACAAGGCACCCACAGCTCACGAGGCAGAGAAACGAAAGCGCAGCCTTCTCAGGGCTGCAGAGGGAGGCTGCCAGGCAGACCCCCGAAGCCATGCCGAGGGGAGCTCTGTGGCAGGCTGCTTGTCCTGTTGCCTTTTGGGACTTGCCTCCTTTCCCATCTGAGTGCTCAGTTCCTTTTGCTGCCTGTCTTCCTGCAGAAGGCTCACCAAACTGGCTGAAGTGCTGCACGATGAACACCCAGGTTCTGCCCGCTGCCTACTACACAGTGAAACTCTGTTCCTGGACCATTTGTAACCAACTCCAATCTTGGCTGCTGAGTTGCAAGTAACTTCTGGGTGTGTATTTATATAGAGAGTGCACTACTACTGCTTGCTGGTAGTTCATCTGCAGCTTGGCCTTCTAAAATGACTCCTAAGTATCTCATCTGTATTTCTGTTCCACAGCTTACTCAGCAGCTTATTAGCTGCAAGTTATGCTGCTGTTCCCACACCCTTCTAAGGAGAAGTATTTCCTCAGAAACCTGCTGCTTAAAATACAGGAAATCTTAATTAGGGGCTTACCTTCAATTTGTTTTACTTTTAATTCCTTTGTCAGCTGTTTTCTGCCCTTCTACAACTCTGGTACACACAGAGAAGAGTAGGAATAGCACCTTTGTGCTTTAGTCCTGGTTATAACCTTGATTTTTTTTCTATGTAACCTTGGCCAGTCATTTCATTCCCCTGTGACCCAGGTTGCCTCCAGTCCTTACTCACACTGGTGTAGACTGTGTAGTGCAAGTGCAAAGTACTACTTATGACCCTGGGAATAAAATGTTGCGCTGTACTGTAATGTACAGCAGCAGTGCTGGAAACCTTTGCTGATGTGAAGAGTAGCCACCTCCATGGGAATGTCTTTGCATGAACAAAAACCTGCAGTGTAATATTCCATGGACCTTCTCTCTTCCAGCTGCCTAAGGACTTAAAAGTGTATTCAGCCACTTTCTACCTTTCACTGCAAAGTTGCATCTTGCCTGTGGACTCTCCTGAGCTGCCCACGTGATTAGTTGAAGCTCTGAGTTGCCATGCTTGTTTAGTTGTTACATGGAGCACTTCTGGACAAGCTCAGCTGGTAAGTGGTAGTTCTGTCAGTGATGGTGTCAAAAATATCTATTATTGGTAAGCAACAGCTCTTGAGCAGAAATTCATGCTTTCACGACAGAGCTAACGTGAGTATGTAAGACAAATGTCACATAGGGAGTTTCCCATTGGTGACTTCTGCCAGCAGTTCATTTTGTTTCTGTGCCACCCCTTTTCTCTGTTGTCTTTGGACTTTGTTATGATAGAAAGCTGCCTCTTTCCCTTAAGTAATATTGTCATCCTAAGTTTATGGGTTCTTCCTGGAAAGTTTCTAAAGTTCAGCCTAATGATTCAGTACAGAATCGAGTAAGAGCAAATAAGGCTGACCAAAAAGTAATCTCTTGCTTAAAATAGTAAATCTGTTAAGGCAACAACTGAGCAAGTATGGGGCAGTACATGGATTTGTAATTCAAGCAGGATTTGTTTGGAAAATTTCTGCTGCTGGGAAGAATGTCTTGGATGAGAACCCCCTTGCCTTTGACGCTGCCAGGAGAGGGCGGCAGCAGTGGCTCTGCTGCACCGCGCCTGCGCCGAGTCCAGGCGCGCAGCCTGGAAAAAATGTTTCCAGGAACTACCGTCATCTGTCCAAAAGCCAGAACTCCCTCTTTCTCCCTGTATGAATCATGCGGATGTGAAGTCGCTTGTGTTTCCGGAACCCAGCTGAATTTATTACGAGATCATCTCTTCTACTCACCTGCACATGTAAATCCCAAGCTTTTCTGAGATGTCTTCCACCGATTCTCTCCCGGCTCCAGAAATGCATTGCAGGGTTACTGCGTTGTTTGAGGCCCTCAGAGTGCACAGGGCAAGCGCTCAGGCAAGCCAAACTGTTAGCTCCTCTGAGGGAAACATCCTCTCTTTCCTCCCACCCGAACTGGACCCAGTCCTACCTGCTGATATTTTTAGACGGGAGAAATCTGAAGCGTGGCCATATAGCTGTGACCTGCAGCGAGCGTTATCAGTGCTGAGGTCTGAGTGAACTGGGGATGGAGAGAGCCAGCCTTCCCCCGGCGTGCTGCTGTTACAGAGCTTGAAAACCCGTTGGCCTCTTGATCTCTGTCTATAAATAGCCGGAGAGGAACGGCATGCCCCGGCAATGGGAAGGCAGGCTCTGCAGCTCCTGGTGCCAGCACAGCACCCGTTCCTGGTCAGTGGGTGACTTATGGAGCGGAGAAGAGGGAAAGGGCCAGGGTGTTAACTTGTCAAGGCAGAAAGAGAGGAATGCATGTGTAGTTCCCCCTTTTAAGGTAATGATGAGTGTGTGAATTGTTTCAAAGGTTTTCTCTCCTGTGCCAATCTACAGTGGATGTGAGTAGTTACAGCCCAGGGCTCCAAGCCTGGCTTTGTTTGAACTGAAGCAGCTCTGGAGATCCCCTTGAGTGTCCGCCAAAAGGCAGTCGTCACACTAACACTGTTCTTTAAGGCAGATGAGCTGCCAGGGATCTTTGTGCTTTACTTGCTGACTCTGCCTGTCCTCCGCCATCTCTGCCCCCTACTCGTAGTGTGAGTCCATCGGCCGTGGTTGTGCTCCTGTGTTCCACACAACCTCCAGCTGATGAGGCAGTGACCAGAACAGAGATGAGCATTTGGTATGAGGGATGAGGAGAGGGAGAAATATAATCTGTGCTTTAGACTGAAATGCTAAGCGGAGGAGAGCTCTGTGTATGGGAGAGCTGCCCTGGTTTAATTTGCATCTGTTTGTTCAGATTGCCCAAGCTTCTGTGAGAATGTGTTTAGTGTTTAGCATGGACCTCTTCCTGGCTGACTTCAGACCAAATGAAATACAGCAAGAAAATACAAGTGCCCACACAGGACTTGATGTGGGTTTGGAGTAGTGCTGTCTCTTAGACCAGCACAGGAAAAACCCTTAGAGAAGAACCGATCACATAAAAAATATGTTAGCAATCTCAGAAAAAGAAACACCTTTTATTCCTGTGAGGAGTTGCTGTTTCTGTCTGACAGCAAAAACTTGTGGTGAGAAAGGTCAGAAGCAGGGCACTAACATAACCAAAGCTGCGGGAGCAAAGCTGGCCCAACGCAAGGCAGACCCAGCCTAGTTTTCCTCCCACCTCCAACGATGAGGGGATGATTCCCCTTTGGACAGTTTTCTAGAACTCAGTTTCCTCCGCAAGGAGGAAAATTTGTCTCCGAGAACTTTCCGTAGCCCGGTGTTGTCCCTAGCGAAGGGTAGGTCCTTCTTCATAGCAGGCAGTTGTCCTGTGAACATTTCCCACTTAGCCAGGGCATCCACGGTCTTGTCTACCTGAGCCAGTTCCTCCTCGGAGACGTTCCTCTCTAAGGCAGCAATGCACGTCTCCAGCCACAGTTCATAATCTTTAATGATATCTGTGGACTTGGTGGGTCCGGCGAGCGGCGGCTGGCTGTGCGCCTCTGCCAGCGAACACGAATGCTCGTCCTGTTCCAGCTCCTGGCCGATGGAGAGGGCCTGGCTGCACGTGTCTGGTGTCAGTGGCTCGGACAAGGAGGTCACAGCTTCGGAGTCGTTCTCGCAGCACATCCCAGAGTCTGAGCTGAATGGAAGGATGTCCTCGGAGGCGGACAGGTCTGCTGACTCTTGCCTTGGCCACGTGGACAATACAGTCTGTGTCCAAGCATAGAGCTTCTGTGGTGAGATGAAAAAAGGTTTCATTATAGAGAATGAAAGAAAACAGTTATGCCTTTCCCAGTGTTTGTCAGGCAAACCTATTAATCTTCGGTGGCTCAGCTTCAGATGATGCTGTGGCCCCCTCTGCCAGAAGATGGGTTCAGACAACTCATGGTTACCCTATGAAGCAGGGGTTTCCTCTTGTCCCATTTGCTTGGAGTCAGCATCTGTGGCAGAGCTGCCTCCAGTCAGATGTGGACTGTATCTGCTCTATTATTGAAGATGGTAGGAGAAAACAGCACAAAATCACTCCCTGCTGTGTGGATGTGATCTCCACGAGAGCCAGACCAGTGCTTCTCTGAAGGAAGCTGTGTCATAAAAGCTCCTGAGATAGTGGTGAAAAATCTTGTTTCATCATGTTGTTAACTCCTGTGGTAATGTGCATTTTATTCCTAAGAATATCTCTTCTCCTCTCGAGCTGCAATGCACAAGTGGGAAGGCTGGGTTCCAGGAAAGAATTAATGAAAGGAAAATGTCTGAGACAATTTCCTTTTTAAATATTAAATGCTACAATAGGGCATATAACGGGTTGCTTCTGGCACGTTTACTCCTTGTGCTTTGGGGAATGAATCGCAGTACTCCAGTCATCACTGGATAAAAGGTGATCTCCTTGTCTGCCTTGTTGGCATGTGTTGGGGTTTTTTTTGTGTGTTTTTCAGCTTTTTCACACCTTGTGGCCTATTTCTTCATCTTTATTTTCTGCAGCTCCCAGGTGATACCTTTGCAAAGCCCTGCGATTGCTTTAGGGAACAGCAGTGACAGTCAGAGTATTAACCCGAGGTGTAGCCCCTGGTGTGCTCATCACTGTGCTGGGTCCATATGTGCTGAGCTCAGAGTCAGCTATAGTGTTTGAGAAGTGGGCAGGAGATTTCCAGCCCTGCAGAGCTCCCTTCTCCTGCACCACCCCACTACTCCCTCCCCCTTCCCTCCTCTATTGCTCTCTCTTCAGGCGAGTGACAGAAAGGATAAAAGAGCTCAAATTGAGTGGGTGGGAGAAATCGGCCCTGTTTCTCATTTCAGTCTGTGCATGAAGCCTCAGGGAAGAATTTCATACGAGAATAAAATGGACTCTTTCAGCTAAGTTAATCCACCCTGCCCCCCTCCTTCTGGGGCAAGAAAAAATGTAAAGGGACAACTTTTCTCCTGCCTCATCCCACCTCCAATAGCCCTTCCCTCCCTCTGGGTTTAAAAAACAAAGACGGCACCAGAAGCTGCAATAGGAGTGGGACTAGGGCAGGGAACAGCAAAGCTATTGGAAAGCTGCAACCTCCCCATGATTTTATAATGTCTCTTAAAATTCCCAAGAGTAGTGAGTCTGCAAAGAAATCACAACTGCTGCTTAGCATGATTCCTAAGAAGAGAGAGCGCTGCTGAGATAAGGATGTTTGAACAGTGTATCTGGATTATTTAAGGCAAAAGGAGGGGATGATCAACTCAAGATTGCTACCAAAACCCCAAAATCTTTCCTGCCTCTCACCCTTTGGGTGGTTTATTGATTCAAATTTGGGAAGGGTTTGTAGGGCTGCAGCCTTTTTTTATGTTCTCATACTTAGAAAGGGATAAGCTCTTCACAGTTTTAGCTTACCTGCAGGTAGGAGCATTCGAAGTGGATGCCCACCCCAGGTAAGTCACTAAGAATGAAACCTGTTGTCTGACACCTCAAGGGGCTCCAGGTTTGGCATGGGAAGTTTTTCAAACCCCTCTGCCATGGCACCACTGTCATCCCCAGCAGCAGTGCAGCCACACTGTGCCTAAGAGTAGCTACTGCGATTAACACCATGGTAAGGATGTAGCTATCCCAACTTCTAAGAGCAGCTCGAACGCTGTTTTCTTCTGCAGCGTGGCCACTGCAACCTAACCTCTGCTATATGCAGAACAGCCTGGGATGCTGCAGAAGCAGCAGTTGGAAATGTTGGTTGTGGTGGGGAAACACCATGAGAATTGATTTGCTTTCAGTTTTCAAGATGACTCATGCTGGAATAAGCAGCTGTGATGAAAAAATTGAGTATGTTTCTGCGTGCAACTCAGCTAAATAAATTGAGGGGCTCTTCCTCCTGCATAAGGACTGGTTTCCTGTCCCACACGCTCTTCTGCCGGTAACTGTGTCTCAGTTGCAGACTTCAGCAGCATTACCTGCTGTTGCTGGCAAGGAACAGCTTTGTATCTGGCATTTCCTGTATTTATTATGAGCGTCTGGGGCTGTTGTGTGGCAGGTGGGGATCTGTGGTAGTTTTCCAAAGGGAAATGTGACTTTAGACTTGCACTTGGCCAGCCACAACCTCTCAAAATGTGCTTAGCAAGCAACTTTGCTATCTGATATTGTCTCCAAATGCTTTGTGCTCTCTTCTGTCTGGTTCCTTAACTGTTTAATTCATCTCTGGCATTTATATTTCCTCTTCATGCTATAGCAAAGCCTCTCACAGAGATTATCACAACTGTCTTATGCCAGCTTGTACTACATCTAGCTGAGCTTTTCCTTGTCAAGGAAGCAGATGTGACATTTGGCAAGTGTATCATCTCTTCAGGTTTGTGTTCACTGTTGGCAGGGGATGCTGAGCCAATTACAGTATTTACTGCAGGTGTAAATGCAAAAATGTTTCTAGAAAAGCTTAATCCAGATGGCAGTTCTCTTCTAGAAAGCAATAGCTGGATGCTGACAGGCTGGGTGTTTAAATAAACCGGAATTTACTCCTCTGGTAGTCTCAGCAATTTAGGTATCTCTCAGACAGAAGCAGGCACCAGCCAGCCTCGAAATCAGAGAATGGTCTAACACCACTGCAGATGCACAGACAAGCAGCAAAACCACATGAACGTGGGTTTGTTGTTTTTTTTTTTTCCCCACGTCCTTTGCTGTGCTTCTGTGCATCTGATTCCAAGCTGAATGAAACTAGAGGCATCCCCGTTCTCATTCTGCATGTATATTGTTACAAATATAACCCACATACTTTAAAGTAGGCAGCCGTGAAAAGCGCTGTCTCTGAACATGATGTGTGTCAGACAGGAGTTATAACCAGGGAGAAGATAGGGTGCTGAGTGAGAATGATGACATTATTTCTATTCCACCAGCAGCTTGGCTACTGAATCCTGCTTTTTAGACAGCAGAGGGAGAACACACTTTCTAGAGCTAAAGGCATCTTAGCACTATTCCTGGTGTTGTCTAAATGTGGTGTTAGGAGTTTTATGGGTGGGAGAGAAGAGACAAATGATGAGTCTGAGACCCTCCACTTATTAGGGGGTAATAATTTGGGATTCTTTCTCATATCTTTAAACAGAGGAACTGCAGCAATGTACACAATATTTTCTCCTTCTTACCAGCAGCCCCAGAGAGGCAGAAAACCATGGCGGCACACAGGAAAGGGTATAGATATGGGAATTGCTGTGCTCACTGACCCTCTGGCTTGAAATCTGCCTGCCCTCCCCACCTCATTTTTGGGAGTAGCAAAATGTGGTCAGACTGTTGCACTGTCCCTTGTTGTGAACAGCCAAAAGCCCTAGAGCTTGTGTAAAGTGCTATGTTAGTCACAGACCATGTGTACAACCACCCCCCTCCATTTAGGTGTAAGCTTGCTTTCTTAGCACCTTGCACTGAGAGCATCTGCATTTAATATGCTGCTGCAGTGCATTGAATGCTGTGGTTTGGGGTGAGCCGCTCTGCTCCTTGCTATGTCCCCTTGCTCTAGGAAGGGCCAATGGATCTGTCTCTCACCCTGTAGCGCTCGATGAGTTTGAAACCCACGACGTGCTGCAGCTTCCGAAGGCAGATGGGACACAGCTCCAGAGGCCGCAGCAGGGCTTCGTCCAGGCTCAGCGCACCCTGCATGATGCACTGCAGCCAGCGGCAGGTCCCCAGCCCCATCAGGTGGCAGATCTCGTGGCAGGTCACCTTTCAGGAAGGCAAAAATTACAGCAGTGTATGGTCATTCCTGCTTTCACTGTCACCTCTTCTTCCTCCTCTGTTGTTTCCCTTTCCCTGCTCCCCAACAGTCTAACTGACTCGCTGCTCAGCCCTGGCAGTTCTCCAGCCTAGGCTTTTCCAAGGTGGAAGGGGAACGTAGCTCCCTTCTTCCCAGGTACCCCAACATCCATGTTTGTGTGGTGGAGGAGGAAGGGTGGGTGTGTTTTTTAGAAGCAGCTGTGGGAAAACCCTGTAGATCATGTGTTGAGAGCTGTAGGGCAGTGTTGCTGTCACTCTCTTCCCCAAGGACAGTGTGGTGTTTGGGTTTTTTGTTTTCTTAAGGGGGGAAAAACAGTCCCACTGCGGTCTGAAAAGAGCAGCACAGTCCACGTGAGAAAACTGTAAGAAACTATTGGCAATAACAGATCTGGGTCCTTCCAAAGCAGATGCTCTTAACATTTGTGCCAAAGCAAAAACTAAGCTGGAGTCAGCTGGCCAAGCATGACTGCCTTGGGAATTGGCAACTGTGGAAAGGCTGAGGATGGAGGATTCCCCTCCTCCTCCCATTGCCACCTAACATCATTTGAAATTGCTACAGGAAGAGACCTCAGACTCAGAAATCTGAGCAAATACCAGGGGAGGTAGAGAGAAATGGCATCAAAGGTGTTGGTGCGGCTGCTCCGCGTGGGCCAGCTTTGGGAGAAGCACTGGAAGCAGAGCTGGCACGAGGGCGCAGGGGAGATGCTGGGATGAGGGAGGACTGCACTCGTGAAGGGGATGTGTTGGAGATAATGGGGTTTAAGGGCATCTGCATGTAAATATAAGTGCAAACTTGTCTGAGGTATTTTTCTCACCTATCCATCTGTGTAAGCAGGTCTGGCAAGTGGTCCCTTCCCCTTATCGATACCGATGTCTGAGGAAGACATGGTCACCCCTTCCCAGCCATCCATTCATTAACACACAACTCCACTAGATACTCTGATTCACCTCCAAATACTATATCACCTAACAGATCCTACTGCACATGCATCATCTGGCAAGCAAAATACCCAGATTACCCAAGCACAAGCCTGGGAGCTGGGCAGGGTTTTTGTCTTAGTGTTGCTCCATGACATAAGGCAAGTCCTGTAGCCTCACTATACAGCTGATGCTCTGGTTTGCTCCAGTGACAAGGGGAGTAAGAGTTGTCTATCCGGTGCACTAAAATACAAGCTCTTTAGGACTGTGTTAAGTGTGATTAAGCAGTGATTGCCTGCATCTTCTGGGAGCAGAGTCTCATGCCTGCTTCACTGGGCCGAGATGTGGATTATGCCCAGGCCTGAAATATTTAACCCTACATTGCAAGAAATATGGGGTGCTGGTCCTACCTTACAGCACTGGACCATCTCTTGGGCACTGAATGGCAATGTCCGGTCTCTGCTCTCCTTGCTGACTTCACATAACAGTTCCTTCTGTGTGAGTGGATTCAAGCTGCTACAGCCAGCCTGGGGGAAATCCCCAGAAAATCTGGCAAAGCTGCAGACTCCCACTTCTGTAAAGAGAGGCACGTACAAGTTAGGCATCAGCTCTCATGACCATCTCTCACCATGGGCAGCATGAAAAGAAAGCTGTTGTAGCACAGTCCAGTTGAGCACAAAGGGTGTGATGAGACACTTCCCAAAAGGTTTGTAGCACCTCAGTTACCTTTGCCTGGAGCAGGAGCCCTGACTCTGCTAATTTTAAATTGGGAAAACCTAGTTCCTCTTATCATGGAGAGAATAAGACGTCAAGGATAGGATTTGACTATTCCAGCCTCGCAGCGAGGGCTTTTTGGTACAGTGCTGCCTTATTTGCACGCTGTGCTAGGAGATCATGGGACACCAATCCCACCTTGTCCTGGCAGAAATTTGCTGAAAGTGAAGCTCCAGGTCTCACATGGGTAAAGGTCCAGCAGAGTGAGTCCAAGGACACACAGGGCATCCATGGGCTTGTTGTTCTTCAGGAAATTCAGGATCCCATCTGGGGAAATACAAGAGAGATGTTCATTAAAATGAAACATCCCTGGAAGGCATGCAAAAGCCAGAATTTCTGCTGCTCAAGGGGAGGAGGATGTAATCCAAGCCACAGATAGCCAGAGCTGTTGGATTCAGCATCTCGGATGGAGAACCACGGCTGTGTAGCCCATCTCCTCAAATCAGAGTATGAGCAGACCTGACTTTGGAAGTGGTGCTGAGCACAGAGTTAAAACAAAGCAGAGCTAAGGGCAGAGATGTAGGTGAATTCAGTACTAACCCATGGAAATGAGCACCTGGAAGTAGAAAAATTTCCCTACAGCCATTTCAGACCTGACCTGGAGCAGCCACATCGCTGCAGTGCTAGGTCTGTGCTGAGCACGTGCTGCCCACGATACCTGCAAACAGCTTGTTCCAGATGGATGTTTGTGCAGTGAGAGTTTGGCAGCTGACAAACCCCCTTCCCTGGGGAGCTGTGTGACACTTGAACCCAGATTTCCTAACATGAAAGGCCAATGAGTTCCCCACCTGCACCACCCAGGCCACTGATTTACTTTGGCTCTGGACAAGAGATGGGAGAACTCAGACTGCACCAAATCAACAGTGCCTTCCCGCGGAGCTGATCTGATCACTTTGCAGAGCTGGACCTAAACATAATAGCACTGAAAAATACAAACAGCAGAGGAAAATATGATGAAAGTCACTTTGTGTTTTATTCCTGTTTCCAGCCTCAAAGTTCTGGGTTTTCCATGGGAACAGGATTACTCCCTTCCTCATCCCCTCCCTGCTCAGGCAATGAAGGGCTATTTCAGGCATTTCCTAAGGGAGGGCTCGTGCCCGCGTGCCAAGCTGATGTCTCTATGGGCTCCCCGCTCCCAGGTCCTTACCTGCGTGAAGCTGCACCCTGTCCGAGTCCTGGCTGTGGCGGTAGCAGCAGTGAATGGAAGAGATGGGGATGGAGGGAAGGCACTTCACACGGAGACCCAGGAAGAAAGACTCAACACAGCTCTGGAGGGAATCCAGCAGCGAGAGCCCGGCAGGCCCTTCGATTAAGTCTAAGAAGAGAAGCTCTATTATCAGTTTTTTAAAGCTAGGGTGAACCATGGGGTCTGAAGGGGTTTTGTGGGGCTGGCCACAGCAACTGAGGAAGAGGAAGGCTGGTTCATTCTGAAGTTAATTGCTTACTCTGGGATGTGGCAGACATCTATAGATGGTTATACAGATATGGAGGAGAAGAGGGGGCTCTTTTTGAGAGGTGGCTCGAGACATTAGTACGCTCTCTCATTAGCACAGCAGATATGCTAGGAACATTGTCTCCTATTTTAAGTTGTGCAGAAAGATTAATGTGGGAATGGGTGGCTGTTTTTAATGAACCATCAGGGATGGAGCTCCAGAAATGCTGTTTTATCCAGCATTGTTTTACATCTAGATGTATATGTGTGTATGTATGCATACATATATTCATAGCAAATCTCACCCAGGGGCACACATACCATTTACAGGGCAGGTCTACTAGTGGTTGTCATCATGGCTTGTGGCTCTGGACTGGGGACATGTCAGAGCATTTGGTATTACACTTACCTTTGCTATGGCAATTGTATTTTGCAGGTTAGTCCTTAGAAGAGGATGTTAGTAGCATTCAGCACCACCCACCTCCCACCCATACCTTTCCAGGTGGCTCAGTGAAGATGCCCGCATTACCTATAGGTTGCAAGTAAATGTGCTTTCGACAGAAGTTCTGCTTCCTCCTCAGCATTGCGTGATAGAAGGTCTCAAAGTCCTCAGGGGCATCGGGGTGGCTGAGGAGCCAGTCGAAAGCCGTCCGGATGAGCAGTGTGCAGAAGAGTGTTCTCTGAGGGTTGTAGGCTTCAGAAAGGAACAGCTTCTCCGCCCTGGAGAAAGCTTTGGCATAGAGCTCCTGCAGGGCTGGGTTGGTAGAGATCAGTGCGTCCTTCAGAGCCCGGGGCCCAAAACTGAATTCCTGAGCATGTTTGCACTGCAGCATCGTGGAGAAACCCACCAGCTGTGGCACTGCCTGCAGGAGGGGATAGAACCATCAGCACGGGGCCTTGCGAGGGACCTGGAAACCTTCTCACACTTTGCTCTCAAAGCAGTTTGCCCCAAGATCCCAGCTGTAAGGTTTGATTGGGAGCTTATAAATGCTGTACAGAGCGCTGGCCAGGAGCCCTACGTGTTTACATGAGAGCAGCTGTTATAGGGTGCTCTGCATCTGCGGGTATGTCACTGGTTTATGGACAATGTACCAGTAGATGGTGCTCAAGAAATGCACAGCCTTATTATTGCTACCAGAAGACTGGATTAAATCAGATAATTTTTTTTTTTATTTTTTTTTTTGGTGCTCTACCCTGAAGTCCCAATAACATGGGAAATACCTCTGTGTGTTGTGCAACTGGCTGCACTGGCCCTCATATGATGTTGAAAGGTGGTGCTCCTTTTTGCTGGGGCTAAACCACACTCCTTGGGGCTCTCGAAGGCATAGGTCCATGGCAGGAAAGAAGAGGTAGATCTTGGTCTTTATTTATCTGTCTAGCTGTCAGAAACCTAAACCTCTGACTTACCTGACACCAGTGAAAGCAGCTGTTCACTGTTGACAATTTCCTCTAACAGCTTTCAATCCTCACTCTTAGGTATTGACCCCGGGGCATTTGCCAGCTCCCAGTGCTGTTGTCAGGCTCCAAGATGTGGGAAGGTTTGCCCAGCCTGATCCACAGGTGGGACTTGGTGTGCAAGACTTGTGTTTGCTGGTGCTGCCGCCTCTCTAGCAAGATATGTCCGGGCCCGTTGCCATCATGTCACTTCGTGAATAACTTCATGTCACACCGTGTTAGCATCAGGAATGCTGGTGATGATGTAAAGTGGTAAATAAAGAGCAAATGAAAGCCTGCAGGAGAAAGAAATTAATTCAGAGCATCCCAGAAATATCCTCTCCAGGGTCCTTTCTAAGGCCAGCATTTTCCAAAGCTGTAGAAGTCAAGCACCTACTTCCCATTGCAGTTTATGCACTTATGGAGATTCCAGTAGACATCCTGGGGAAAGGGAAGACAAAGAGGAAACAAAGTACAACCCCTATGGCTAACCTATGTCTGGATTTTTCCAAAGAAAGACATTCATTTTTTTTGTAAGGAGATCAAGCCAAGTAGAACTAGAGTATTTTGGAGCAGCACTTTGGGCAAAGTTGCCTACCACAGGTAAGTGCTCCACCTGTATACAGGAGAATGAAAAATACATAGGTATATATGCACAAAAGCACAGGGTTTCTAGTGATAAGTATAATCTTCTATTAGGCAAGTTAATACTAACTGAAAAGAAACCAGACAAGCTTTCTGGGTGGATAAGCAAACTTATCAGCTGATGACCATCATCATTATAATAGCATCATTCAATCACAGAAAAAGGGGAAATATTTTTAGGAGAAACTGGTTAAGTCTATAATTTAAGTAGGTTTGCAGCCTAGCTCTGTCAGGTAAGTGATATTCAGTCGTCCTTGAGGACAGCAATGTAACAAGAAAATTTAATATTTAAAAAATAGTACCAATATGAGCCAAAGTCTTTGCTCAGTTATGCAAAGGCGGCTCTGGTAGTTTGCACTGTAAGAGAAAGGTAGTAGCCCATTAAAATTAACACTGAATTTCTTTACAGCTAACCCTTGGGAAGATATGTGTATGTATAAGCGGTCCTTAAAAAAGACTCGGTTTGTATGATCTTTTTTGGCGCTAAGGGTATATAGCCTAGAAGAGGGAGCAGGTAAGCATTTCCTTTTATTTTTGCAAGCTTTGTGTTTCACTAGCATTAAAGGCTGACAGCAGACGGCACAGTGGGACCTGAAGTGGTACAAGGGCCCTAATACAATGAAAGTTTAGAAATAAAATCTGCGATGCTTTCTCAGCCACCTCTTCTTATTCCCCAAAAAATGTCTCAAGTGCTTCTGCTGGTTTTTACAGGTAGCAACAAGGGTTCATGTGATGTTGTTCTATGCTTTGTCACCCAAATCTCTACACTTCTGACTTGCTTCCAGATTTGGGAGGATGAAGTGAGAGTCTGACTCCACCAGGTCATCAGGAGTTTTGCCTTGGGTGAGGGTGGAGATCTGCCTTTTCCTAAGGCCAAGATTTCACTTGTTCTGCACAAACCTTAAATACGAGCATCGTTTTTCCAGCCGTATGCAGAACTTACACTTGGAAACTATCAGCAATATTAAAATGACTGAGGATGAGATCCTGTGAGCTACTGACTGTGTGTTGCTCCCAGGGAAATCAAGGAGACTTTGCACTTGGTCCAGGTTGAGAGTGATCTTGTCAAAGAAGGTTTCTGAGAAGCACGAGCAACTTCATCAGCACTTCCTGGCAATAAATGGAGTGTGGGTCTGGGGGAGGAGGAGCTGGTTAGAAAATGAATGAATTTTTCTTTTCTAAATGGGATGTATGCAACAGCAGATACAATGAGCGCACAGTCTTCCAGCGTGTGTTCCCCGGGGCTCTCTCATGGAACATAGTGTGTACCCAAAGCTATGGGATATACATTGTTTCCCAAGGCTTCCTAAAAGGGGACATTCACCCAGCTCCAGACATTCCCAGCTATGACCATGGGTGTTTTGTGAATGTCCATCGTGCCCAAGGATGCCCATGATTACACTTTAGTGGTTTGAAAGCTCAAGGACAGGAATTCACTTGCAACACACAGTCTGGAGCGATGCATGCCTCTGTCTCCTGGAGACTCTGGTTTTGCTTCTGACAGAACAGCAGCAACCCATTATGTTCTCCAAATCCAACACAGTAACTTTTCTTTAACAAGCTTTTCTAAAATACTTCACTGGAGAAAATTAATGCTTCAGAAAATTTTTATGGACAACTTTAGCAGTTTAAAAAAAGAAACCATTTTACAACATTAACCACAGTAGATGTTATTTGTGTGCTTGATCTAATATATGGATATAGTGTTTCATTAACTGAAGTAGTGCAAAAGGGCTTTGTAATTTTTAGTTCTTGTGTTGAGGGTGCCTTGTATTACTCCCTGATGCAGTGCTTCAGGAGGGAATGGCACTTTCACTTGGATTTTTTATTTTTTTTTCCCCCTCAGTTTTTAAGATGCCAAGGTGGTGATGAAGAAGTGGAAGCACTGATGCATCTTTCTGCCCTTCAGGTATATAGGAAGGAGACATCACGTCTTTAAGGAAAAAAGCAGCCAATTTGGCCCCTTGTTTAATGACAAGCCGTAGGACTTGACTAGCAAGTCCTGAGGAGGAGAAAGTAACTCTTTTTATTTAAAAGGCCAGTAACTTGTATTTGCACTGGAGGAAATGCTTTAAGCAAAATAATAATTTAAAGATCTGCTGCAAGTGGAGACACTCATCATGTCCACTGATGTGCCATTTTCTACTTTTACCATTAGAATAAAAGTATCCTATTCCCAATCTGCATTTTGTCATTCCATCTTGCAGCCATTTGCTAATGTAATTATTCCAAAACAAGGAGCACCTGTATTGGATTGTACAAATGAGCGATGGCTGTCTGTGCAGTATGAAACATTAGCCTGTGCCCTCCTGGCACCTGCAAGATCCCTAAGAGAGCAGGGAAGGAGCCAGCCTATGCTGGGAATCCTAGTCCAGTTTATGGAGACCTCCCTCCTTTTTCTTTCATATTCTTCTTCATCACATCCACACAGTGCAGTGGAGACAGACATAACCCAAAGGTTTTGGCACTTGACTCCTTGTCCGCTTTTGGAGACAGCTTCTTCCAATGATTGTGTTGTAGGAACCCAGTTGTGACCTTTCTGCTTGTGGTGCATGTTGTGAGGCAGGAGCTCCAAGGACAACATGGGCTGTATGTCTGGCTTTTGGTAACATACAGAGGTTTCAGCTCAGATTTGGCATATCACACAAATCTTTTTACTATGAAATTTGATGGATTTTTTTCATGGTGGTGTTTTCACAAGAAATGCTCCCAAAATCCAGTCTCAGCACGTAACAGCTCAGCAGTCGGTATACTCCCTTTCTTACAGTAACCTGTAAACGTGCTTTATATGCAATTCAGGTTACTCATAAATTATTCTCTTTGCAAATCAGGCACCTATAAATTATTCTCTGTAATTGAAAATTACCTATGAATTATTCTTTTTGTAATTCACAGATATGTCACTTATTCTCTGTTATATTGACATTGCTTTCTTGGATAGATATGCCTGGGGCTGACAGTAACAGTGTAATTCTCAAAAGCCAAGGCAATATCACACAGCGCGAGTTCATTCCGGATATTCTGACAAGATAGAAATGGTCTTGCGTGCAGAAAATCTGTTGTACAGGTTCAGAGAAGGGCACTCAGTACATAATGGATTTATTTGGTATTTTATGGAATTTGGCCCTAACATTGTACAGATTGTATTTTTTATTTTTTTTTAAGCTGGTCATTCTGAAGTTGTTTATTTTATAAGTTGACTTCTAACTCATTTCTAACTCTGACTCTCTCATATATACTGCAGGCTGCAAATGCACAGAAGGACATTCATTCTGTTTCCATCCCCTCTCAGCTCTTCTGAAGTATTTAGAGGCAGACTCACTTAACTGGGCTCTTCGGATGTCAGAGGGACATTAGCAGAGTCTCTTAAAACTGATTAATTGCCTAAGTTAGGTGCTGTACTGTAAACAAGCACTGATAATGCAGAAAATTCATAGCCAGTCAACAGAAATGAAAAGCCCAGAGCAAACATAACAAGCATTAACTAATTATCAACACATGCCCTAGTTGCTTAATAGCTCTTTTCCTGAGATTTGCCATTGGTATCTGTTACTGCCACTCTAGGATCAGTCTTTCCTTCCCAGTATAACACAGATGACAGGCTGAAAGCAATTTTCTCAATTTATTTGTTGACATATATAGAAAGAGATTTTTCTTGACTGAGAAGCTGAACTCTCAATGGGTAAAAAAGTCCAGTGTGTTGGGACAGAGAGAGGACACCGAGGTGTAACAGCATTTAACTTGGGTCCAAATAAAATTCTCAGCAGTCCAGCTCCTTCCTCGAGGACCTCAAGGCAGCCCCTTGCACAGAGCCAGGCTTTGCCTGCTGAATAAGCTCAGCTGCTGGGGTCAGACCAAATCTGTTTTGCCAGGTTCAGACCTGAAATGGGGCAACTTCCAGGGGCTGCGGGGGAATTTAAAAATGCTGAGCACTTCTCAGAATCGATTTCCTCTGCTTATGGAGAAAATACACTCTGGACCTGGTCAACCCCATGCTTGTACCCACAAGGAGCTGTCATATCTTCTGTTCATTTTCCATTAAATGGCCACAAAACACTGAGTCAGATCTCTATGTGTTCCAGACCATAAAGTTAGATAAAACCTTCTGGCCTCACGTACTGCTGGATCACAATAATACTTATGTGTAATGTCACCAGAATATGTTTGTGACTTGGAAACAGATGCTTTGTGTGGTCTCTCTCAAAGTGAGTCATTCCTGGTGCTGTGGAAACCATCAGGGATTCACACGTGCATTTACTGGGAGGAGAACCTACCTGTCATATTGGAATAGTGATTGTATGTTATTGCCACAGGGCTCAGTCCTGGAAGGTTGTCCTCACATGAATCTTCCTCATTAATTTACTTAGACTGTTGGACAAGTTAGATGGACAACTCACATGCAGAAAAGTTTGCAGGATTAAAGACTAGATTTGTAAAGGTCATTAAATACCTAAGATGGAGACAGATGCTTGCATCTGTCCTTATTTAAGTATTCTTACTTAAGCGTTCTTAAGTATTTAAGAACACCTACACATCCACTTTCCCCTAAATTTTGTTTTACGTTAAACCTGATCTCTTCAATACACTTTTCTTTCTATGAATATGTATTAAGGACATACATTATCCCTAGTTTTGCTCTTCTGTCCTAAGGATTTTATTTATCCTATGCTCACACATAATGGTACATTCTTTTAGTGCCTTCTATTTGGGGATCTCTAAGTGCCATACAAACATTCATGAACTTCTCTGTGCTACCCTCCAGAAAGTAAGCTGACAGTATATGTCTTTCTCCCTGCTCCCCCTCATCACCCATTTATTCATAATTTTTAGTGCTATCTCTGTTTGGTTTAGTCCATTTAAACTCTCTGTGATGCTTCTCCTGTGTACGTGTGATGAAGGGCTGGCTGCATTCTTCTCCCTTTGCTCTTATGTGAAACAAACCTCTACAATCTGCTGGCTGGCTCCTGTGCATTTGCTGACCAAAGACCCAAAAGCACCCAGATGCAGAGAGCAACACTTATCGGTGCTGTACAACAAACCTAACGCTGCAGAGATACCCAAGCTCTAATCATTCACAGCTCCAGGCACTTTGCTCTTCATCATACTTGTCTAGACAGACTAAATGGTTTCTGCAAGACAACCCCAGTGTTAGCCAGGAAAGAGGCTGCATTTTCCGTACAGATGAATGCCCAAACAGGTACGGCTATGGTCGGATATTCCCTCGAGCACAGGCATTATAAAAGTGGTTCATCACGCAGTATAAATGCACTGTAATGCTGTGCCTCCTCCCAAGAAATCAAGTGCTTTTTAAGTGGTGCCGCCAGGTAGGGGATGTTTATGTGCATTTTACAGCCAAGGAGAAGGAGGGGGCTCCAAGGTAGTACCATGGCCGAGCAGCCACAAAGCCAGCATGGCTTGGGCGGGGGGACAACGACAGCCCCCAACCCCCAAATTTCTTAGTGGCCAGCTGTACCCTAACCACCAGCCCGGGGGTTTGCTGGGCGAGAGGGATATTCTGGAAACGCTGCAGAAGCAGGTCCCGCTCCTGGGACATCCCAGCATCCCCCTCCCCTCCCCCCCCAGATTTGGAAAAGGGGCAGTTGGTGCCGATCCCCGGGGCAGGACCGGCACGGGTGGGTGTGTGGGGAAGCACCGAGTGGTGTTCCACCCCCAGCACCCTGGGACGAGACCCCAACCTCAGCCCGGCGGCACCCCAACCCCCCGGGAGGGTGCACCGAGGACGGCCCGGGCACGACCCCCAGCACCCTGGGACCCTACCCCGGGCACGGACCCCCAGCCCCCGGGGGGGGGGCGATGCCCATCACCCGGTAAGATGCCTCCCCCTCCTCCCCGGCCCTCCCGTGCCCCCGCTTCCCGCCATGCCGGGCTGTGCCCCCCCTCCCCTCCCTCACGATGAGGGCTGCCCTCCCCCCCTCACGGTGAGGGCGAACCCCCCCTCCCGTCCCCCCCCCACCACCACCACCACCTTCCCTCCCCTCAAGCGGCCCGGGGAGGACTCACCGCCCGCCGGGCCGGGGCTGCGGGAGACCGGAGAGGTGCGGTAGGGCCGGGGCACCCGGTTCGGGGGTTGACGAGGCGGAGCGGAGCCCGGCGGCGGCAGGAGGAGCAGCAGGAGGAGGAGGAGGAGGAGGAGGAGGAGGAGGAAGAAGAAAAAAGGCGAGGGGGGGGGGGTGTCGGTGCCTCAGTCTTGGAAACGGCGGGATTCGCCCAACCGCCGCCGCCGCGAGTCGCCTCACGCCGATGCGCGGGGCAACCGCCAGGGGGCGCCCTCGGAGCGGGGCTGCCCCGGCGGGGTGAGGGGGGCAGTTACGCGGGAAAGGGGGGTCCAAGTCCACGCGTGGTGAGAGGGTCGGTGACAGGAACGGGTCCTTCCCGGTTTCGGTGGAGCCTGGGAGAGAAGAAGGGAGCGGGATCCCATTTTGGGAAACGTGTTCCCCCAAAGAGCCTGGGGCCGAGCGAGGCGGCAGCGCCCCGAGGACGGCAAAGCTCTTTAATCTCTGCTCTTAATGAGAAACGAACGAAGGAGTGGGTGCCTGGAGACCGGCGCGCTGGTTAGGTGGTTATGCCGGCGACTGATGCCATCTCCTCCGTGGGAGCCGTGTTTGCATTTTGCCTCAGTACAGCTCTCCCACATGGCCTGGATGCGTTTCCGTGTCCCACGGTGTCCTTTAATTTGGGAATATTATCTGCTGTTGGAAAGGTTAATTACGTTAGAGGAGTGGAACTCCGCTCCCATGTCTCCGCGGCTTCATTTATTCTGTCTTTCATGTTTTGATCCCTTCAACGCTTTGATCCCTCATGTCTGCCATCCCTAGATGGAAGGAATAAGGAACACCCTGGCTGGGACGCAAGCGTGTCCCTAAGTGACATAAGCTGAAATTAGGAAAAAAAAAGTATGTTTTACAGCCTCAGGAGCCGTAGTGGTCCTGGCAACCCAAATGCCACCTGCACGCCCAGCACAACCGAGGGCCTCGCGAGGGCCAGCAGAAATGTCCTGCCGGAGCCGAGGTGGCCACAGAAATGGACAAATGGCCACGTGCCGTGCTGGGGGGCTAGCAAGCACCAGAGTAAGACCATGACCGTGTGCTGCAGCCTGCCATCCCCGGGACCCGCATTGCTCTTAAGGCACTGACAGCATCGCTGGTGAAAAATTGCCCTAATTTGCTGCTATCATAATCAGACCGAGAGGTGAAGCAGCAGCTTCTCCTGGCAGCGGCAGCTGCTTGCGAAGCCTCTTTGTGGGAAACCTTCCCGAGATTCAGCGTGCGGGGAGGGCGGAAGGGAGTCCTAAGGCCTTGCAATAGCATCATCTTCCACTTCAGCTGCTACCCCAAGCACAGGAGAAGCCCTCTGTGCTGTTTTAATTGGCTGCCGCTTGTAATTAGAGTTTATTTGTATTAATTAAGTTAAATTATCTATTTGCAAGTTGCTCGTAGTACACCATCAACATGTTTAGAACAATACAAGCCTCAGAGAGCCAGCTCCTGGCCCGAGGAAGCCGTGAGCTAAAACCAGGCAAAAATACTGTCCCAATACAGCATGCTCCAAAATGCATTATTTTTTTTTTTGCTAAGAAACCTATTGCATTTAGACTTAATAATTAATACTTGGCTTAGCTGCCAGAACACTGCCTGACCAGCACAGGTAAACAGGACTGGTGGTGTTATTAAACGTTCTCATAATGATGCATTTATCCTGGGCAGACACAGGAGGAGGTGGGTAGTCCTTGCCCAGGAGAGCTTATAGTGAGGGAGAGTGTACCTTCACTCTCTGACTTTTTAGGAGGCGAGTGGATTTATTAAGAGAAGATCAATACAAAGGGAAGGGATAAAGGGAGGAGGAGGTGGTCAAAAATCAGGTGAGAAGACAGCCAGGAGTTAGGGAGGGCAGACATACAGTGAATCAGAGTGGATGGCAATTTAAGGCTGGGGAGGGAGTGGAAGAGCACCGGGATGGCCACGCTCCACATTAGCTCAGCTGTGATTAAAGCTGGTCACAGCTGAGACGTGATGCTCACCACAAGTGGCCTTTATCTGCAGTGAGCAGCAGCAATCATTATTCTGCCTCTAAACTCAGTTGTTTATGCCGAGTTGCGTTTCCTAGAGAGGCCACGATCTGTTGCCTCCGCGTGGAGGGATGTAAAGTACGGAGGCACGTGCCTTGGGAGGTGAGTGCAGGAAACTTCATGGAGCAGCACATCCTCAGGAGGAAACGGAATGAAAAAATCCCCAAACCGGTGCCTAAGACTGGAACTTAAATTATTGTAGTTGTTTAGCTGAAGAAAATTGTATAGTGAGACACAAATAGCTCCACAAGGAGAAAAGGCAGGTACCCAAGTACTGTTTAAGCCAGAGAGAACAGACATGGCCTAAACCCACAGCTGCAGGCTGAAGCCAGACAAATTAAAATGAGAAAATAGGCATTAATTTTTTAAGAATGAAGTTGATTAGCTGCTGGAACAAATTACTGGGAAAAGTGAAAGTCTTTCCATATGGTACTGTTTTCCTATCAAGATAAGATGCCTTTCTGCAAGATGGGCTTCAGCCAAACATGAGTTTCTGGGTTCAGCAGAGCAAGGATGGGAAGAAATGTAGTGGTCTCTGCTCTGAGAAGCAGTGGAAGGATGCTTTATGATTTTTTTGCTTTTTTTGAAAGAGGTGACTTTGTGGTCCCACCTGGTCTTTAGGAAATGAACTAAAGCCTGTGCTCTGGGTGTGTATTTCTAAATCCCTCCTGGATAGCTGTGATGGTGCTGCGCTGGATTGTCCCCTTCTGAACAGCACCCGGGCAAGGGCGGCCAGAGGATCGCTCAGACCCAGCCTGTCTGATGGGTTAGTTTAGGTTTTTTTGCCCTGTCCTGCCAGCAAAGCTGGGGTGTTGGTGCGTGCAAGACTGGCAGTGCAGACCTGCGTCGGGTCTCTCTGCGTTTGTCACCCCAGGCTGACACGAGGCTGCTGGGTGCCCAGCTGGAGGTAGGTGACCCCCAGGCAGCATCTGTCTCTGGCTCTGAGCTGACGACGAGCGAGCTCTGCGGTGGCAGTCGGGGCCTTTTCAGTTCTGCCACTGACTTGCAGTGTGACTGGAGCAAATTGTTTCCCTTCTGACTCCTGGTTTCTTTTTCAGCCTTGCTTGGCCTTTCAGTTTGACCCAGGGATTCTGCAGGGGCTCTCTCCTGGTAAGATTATACTCCGAATATCTGTGCAGTTATTTTTTGGAAAGAGAATTGCTTGCTGCAGGTGTGAAATATTCTCCTGTTATTGGAGTTTTGGCTATTCAAAAGTCAGAGTGTTATTTCTGCATCCTTGTAATACTGAGGCAGTTTCGAAGGGACCAGGGTGCCTTTTAATTTCAGTTTGTGCTGCCATCACAAAGCATAAATGCACATGAGCAAACTTTCTTAAAGTTTGGATATTAGTAGCACTCTAGAGAAAGCACTGGGGATTCAGCCCTTGTCCCTCTGCCGGTGAACCACAAAGCACTGACCTATATTTGGGCAGCACTGCAGAATTACTAGTAGCTACTTTGCTGTTGGCCCTAACACAATTGCAGCCACAGCTGGACAAGGAGCTGCCTCACCTTTGGACTGTGCTGTGCACAAGGAGGAGAATTATGGAATGCACACACAAAAAAAAAAGAATCTAGTCTTATGTTGCTGCTTCTATAAAAATGAGGCAGATGCAAAATTTGCTAGGAGGAACAGGCACAAAAGCCAAAGGGTGAGATCTGCTAGATATTAATGGTGATGGAAAGGAAGAGGAGAAACAGGACTGACTGGTTTGCGGTGGAGATTGAGAGTTACCATCCTGGGAGTTACTGGGAGGATGTAGCATGGACCTGTCTGGGGACAGGTTAGCTCCCTTTGCAAGCTGAAGATCTGGTGGTGTGTGTCTGGTAGACAGAGGGTCTGAAGCAAGAGATGAGGAATTACTGAAGCAGGATTTCACCTTGAACAGGAGAGTCTGAGGGACCACGTCCGACAAGCCTACAGGAGCTTTGTGCTTCCTCACTGAAATTAGTTGTTTTGGCTCCCTCCGCACATCAGAGGGCGTGAAAGGGAGATGAAATGTTCCTTGTCTCTTCCATTTAGTACCCTAAAAATGCAGTGTATTGTGCTGGTGCTGTGGAAAGGCCACTCCTTTGCCCAGCTGCTGCCCTGGGCGCTACCCGAGCCATCCCCGTTTGCGTGCCAGGACGTGCCCTGGGATGCTGCCTTGCGCCCTATCCATCACCCTTCCCTAAAGAGCCCTATGGATGAACCTCGTGGAGGCATGGGTGAACAGCGATGCGAGTGTGGTATTTGGCTTTTCCGTGATTCCCTTGAGAAATCCAAGTGAAGCAGCTCGGATCGGCAGCAGTGAAGGACAGCTTTCTTCCCGCAGTAGGAGGTGGCAGAAAAGAAGAGAGCAGCAGGCACCTTCTGGTAGGTGATGGAGTGGAGGCATTAGTATCCCTAAGGCAATGCTCGTGCTCAGTCTGGAAACGCACCGGACCAGTAAAATTGTCGCTCTCTGCTGTGTCCTGGCAGGGTCCAGGCTCTATTGGCAGGCTTGGGGAGGAACAATAATGAAAACAAGTGTTTGGCTGGTGTTACTGTAGCGCCACAGACTTTAAGAAACAATAAAAAGAGCCCAGCCCTTCTTTGATTAGTGAGTGCGATCTGCTGCCACAAGCTGATGCAGGAGGAAAACATAAGGGAGAGAAAAAGAGAACAGCTATGGAGTGAAGATGAAAACACTGGGCAGAAGATCTGCAGGGGAATAAAAGGGAGCCATTTATTTGCACATAAGTTGCTAGATCATGCTTCCATGTACATCCTGGGCAGCTTCTAATCCTATAGGTTTATTCAGACTTTTTACTGGTGTTAGAGACTCTTGAGAAGAGGCTGTCAACACACAGATCTAGGCAGTAGCTGGTCCAAATCTGTCTTGTGCCAATCTAAGGAAAATTTATTTTATCCCAAGCTGTGCCCATATACAGGGTCTTCTTCCCTTTTTACCAGTGATTTCATGTTTGAAGTCTCTCTGTAGGAAGTCAGTGTGGATGCTCCGTGATTCATTCCCATGAGGAAGTGTGATTTCAGGTCCCCATATGGTCACAGAGGCAGAAGAGGGGGCAGATATATATTTTTACAGCAAGGAGAATACAACTTCAGTGTACAAATTTGGCCTGGCATAGGGGCTCTGGGGAATGTACAGAGTGATTCTCAATTTTTCTTTATTTTTTTTTTTTTTAATGATTGCTTCCTCTTGGCTGCTAATTAGGCTTTAGGAACAACGAAGAAGGAGGCTGCTGCCTGAGCAATCCAGCCCAGGCTTTAAACTCAGCCTGGTATCTGGTCTGTGTGTTCCCTGGTGTTCAGCAGAGTCCACTTATTGAGGCCAGCAGAAATAGCATCTCGCTTCCTGGTTTCAGAGGAGGTGTTAAGTAGGACATCATTAAATTTGGGATTATTAGTAAGAGAAGAAGGGTAGCTATTTCTCTTGAAATGCTTCGGTTTGATAATAGATCTTTGGGCAGAGAACTGCAAAAAGCTGCCCTTTGTAGAGAGCTAGAGAATGAGATGTTTGCAGTAAGGAAACTGTCTCTGATGCAAAGAATTATTGGGCAGAAGTGGATGTTTGGGAGCATTTCAAGTTTCTATACATGCAGCCCTGACTGGCACCCAGTCCTGCAGCATTTCAGCCCAAGGAATATCTTGCTGATGTCAACAACCGGTAAAGGGCTGAGTCATGTCCTGCATTGGCATCTTGGTCTGCAGGAATTTGGGGATCACTCTGTGACAGCGCAGGTGGAGGGGTTCTTCTTGGTGGCATCTCCGTTTTAAGGTTTATTGGAGTTTTCCCTGAGTCAGAGACATAGAGACATCAAGTTTCACATGGGCAATAATCTGACTGGAGACAGTACCCTCTATAGAAATATGTACTCCGTATAGAAGAACGGAAGTCTGTGAATGAGAGGCAAAGCCCCGCAATGAGCTCTCTGCGTAATTAAAAAGCTGCAATGAGATGAAATACGAGATGGAGAGGAGAGATGGTTGGAGACGCTGAGAAACAGAAGCGCTTTCAAGTATTTTACTGCAGAGATGACTGGAGAATTTGCCAGGGGCCTGATTTTTCTCCTTGCGCTGTCCTTCGCCAGGTGACTCACGCTGTGTGGCCTGGTGGACACCGTCACTGACCCAGAAACCTCCAAATGCCGATACAGGTGTGAGTGCTAAACCGAGCTTAGGCATAAGGCAGTGAAGAGTCACAGGGCTGCAGAGCTTTAAGCCAGAGCTAATGTCTGTGTCTTGTTGGACTGATACGTGGCTGGGGTTTTTTTGCTCGTGGGTAGACTACAGCCCGCTTTGCTCTGGGCTGGGTGATGATCCAGTTGTGCCCAGTGATGCTACGAAGGCAGCTAAAGGCCAAGTGCTGTCATTGGAAACCAGCTGTGAATTAATACATGGTGTGTGATTAATGTGCTTTTTAAATGCATTCATGTCCTGTCGCACTGGCTGCGGCTCTTGTGTCACATTCGGTGTTCTCAGAACATTTATTAGCCTTACAGATCCCTTGATTATTGCTTTCTCTTTTATAATTAAGCCATGAAACTCAGCATGGTGCAGCTTATGCGGTATTAATCCACGCCTGGCGTATTCTGCCTGTGCCCTAGCATCAGGCTAAATGCTGGCAGCTGGATTGCTCTCTGCACAGTTGCTATTCTGAAATTTTTTTAATGTGATTATAAAAATCACATTCTGTGTGCATATGGGCAACTCGGGACTCGCCACTGCCACGAGCAGTATTGAGAGATGGTCTGAATTCCTTGAAGCAGGATCTGCCCTCTGTAGTACTGCGAGGTGGGGCTTCCTCCTGCCCCAGGTGCTGGGTGATGCTCTCCAGGTCGGTGCTATTAGCTCTGCTTCAGTGCTAACACAGCCCCGCGTGCTCTGCACTCCCTGCTTGCCCTTCTCGGGGCAAAAAAGTCCGTGAAAATGTGAGTGTCACAAGTGAGTTCTGTTTCACTCCTTGTTGCCCTGACTCTTCTTCGTAGGAGGTTTAAGCTGGACCCAGGATTTCCTGTGAGGCTGCAGCTCCACATCAACTTTCTGTTGGCAGCAGCTGCAATGGCTGTTTGAATAGTTTTCCTCCTGGCTAGTTGCTCCTGCCCCCAGTACGGCAGCTTAACAGTTTGTGTGGCCATGTGGTGAACTGAACAGGGAACAAAAATATCATAAACCATGTCTGTTTTACTTTTATTGTCCCTCTCCTGGGAATTGGTTGTAGGAGTGACTGCTGAAGGAACTGGAGCTCAGTGCTACCAGGAGGGATGTCCCTGGAATGAGCCAGCACTAGTGTCCCAGCCACTGCTGGTCCAGACATAACAGTTTGAATGCAGAATTCATGAAGTCTTTGCTGGGCTGGGTGTTGGGCCACTTGCGGTCTCTGTTGAGTAAGTCCAAGTAGCTCTGCAGCTGCCTCCTCCGAGGCTGGAGATGCAGCACAGAGCGGGCAGTAATGGGCTCCAGCCCCTCTGCCCACACGGCTCTGATCTCCACATCTGCCGAAAGTCCTACCAAACTTCAGATGTGGGGACAAAGTGCTGGGGTGCCAGCTATCGAAGAACAAATGTGTCGGTGTCCCTCATCTACTCTGGACATCAGCCTGGAAGCCATAGGGGCCAAGACGCGGGATGCCTCCATGCAGAGCCAAGTGGCTGTGCTCTTCATGGACCGCAGGTGCCATAACACAACCGCAGTTCTGCTCTGCAGTGTGCATGTTAGTTATACACGTACGCACGCTGCTCAGGCTATCAATTATTATTAATCAAACTATTTCTGTGGAGACCTGAATGCTGATCATCTCAAAGCTTCTGTTTCAAAAAAACAGTGCCAAAAGCGATGTGCAGGATGTAAAGCCGTAGTGCAGAAACTCTTTGAGCTCAGACGTTTCCATGGAGATGGATCTTTGATCTCGTAATAAATAGCGGGCGGAGAAGATGCTCCCAAACTAGGGAGGAAGGCAAGGCTGATCCCTACGGGGCAGAAGTTCTCAAGAGGAATTAGGGAGACAGGAGGTCTCTCTCTTTTTTTCCCCTCCATGATGCCACGTCTGTAGTAACGGCGAGGTTGAGCTGTCTGCCCGCCAGCGCTGCGGCGTACGCGGAGGACGTGCCTTTCATCCAGCCAGCCAGACGGCGTGCTACACCTTTGAGCTGGCTAATTTAATGCTGCTGAAAAGTCAGACCTTTGTCTGCACAGCAATATTCACCCTGTGCTGCAGGATTTAGAGAGCAGTGACACAGGGGTTTAATACCAGTATGAGACACACTTGTTTGCTTGACTGTGGTGAAGTAATCTGCGGAATAAGAACAGCTAGGAGGAGTGCTGCATTTATGGATAAAATATACAGGGGGAAAAAGAAATCACATTTTACTCTGGCATAATGTGCAAAATAGAAGTGTTTAACATGCTGATGTGGAGATAGTGACCAAAGGCAACAGTCAAGTTGGCTTTATCCACGTGGATGAACTTTGACTGCACTCACGACTCGTGTGGTGTTTGAGCTGTCGGCAGGATCAGGGCTGTTACTCCTGGCACTGGAAATCGAGGCTTCTGTGGATGGAACTGAAAGAGAATTCATTAGGAAGGGGCATAATGAGCTTCAGTAGTCACTGAGAACTGCTGCTTGGAGTAAATGTGATCACACACGTTCCGGTAGGATGTTTCACGCCAAGATGCACTGCATCAGCAGCTGAAGATGATCCCTCGTGTTTGAGTGCTTGGATATGCCCGTACAGCTCATGCGTTGGCATTGCGGCCGGCGTGCGTGCCGGGCTGTGCATGCCTGTTTGTGCTTTTCTCGCTCCGTTTGGCAGCCGGGTGGTGGCTTTTCCTGGTCACTTCTGATCTGTTCACAGGACGTTGACAGATCCGTCCCTTTGTCTCCACTACCAGCATGGCCTCAAACAGGTTTTTTTTCTGCAGCATGTAAGAGTACATAGGGTGAGCAAGCTATTGTATACAGCCTGTTGCAATTCTTTTTTTTTTTCCCCCTTTTTAAAAAAAAAAATATTTTCCTTGGATGCATTGAGCTGGCGGTTGTGCTAATTAGGGTCTCTCTACTTTAGGGGTTTGCAATACTCCACCCTGGCAAAACGGTGCTTAAGTACCTCTTATGGCTTCTCCCCACCCGGTCCCACCACTGATTTCGCTGGAGCAAGTGAACCCTTTGTGCCTTGCTGGATCCCAGACTCCTTAACAACTCAACCATCACTTTATGTAATTTTAAAGTTCCAGTTCAAATACTTTATTTATAAGGATATATGTTGTTTGCAGCTCTGAAAAAGTTACTATCTTTTCCAAGTGTTGCAGAAACCTTCAGTGTTGAACATAGCCCACAGGTTCACTTTAGAGGCTGACAGGTGGGGTTTTTGTTGATTTTTGTTGTTGTTTTTTCAAATGTACCTCACTGAAAATACTGTCACGTAGCTCCCTGTTTTTCAGAAATGGACCATTTAGCCAAGAAAGCCATGTTGTTGTCTTATGCACTAGTTCACTGGGAAGAAAATATGTTGAAAGAGCATGCAATATTAAAGATATTTTGAATCAAACACTTCCACTGGTTTCAGTGGAGGCTTTAGTCTTGTTTTCACGGGGCTCTTCTTGCCAGAACCTAAAATATAAAATATTCTGACAGGTCCAAGTTAGGGTTACTAGGCAGTAATGAAAACAGCATTTTTATCCTCAATTACATGGACAAGATGGGATTGCTGTGCAGCCACAGCTGTTTGTCTCACGGCTGTGACAAGCCTGTACGGATGCTGTCACTTAGCAACCATTGCCATTTGTGTTTTAACTGCAGCTTTTTTGTTGTTGGCATGTAATGAGAGTTGTAATCACGAGATCAATCCCATCAAAGGTGTTTGTTTTTGAGAGCGATGGGCTCCAGGGCTCACCTGTGTCCCTGCCCAGCCTACATAAGGGCTAAATCAGAAGAATTTCATGTGTGATGGCTAATGCAGCTTAATAAGGGCTTATTTTGGAGCTGGCTTGGCTGGACCAAGTCGTGTTTCAAGATGTACAGCCTGGATTCACCATCTGCCAGACCTGGCTCTGCGGCTCCTTCGTGCTGGACACAGCCCAGCCCAGAAGCTGGTTCGAGGCCAAAGCTCTGAGCGTGGTGGTGGTGAGGGACCAGCTGGGGCAAGCCTTGATGTCCCTAACACACAGCAGCCAAGCTCCCTGCTCTCTTCTACTGACCCTGCCTGAAAGGCCAGGGAACATGGGGTCAACGGAGACTGGAAATACGAGGACCAAGAGATAATGAAATGGGAGAATTGAAGACTTGAAAGTGTATCTATCTCTTAAGGGTAATTCCCATCTATCTTTCACTGAAAAGGGGCAGTCCTACCACGGTTCAAGCCCTAACGCTCTACAGGAGCTGTTTAAGGTTGTGGTTTTACTTTACACCTGATGTGGTCTAATCGAGCAATGCTGTCCTTCAAAGGGGTGGGTGCACCCTCTGTCCTGGACAGCATGTTCCTGCCCTTGCATGGAGTCTGACAACTGGGCAACTGTGGAATGAGCTGGGGTGTAACTTTGTTTGGATGGGTTTGGTTTGGACACAGCCATGTGAAAGGCATCTTCACAGCCCAGTTATATGTTTATGGTAAATAAACACATTAAGCTGCTGTGCTCTAAGCAGAGACTTGGTATTGATATTATGGATAGAAATACTGTTTTCTTTAGTTTCATTTTGCTTTAACTGAAACAGTTGTGTAATTGCACCTGTAGTAGTGCAGGGCCCTTTGATGTGGACTGCTCATTTCCCCTTCCATCTGGGGATGAGTCGTAAGTGTACCTATGATGTGTGTTTGCAGAACCCCGAATGCTTTCATTACAGCTCTACATCACCAGCTTTGTTCCACCTTGTCCAGACAGACACACTGCTTCTTTGAAAGAAAGCCCTCCCATTTCTCTGCATGCTGGCTTGCAAGGTTATAGGCAAGATCTGTCCTGTCTGTGGAGGAGCATGTCTGACGCAGGCTGAGGTCTGGCTGTGTTAAAGTGGTGCTTTATTTCTCAGCAGAGGACAAAACCCACTGCTCTAAAGGGAAATGACACACACTACAGAGGTGCTGCTACTGATACATTTTTCCATTGTAAATTGCTGAGAACGTCTGCTGTGAAGGTGGTTGATGAGTTTCCTCTCTAACACATGGTGGTTTTCAGAAGCTTTGATAAATATGTATCGAAAGGTAGAGCAAATTTTATTAGAGATGGACAAAAGAAATTGCGAAGATATGGATGAATTGGTCAGTAATCACAGATCACATATATCTAAGCTAAAGCAACAGCCTTAGACATTTATGGCCCATTTTTGACTAAGTTGTGCAATTAGTATAATTAGGCAAAGACTAGTCTTTGGCTTTTAAATGTCCAGTGTATTAAAACAGAAAATTAACAGCCATTCTTCTGGCAGCTTTTATAAAGCTGTTGCTAGTGTAGGGCTGAGCCAAAGATGCTTGTTCTCTCCTTCTCTCCTGTGTCTGAGCAGTTAAAGGCTAAATCCTTTCTTCAGAGCTTTGTTGAAATGTGTTGAAAGCAATTCTAGGAATTTCATACCTGTGTACAGATCAGGTATCAGAACTTAGATTGCGCTGTGCAGATGAAGAGAGCTGAAATGAGCTTTGTAATCTTCTTTCACAGTACCAGCCATCAGAGACAAATTTTTCTCATCTGTGACGTTTTGCGTTGATACCACTTGTATTGCTAGTGCCTGCTAGCCACAGCCCACACTAATGCAAATGACAGTCCTGAACCTTGGTGCTTCTTGCATTAGAGGCCCGTGTCTGGCCACAGCCTTTGCTGAAATCCGCTGTAGTGCGTGTGTGCGCATTGGAAAAACTCTCTCAGTGGTGCCTGCCTCCTGCAGGAACTGTACACAGCTACAGCTCTGATGGTGTGAAAGCAGCAGTTTCTATAGAAATCCATCCCAAAAAGGCAGTTTTGAACTTTCTCCTGTGTCCGTAATGGAAGGCCAGGCAGCCCACTGCCTTCTCTAAGTCGTTGAAGTCCTCACTGTGTGACAGGAGCGAGCTGGGTGTGTAGAGTTTATGCACTGTTGTCATGTTGTGAAGTGGTAAGTAGCAATAGCGCCTGTTGATGTGAATGTTCAGTATGCATGTGGGGGTAACAAGTCTGCTCCTCAGGACTGTCTCCTTGAGAGTTAAACCCTCCCCTTAGGTGCACAACGACCACAGCTTCTTAGCAAGAGATACCCCATGGTGTAAATTCTTAAACCAGCAGAAAGCTGTGTGGCTGGGATAAGGATATTGTGGAGGTGCAGAAAAAGCTTTGGTAGGTAAGAAGTGGGTTGAAAATGAGTTAACAGTGTAAGTAAGTGGGGCAGGACTTGTATGAGTTCTTACGTGTGCAAAGATGGGCATCCTAGAGAGGGTATCCCAGCATGATGGATGATTCACATTAGTAGCTATTGGTGCGTGTTTACAAATTTGGTAGCTAAATTTTCAGCTCACAAATGCCACTGCCATTGTCTTCTGTAGAAAGAATCATGGGTTTCTTATTTTGCTTTCATCTCCCTCACCCTCTCTGGTCCCTGCTATTTGTTCCTCACACTGCTCAGATCTTCATGACCCTTCACATTTCTCCCAATTATCAGGTGCAGGATGTCAGTACAAGCATTTGTGTTAATAAGACTCTCTACTGTACCTAAAGTGGCAGTAAGGCAATGCAGTGAGGTCAGAAGAGAGAGAAGTACAGAATCAGCATTGAGTCACCTAATTGCTGGAGGTAGAGACCGGTTTTTAATGAGATGAAAGGAGTCCTTAATTCCCCTTGTAAAGATAAGGAGCCCCCCCAGTTTGTTGTACATTTGGGTTTCAGTGTACAAGCATCCTGTGTATAAACAAGACTTTGGACTGCAATTAGGCAAACGGTATAAACTTAACAATGTCACCATCACCCCAGCCGATTAAAAAGAAAAAAAAAGTTCCATTAAAATTTAATAGGTCTGGGAGTCAAGAGACCTCGGTAATAAGCAGTGTTTCCGTTCCATAACAAGTCACTTTTTCAATTTGCTGATATCTGAATAATTCCTTGGAGTCTCCTAAACGGCACAACCCTGAAATCACAAGAATTCTAGTGCTGAACAGGAGGAAGACATTGACCCAGCAACCTGCTGTCTCCTTTCCTGGAGCATATAATCCCTTCACCAGACAGGACTGCTAAAACTCCATAAACAATCCACACTTCTTTAAAAGCAAATCCCTTCTCTCTCGCTAACCCTTTCAATTTCTGAGAAAAATGCAGTGGCAGGAAAAGACCTGATTTTTAATATCTTCTGTCTTTTGCCAGGTGTAGACCATGCTCAGGTAGAATTGTGTATCAGAAGCAGAGCTGCCTTCTCCCAATAAAAGCTGCTGGTACAACACCCAAGGGCTCTGTCATACATAAAGCTGTGCACAGAGCTATAGGTAAGTGCGCTGACTTCATTAAAAGGCATAGAGTACATCTTCAACCTCAGCAGCAAGAAACTCAAACTACAACTCACCCTGTTGTACTGCTGCAGGGATAATATTGAAGGAGGAGACTGTAGAAGTTCTTCCACTGTATTAGATGCTATAGCCTGCATTAGCCTAAAACGAGTGTTGTGTTCTTGCCTCTGCCTAGGCTGCAGGAGGAAAAAGGATGCTAAGTAACACCACAGTGCTGGAAAGGAATACAGCATGGTTTGACCTACACTAAAGGTACTCGGTTGTTTTTTCCTAGGTTTCAGAAAGCTTCTTAGCACATGGCAAGACATTGGAGTAAGTTGCAAACCACAGTCTTCCCTCTGTTTTTAAAAAACTGGGCGATTTTCTTCTCAGAAAACAATGTTGCTGTTCACACTATAGCTGCTGTTTTCTAACTGTTTACCAAAGCTAAGGATAGATCTATTTTTATCATAAAAAGCTGCAGGTGTCAGTTTCTCTTACTAGTTAGAAGCTTATCTAGTTCTTTAGGAATGCAGAAAAGGAGCACTTAAAATTCAGCAAAATAGTCTGGTTTCTGGCTTCAGTTAAAAACAAAGTCAGTTTTTTAGTATCGCTGCTGAGATCAAACAAGTATGTTATCTACAGAAGAAAGTTTGTAATGTTAAGGATGATCAGCTTTTGACTTCTTAAGTGCCACCTTCTGCTGTAGACCTCAAAATGCAACAGGGAACTCGAGAACTCTTGCTTTTAGAATGGAGATAGGGACAAGGTCAAAACAAGTGTCCCTTAAAACTAGTTTTCATCAGTTTTAGCTACTCTGGCTCTAAAAGGTGCATGCAACAACTTGTTTTCAGTCACTGTTTTGTTTTTAAAAAATGTTTCCTTATGTAGGCATGGTCTGGTGCTTTCTTAAAAGACACAGGACTTAAAGAACAAATGCATTTCTTAATGTGTTTACTTTGAAAAACAAAACACAGTTTATTGGAGACTACACTTTTTAACAAAAAATTCTTCAGTATTAAAGCTAACAAAACCATCCTTTTCTCTGTTCAGTGTAACACTTCTTTTTATCCTCTCTCAAGAAAGACTTCACAACTGGTAGCAAAAAATTCTCCCCCAGAAGAAAACTACTAAAACACTGCTCCCTCAGAGCAAAAGATGTCTTCAATAACAGTCAGCTTCATTCTCCTCTATGGTCCCCACAGTAGCAAGGATGTCCTGTAAGAGGGACTGAGGGCTTTTCTCCACATGATCACTACTTCTATTTAGCTCATCATGTAGCTCTTCTAACTCTACTGCACCCAAAGCTAGCATCATGTTCTCCGGATCTTGAAAATCTACCCCATTACTACCATCTGTGGGGAAATTCTGGGCCAGAGAACCCTGCCTTAGCGTCCTTTGTAACCAGGCAATGCCTTGTCCTACAGCTGAATCTCCAGTCTCTTGTGAACCCTCCGGAGTACTAACTGGATAGAAATCACTTTTTAAGCCAAGCAGTACATCACAGGCTCTCTGACCTACTGGTTTGTCACAGTCACACAAAGACCGAAACAAAAAGCTGAACAGTTTTGCTCGGCAAAATACCTGCAGTGACTCATTCCAATGAATGGAACTAGTGACTGCAGATGAGACAGGAGCATAAGGGCATTGAGGAAGGCCAAGTTGGCAAATTGTCTGACTACAGAAAACTTCAATCAGTTCCAAACCACCAAGTCTAACTTCCCAGTCTAAGTCATGCTCCACAGTTTGGATCACTCTAGAGACAAACTGCTCTGTATCTTCCAGCTGACCTGTGCAGCCTTGTCTCAGCCACTTGATGAAGATGCTGATCACAGCCCTCCTAGGGAAGCCCTCTGGGTCCGTTGACAAGATTTCTTGAAGCTTTGCTACAGTGTTCTAAATGAAAAAAGACAAAGAAAAAGCACAATGAGGTGATGGGCACGCAAAGAAACAAGAATAGCCAAAGTAAAAAGTCTAGTCTTTTCACTATTGATTGTGAAATCTGCCTGCATGAGGCTGCAGATAACTTGTGATGAAAGTTTTAAGTAGTACAGCAGTAAATTGATGTGTAGTTCTGCCTGATTCTGCAGTGGGCTACACAAAGTCATCATACCTCTTTATTATACTGATTGCCTACAACAGGTGACTCTGGAGCAAAGTAAGTAATGAAGGCCAAGTGTCCCACAGCAGTCACAGCACTCGCTCGCACGTAGCTTTCTGGATCCTCAAGAAGATTTTCTGTAAGCCTTGGCACCTCCGAAGACAGGAGAGACTGCCTGAACTCATCCTGGTCTGTAAACAAGACAGCAATCCAAATAAGCAAGGCTTTATTCTCTCAGACCATGAAGCTGTTTCCAATGCAAACAGTTCTTTGCGTCATACAAGGATGCCCACTGACTGCAGGGACAGCTGCCAGTGAGCTGAGCCACTGCAGAGACCAGCAGCTGCTCACAAGAGCACAGATACTCTGTGTCAGGCTCCCCATTTTCCAGCAGCTTGGTGACTTTCAGTCAAGCCTGCTAGACACTGAAACTTCGAAAAATCCATTTACACTGTAAATATTCTAGGGGCAAGAAAAAACTTCTCTGGGCAAGCGGGGACATGCTTTCAGCCTCATCAAACTTATGCCTTTGCTTAAAGGAGGAAAAAACAGTCTTCCTTTCATGTTTTCAAGGCATATGGCAAAGAACAAGAATGCAACTGCAGCACTAATGCAGCTGAATGTGCTGGATACTTCCTTTGTGACCTGGGGAGAACAGTAGTTGGCAACATCCCCCGCTCTTCCAATATCACAGAGCTACTGTAGAAGAATTAACATTGTCTTAGTGCTACCTACTGTAAAGCCTGAGCTACCAGTAAAGTGGAAAATCAGTAATTAATCCAAATCATGCAAAGTAGATCTAGGCTTTTAGCCTTCTAAATTCCAGCTCCCAGCCTGCTGAGTGAAACCAAACAGACTCCACCTCAGAGCAAACTGAAAAAAGGGAAAGTATTATCTGCCATTAAGCATTGTCACCTGCCTTGACATCATCCTCAGTTTAACTCACTGAAACTGCCATTAAGGAGGGTACAGCAATCTGAGTTCAACAGAAAAGTAGGATAAATTTATTAGTCTTTTTGTCAGATTTTAGTCATGATCTAAGAGTAAGAATCTTGACACTTCTTTCTTTTCTTAGCCCTCCAGTTACAGGTCAGAGGATGCTTCACCAGCCTGACTTTCATAACATTAAAAGAAATACTCCTCCACTATGAACTGTTAAATCTCTGCACCTACCTCTCAAGCATTTAATCAGGACAGTGAGGAACTCCAGAGAAGAATCTCTTACTTCCCAGCAAGGACTGCACAAACGCTTCTGCAGCACCAGAAACACATCTGTAAAAGCCCAGTGACAAGCCTGAATGGACATGAAAGGCAACAAACCTTACTGAAGCAATCACTCTACAGCCTCTATATCATTTTATCTGATGCAATCCCTTTTACTGCTGCTGTATGCTTCTCCCAGAGTTCTTCAAAGCACTATTCGGACAGCTAAACCTAAACTCAACATAGTTGTGAACAAATGAATCCTAAGTGCTTTGAGCAGAAAAGGTAGGCAAGAGCAGATTTCATGTATGCCAGTAGCTGCTGTTTGTCCCAGCTTGAATTGCTTTGTTACCTTCCAAAATCTTCTCAGTTTGTTGCCCCTGACTGTTGGAGCAGGACAGTTCCTGCAAGCGCACCAACCACTTGGATGTAGCTTGAAATGTTTTCTTTAGAACCTGAAGAAATATAAAGCAGATTCACTTTACTAAAGGAGGAGGCATTGTTGCCTTTATGCTAGATAAAATTTGTTTTATAGCCTCAAACTTCCAGAGAAATTCTCAGAGTAAACAAGTACATATGCTTCCTTACTAAGAAGTAAGCCACAAATAAATGATGTTCATATAACATTCTAACAAACACTTAGAAAATGTCCATTCTCAGCTTAGTATTATGAAGTTCTAGTACCTCCAGCTTTTGATTTGCAGTTGTCATCAGTCACTTGAACAAAACAAAGCAAGAAAACAAAACCCCTTAATGCAAAGAATTCAATACTTAAGGGCCATGCCAAGTTGAGTATGTTGGTGCTACTCTTAGATGCGATGACTCCTGTCTTTTCAAGAACACTCAATGTATTGGTCAGTTACACACTCACTAGAATTTTAGCTATTTCCTGCAAACCACCCAGAATCAAGACAAGTCTCCTACATATTCTAATACAAACTGTGCTAAGAAACAACTGTTGTCAGACAATTTCTCAGAACTACATCCCACTGGGGCAAGCTAGTAGACTTGGATCTCTCCTTAGTTCTATACTCACAGTAGGGCTGGTGTTTGGACTCTCCAGGTATGCCAGAAGGAGATCAAATAGACTTCCTATGAGTGTGTCACTGCCTGAAACATATTAAAAAAACCCTAAAGGACCAATACTGAGAGAAGGAGCAGCTGAATCACAATTCAACTGCTAAAATACAGAGAGACACAGGATTGTAAAACCAGTTTGGAGAAGAAAGCAAATACAGTCCTCAGAGTAAAGAAGAAACATCCAGTTTCTCGCAATGACAGTATTACCTGCCCTAGCTCATCAACAGAATGTAAGGTTAGCCAAGACAGTAGGAAGAATTGGAAAAAATTAACAAGCTTCAGAACTGGAAGTGGCAGTCTTCATTCAGAAAGATCAGTGAAGGGGAATGAAAAATTCTGCAACTACAGAATAGTCAAGTATTTCCAAAATTAAAGTGCAAAGATTAACTCACCTTTTCGTTCTGAGAGTGCTGCTACGACATCAAGAGCTGACCTCTGTACTCTGAAGCAATTGATCAAGATTCGGCTTATCGTGCTTCCCAGAGGAGAAGCTGGACTTAGGAAGCCATTACAGAATTGTAATATTGTCATGAGAGAGCGCAGCAAAGATGTATAGGGTAAATCCACTGGCAAACGACTCTAATGGGAGGGGAGAAAGAAAAAATGGACAAAAGTTTCTAGCAAAAGTCTCAAGCGTGCATAGAGAGCAGGATTTTTTGGTCAGGAGGCAGCAAAAATTGCAATTTCTAGTGTGTTCTTAAGGTAACACAGTGCTAATAACTACAAACAAATTATCTTCCTCTCTCCCAAGAACTATTGCACAGATGGAAGGAGATTCTTCTAACTGTTTGGGAAAGCAGTTCAATTTATGTTTTTTCACTGGATCAATAATTGCAGTAGAAGTAAGGTATGTTAACAAAGCTTGTGAAGATGGATTTAAAATTAGGTGCAGTCCCTCTTTACAAGCCTCAGTATTCCTCTGTTTTCCTATTTGGAGTCTACTGTACTAGATTTCTTTAACATATGGAAGTCCTCACTGTCAACTCCTCTCCATGTTCTGTTAAGCTGTACTGCAAAAGTTTGCAAGCAATCTTAATGCTGTCTTTCAAGGACCCATTTGATCCCCAGGTTATTTTCCTTCTCTGAATGTTACCAGAGACAGCAGCTGCTCCAGATGAGCGAGGGTCTGACACAGGAGATTAGCACAAGATGACCTGGAGGACAGAAGACTTTCAACAGTGATGGGATCACTAACAGACTCATCCAGCAAACCTAGAGGACCAAAAGAGGGAAGAGCTCAGGTTGTTAGTGAACACAAAGGACTGTGATTTTTAAAGTTAATCAAGATATTCAGGTGATGCAGTATGAATATCCCTTCAAATGCAACTGTCAGTAGGATGCTGCATTTTGCCACAAACACTGGTACTGTCCTTGACTAATTCTACTCTTCCTCCTCCAGTTTTGTCTGCACCAGCCACATAAAACACTGGCAAGCAGACTAGCCTCTACTGTTCTGTCACAACTGTACCTGCGTATTCCAGAGGCTGGGAGGCTGCTCTCAAAATACAGTCCATTGGCTGAAGTAGAACAGTCAGTGCCTGAATCCTCACATCTTGTGGGCTTCAAGGAGGAAACAGCAGTTACCAAAACAAGAACACTTCAATTCCTTCCCAAACATCTGCCCCCAAACGCTGAGCAGAATAATGTTTTCATGCAGGCTTTTAAACAAGCCAGCAATGACAGAGCAATGAAAGTATTATCACAATTCAAGCCTTCTTCCAAGCTTCCCTGGCTAACTGAAAGCAGAGAGGAAAATGGCTCTGGAATTTAGAAGCAGCCTTATCAAGCTACGCAAATAAAGAGTGGGATTCTGTGTAAGAAGGGGGTTTAGAGAGAGGCATTTCTCATCAACAAAATGGTGTCCTTGTATCTTAAGACACAGGTGTTACTTAGCCTGTAAATCAGTATCCATATGTGCTGTATTCATCTGATGATTTCTTGATGCTTTTCAACTACCTAAAGTGGAGTTATGGAGAAGATGCAGGCAGACTTCTCAGAGGTGCACAACAAGACAAGAATCTTAAATTGCAACAGGGTAGATTCCAACTGGATATATAGAAAATTCTTTCCATAGTGAAATGAAAGTGGGTGAGCACTGGAACACGTTGCCCAGAGAAGCTCTGGAATCCTCATCCTTGGGGATATTTGAAACTTGACTGGTGAAGGCCCTGAGCAACCCTATCTATCTTTGAAGTTAGCCCTGAACTGAGCAAGAGGTTGAATTAGATCACCTCTACAGGTTCCTTCTAACCTAAGTTATTCTACCACTGTTGACATGGGTCTCCAGATGCACGCTTCTGTAAGAGCAGTGAAAGCTTTTACACTAGGCAGCGTTTTTGTGAAAGCGAAAACTGAACAGAGACTACTGGATTTGACAGGGAGTCAAATCGTGTCCATCTTAATCAATCTTGGTAGTACAAAGTTAAAGGAGTTTTTTATTTCTTCCTGAAATTGGGTGGCTGTAGGTAAGATACAAGTGTATGCACATAAACACGATATTAGCTCCCTTCATTTCTCTCTCTTTGAAATGGTATTATTCTTACTATCAGTGTCTGAAGTTTGTTAGCTACTGGCATGGTTCTTGCCAACCAGTCTTATATATTAAGGAATGTATCAAAAAATGCAGTGAGGAAAAAAACAGTTCTTGGAAAGACACCAGAAATGATAGTACAGAAACATTTGCAGAGTGCAAAAATTCTGTTGCAGTAAGTCCTACCATTTGTAGAGCCTCAGAATTCCCACTGCCAAAGGACCTGCTTGTACTGGGGTTAAGTGTTCCAGAGCAGAAGTCACTAGTGCCCAAAAACTGCCTTCAGTGTCACGAAACACAGGGGACCTGAGAAGAAAGAAGCGTAAGTAATACATCCTATCAGACGGTGGAAAACAGATATATCTCATCACTGGATCCAAGGTCCCCAATCTTTACCATGCCATGTTAAGCAAAAGATTCGCCAGCATGTGCTGTAGTTGAACAGTCTCTTCCGTCAAAAAGGATTCTATCTGCTTTGCTACGCCTAACCAAAGTACTTCAGTCCACGTAGCACGACAACTGCCAAACAAACTAGTTAACAGTTTTAATGACTGCTCGATGTGAGAGGCAGAGCTGGACTGAAGGGAATCTTCTATACGCTTTATAATCATTTGGGCACACGCTGGCCAGTCACAGTCCTTTGTACTGAGAGGTTTAGTCGTTTCAGACTCTACAGAGAGGGTGAGCATGTGCACCAGAAGCTGACTGGCAGCTGAAGCCACAAACAGGCTGGGATCACCTTGCAGAGTGAAGATCACATCTATGCCCCCTGTGTGAAAACAAAACAAGTCACTGGAGGAAAAACAACAGCCTTCCTATTGTGAGGTGGAGCCTTGTTGCACTCCAACCATATATTATTCTAATTCAAGTACTACACAGCTTTAAATGGTGTTGGTGGGGTTTTTTATACTTTATTTTGTAGTCTCTATGGCGTTTCAAAGTCGGCCAGTCCTTAACAACAAACAAACAAAAAGCAAACAAAAGAAGAAAGTAAAACTGTTTTCAGATCCTCAGGTGTTTTAATAACTCAGGAACACAAGAGAACTTCAATATAACATTAGTAATATTAGGAGAGTTGACAGCACACCCACTGTATTTATGGAAGTAGCCTGTACCTTCTCCAGACACAAGCAGTACAAAAACATGAACAGCAGCAACAGTACTACTTTTCCATCACATGGACAGCAGCGCATGCTGCATGTTAATACCAATCCAGTCTTTTAGGCTGCTCTGTACATGGGATCTAAAGTTGGTGTTAACAGCAGAATTTACATATCTACATAACAACGAGACTGCAAATGTGTGCAAGTATTAAATGAGCCCCTGGTTAGTTTTTCTGCACTAAAATCATACTGAAACGTACCTTTCAGTAAGAGTTACAAGTAAGAATAAAGAAAGCTTTTAATAAGCTATTTTTATCATGTGTTTCATAAGATGTGCCTCTTTCCCGTCTAAAAAGGGCATCTCCTTCAGTGTTTGGGGGTCGGGGGGAGGAAGTATAACTAATTTAACAAAAACCCCACCATCTTTCAATGACTTCAGCGTTTTTGACAAATGGCTTATTTTTGTCTTAAATAAATGAGAACGCCTGTCTCTCTCATTTGAGATCTGAGCAACAGACTGGAATGGAAGAGACAGAGGATTTGGGGAGTTCCCAGTCCTCGAAGTACTCACCACCACTGCAGAGCAAGTGGAGGGCAGGCTGGTGATGCATCATGTTGTGCACACCCTGCACCCAGCCACTTCGCACAGATGCATCTTCCCACACTGCGCTGTTCGGAGGCCCATCCCTGCCAAAAAGCCTGGCCAACAGCTTCTCCTGCTGAGGCCAGAGGAGAACACACAGAGTAAACAGTAAGCAAAGGGGCTCAAGGGGAGTGGAGAGGTTGCTCTGTCATCCAAGTCACGAGTATCAATACTGTAGTGAAACCTTCTCTTGCTAGAAGCATCACTAAAATAGAAAATTTTCAGAATCCCATGCTTAAACTCAACACATGTCCCTTTGATGGAGTAAGCAATAGAGGTGTTCAAGACCAAAATTGCTTGGTTTTAAGATGCTAGGGACAACTTATGTATGTATCAGTTCCATTAGACTGCTTTATGCAGTTGTATGCATAAAGGGCATCTTTATGCCCATAAGAGGGCTCTTCCCTCAAAGCCTTTTGGGTTTTGAGTTTAGTACTATCAATGTATTCTATTGTAAAAGCAGGGCTTTAGAAAGCTCCCTCATTTTTGCAGGGAATCAGAGATTTCCTGTCAACCTACTATGGAGGAAAAACTACATCTGTTAGTGCAGTTTAAATCTACAGGATCTGTCCAGGGATACATTTTGCAATGATGGCTGTGAAATAGTGTTATCCCATATACTGTTTTGAGCTGAAAATGAGAAGCATTACGTATTAGCATTCATAGTACTACTGAGGCAAGACAGAAGTAAGAAGTCATGCTTTACATGAGAACTGAAAAGGAACGGTATGATTGTAGGTATTCATTACTGTATCACTGTTTGCTGAGTCGTTTGACGCATGCCAGAAATTTTATAAGCAGAATACATTCATTTTCAGGCACCCTCTGTGTAGGAGGAGGAAACAGACACGCGGCAGCAGTTACCTGGGTAGCCGACTCACCTGCAAGTGTTGGAAGCGGTTTTCAGAAGCGGCAAGTATCCCAGCTAACCGCAGAGTAAAGGAGAGGATGCTCGGACTAGGCTCTGGCAGTGCCAGCACGGAGGTGATGAACTCTGTCAGACAGGGGTTATCCTGCACCAGCTGCACGGTAGAATCTAGCAACCGGGTGTTGCCCGAGAAAAGGCCAGAAAACAGAGGGTCACTGCCAGGACTTCCATCCCCTCTCACAACTCTAAGGCGCTTGCCTGAGCTAAGCATAACCCCTCACAACTGTTAGGGACGAATTTGGGTTCACCTGAAGCCCAGGCACAGGCCTCGAGTACTGAACAGCGTTTTCAGGTGTCGCCGAGAGACCAGCAGCCCCGAGGGAGGCTTCCCCCGGGGGTGCCGGCCTGCAGGCCTCCCTCCCCCTCGGACAAGACCCTGCCGGTCACCGGCGGCCAGGGCTTTTGGGAGAGGGGAGGTGGGGTGTGGACCCTGCAAGCGACGGGCACTCACCGAACAGCGTCAGCTCCTGGAACCAGTCGAGCAGCTTCTCCAGGCAGGTGTCGTCGGAGCCGGGTTGCCGCGGGTCGGCCAGGGCGGCGCAGACGCGGGGCAGCAGGAGAGCGCACTCGCGGGTCATGGCGAAGCGGCGGCGGGCCCGGGCGAGGAACCACGGCTTCTGGAAGGACATGGCCATGGCTACGGCCACGGGGGGTGCGTGTGCGTGGGGGGGGGGGGGGGGAACGGAGGGGACGGACACGACACCGGCCCCGGGGGGACCCCTCCGCGTCCGCCCCGTAACCAGCAGAAACCGCCGTTACCGGCCGCGGCCGCAAAGCGAGTGTCGCAAAGGCTGGGGCGTGGCCGAGGGGGATAGGTCAGGGGGCGTGGCCCCGGCGCGCTCAGATGGAGGGCGGGCGGGCGGTGTGAGACGAGCGAGCTGCGCCCGTGGGTGCTGTCGCGGGGGGGGGTACGGGCGGGTGTCCCGCCGTCGCTCTAAAGGCAGTGCCTGAGAGGGAAGGGGCTGCTCTCAGGGCCGTGCTCCGCCTGCGGTTGTCCCTGGGCAGGATGGCGGAGCGGAGCCGGCTGTCGTGAGGGCTTTTCCACAGCCCTCCGGGGTTTCCTGTCTTTCGGGGCCGCTTGGTGGCACTCGAGCTCCGCAGCAAGGCCGAGGCCCGCCCGGCTGTGCCCGCAGGCGACGCCGGAGCTGCTGCTAAGCGCCGGCGCGGCCCTACCCCCCCCACTTCCGCCTCCCCGCTGTCACTCTGCGCAGGCGTCGTCGCGCCCGCCCCGCCCCTCCGCCGCGCGGCTGGTTGCCATGGTTTCCGCAACCCGGAAGTGCCGTGAGGGGGGGAGGCTGGTGCTCAGACTAGGCCGCGGCGGCCTCCCCCCTGCCCCGAGTCGGGCGCCGTGGCCCGAGGTGGTCCCCGCCGCTCTGCCACCCCCTTAAGGCCTCCCCGCCACCCTCCCGCTATGGCCCGGGGGGCCGGCGAGGCGGCCGCGGAGGGGGAGCTGGTAAGGAGCGGGCCTGTGGGGAGGAGAAGGAGGAGGAGGCTGCCTCAGCCGGGGCCCGGCCCGCGAAACGCTCCCGTCTGCCTGCGGGGCTGGGATAAAGCCTCGAGCTCCCTCAGGCTTTGCCGGGCCGGCGAGGCGGTGGCTAGGAGGGGGAGGAGGACAATTTCGTCCGTCTCCAGTCCGTGGGGTTCTGGGTTCTGCCCGTATCTCTCTGGCTGGCCGGTAGCGCGGCAGGGGGAGGGGGGATGGTAGCGTTCCTCTCCTTCCCCCTCGGCTTCCAGCTGGAGGGTTTTTTGCTAGGAGCCACCGTGTTCTGTTGTCGTCTGTTGCAGGTGGCTCTTGTTGGGCCTCCTTTGCAAGAGCAAAGGGACTGTGAAGGTTTCCAAAGACTGCGGTGGTTTTGTTATTGCAAGTTTATATCTTGGTGAACGTTTTGTTGTTTACTATCTCCTATCGAGGCTGGGTGCCTTCCACGTTCTCTGATTCTTAATGTGATAGCTGCAGTTACCTAGGGAGATCTCCCAGAGTGATAAAAAGGCCTTAAAATATCAAAAATAATAAGTGTGCTGCAAGGAATATTGCCTCAGGAAATTAAAAACTGTACGGCATGGTGTGTGAGATGTGTACCTGCTTGCTCTCAGCCAGCACAAAAAGTTTACTGCTTTGTTGCTGTCAATCCCAGCTCCTGTTCTGTCAACCAGGGTTCTCAAAAATACTGCACCCCGCGCTGCCTCTTACAATGAGATAGATCAGCGTCTGTCCAATGAATGGTGCTGCAGCTGTGAGTACCGTGGAGTCAGCAGCAAGTGAAAATGTTCTTTCTGTGAGGGCAGCATACATTCAGAAAATTTGAAAGCAAAGCGGAAATTTTCCCTCTGCTGTGGATATGCTTACATTTGAGAAGCAGGGAAAGTTGTCAGCTCAATCTGAGGAAAAATTAACCACTTTTTTGATTCCTTGATTTGGGGTTTTTTTCCTCAGCTTGGTCACTTTTCCAGTTGAGTTTACTGAACATTCACATGGCATAGCAAGGGTAGGAACAAGTGAGTGAGGAAAGGGGCAAACAGATGAGTTGCTGCTTAACTCTTACTGGTGGAGAAATTAACGCAAAACCAGCACCTTGGAAGATGGGGCACCTGAAGGTTCAGCTGTTGTAATGCTGTGCACTGAAGCGCATAAGTCTCTGGCTCAAGTCTGAAGTGACTTGCGCTATATCACGCAGAACGTTTGTGTTAGAGCAAATGATGCTGTTTTTTGCAACAGTGGTGACACGTTTACCATTTTAATTTATGGCACTCAAACTTTGTTGTGATAGTAAAAGGATATAAAGTTTTCTGGAGGTGTATTATAACCAATTATTTAGTAGCAAATGCCACAGTTAATGTCTCTATTTCCTAGGGAGATGACAGCCTGTCTGTAATAACCTGTGAATCAGATACAGAAATGGTGAGTTTTATTAATGGCACACTATGCATGAATGCCTTAAAAGGCCTCTCAACACGTTCTTGCACACACTACATCCATGTGATGCCTCCTGGTTGATAAGACACCCTTCAGAGAGGAGGGCTAACAACGTTATTGCAATGTAGTTTGATTCAAAAACCTCCTTTGATTCCAGATGTAATTCTGGCTTCTAAATTCTCAGCACTGGGGGCTGCAAACAATGTTTGGCTTCATTTCGCTGTTCATATCAAGTTACAGGCCTAAGTAATCCTTTTACAGAGTTTTAATGGAATTGAATAAGTCTTCCCTTTAGCTAAATGGTTCTACAGATGAGCCTCTACTCTGTGTTCATCTTTAATTTCCTGCTACTCATATTTAATACTGATGGGGAAGGTCTTGGTGTTCTGAGCATGAACAGACTACTTTTTCTCTGTAGCATAAAACTCCAGTAGGTACCACCTTAATTCTGGTGACGATTGCTGTGGCCAAATCTGCATATACTTAATGCTACTATTTTTCTTTTCTACACAAAAGATTTTGCCTTATTAGAACAAATGATCTCCATACAAAATGGAGATTGAAGCCATTGAGATTTGAGTTTATATGCTGAAATTTTTGAAGAGTGAAATATGTTAAATACATAAAACATTCTTTTTCTCTTCTAGAAATTAAAGAAGAAAATCTTTCACAAGCCTCCAAAGTCACCGAGTAAGTGTTCCAAAATTTTTTTCTTCTGCTTCTGTTATTGCTGAACAAGATAGATTTGTGGGACACAGGAACTGGAAGATTTACTTGAAACAACATCTTATTATTCTCTTCAGAAATTATTCACTGGTTTGTGCAGAGCACACCTATCTGAGATTTGTTCTGTAACCTGTGAAGTTAGACTTTCATGGGCTAAATACTGAAGTTTGTGGGTTAGTTGTAATTCTTGATTCTCCAGCATAAACTACTTTCTTCTGATGTTATCCCTTCTAATGGCAAGCATTTCTTTTTCTCTTTGTCTTTTTGGAGAAATCCTGATACTTGCTGTGTAGAAAGAATCTGGAATTACTGGAGTACCTACCATCCAGCAGATACCTGTGTTTGTAAATTAAGCAGTTCTCCGTTGCATTTGTTGTTTGGGCTTTTTATTCACGTGACCTTAGAAGTACAACGTTATTAGACCTGCGGTTTTAATGTGGGGTTTTGTCCTTTTTTTCTGGGGTTTCTGTTTCTTACTGTACTTTTCCATTTACCTTCCTTTTTATATTTCCAGTGAATGTTTCAAAGAAGACTTTACCTCAGAGTGTTGCTGATTGTTGTTACTTTGTTTTGTTTCTAAAAAATAATGTTGTGCTTTTAAATTTTGCTTTAGGTTGAGGAGGAGGCATGCTCTTCTGGTAGATGTATATCTATCTTCTTTCTTTTCCTGAAATCCCTTTGCTTGCCTAAATGATGGAATTTAAAATAGTTGTTTAATTTCAACTATGATGTTTGTGACATTGCCTCTTCCTGTATGTACTTCTCTTGGTAATTTGAAGACTAACTAGTTAGCCCATATAGTGCACAGCTATACTAATTTGAAGTGTAATTAGTGTCAGTATTTGAACCTGACTGCCATACCTGAAGTAGTAATGCGAGGGGCTCCCCAGCACAGACCAATTGCATCAGACCAATTCTGTTCTTCGATTACTGCAAGAAAATTGCTAGTGGTTTAGTAGCTATAGAGTTAGTTCTGTCTATTTAGCCATACATATTTTTCTCATTGATAGGACGTTTGTGTATACACTCATTGAAAGGGCAATTTAATGTATTAATTTAGACATGCAGGTATCTTAGGGATGCCTATCCAAACTATACGTGTAAATATTTCTACATGCGTTTAGTCATATTACTGTCACTATACCTCTTTGTAAGCCTCTTCATTTTTTTGGAATTGGATTTTTTCTTTATTGTGATTTTTTTTTTTTTTTAGGTGAATGTCCCATTGCTCCATATAAGCCAATATGTAGTATGCTGTTAAATTCTATTTTTATAAGTAATAGGACTGTGTCTGGGAACCTTGAAGCACAAGACAGAAAGGATTTTCATGACCTTGAGCTTTTTACGGCAATACTGAGATATTTTCTTTTGTTATAGAGTCTCCATACAGTTCTAGCACACAACTGTATCCTAAAAAACCTGCAGTTTGGCGATCTCTGCAGGGAACAGGCAGTGCACATCTTGAGAATGCAGCTGTAAAAAACCCAAGGCAGATGTGGCTGGGATCACTGAAACAAGGTATTATTATAGAAACTTTATCTGCATATATGGATAACATTCAGTGTTGTGTTCAGCTTAACATATAAACTCTTAAAAAACAGATTTGTATTTCATTATAGGCTACATAGGAAGTCATTTCACTATTATTTATTTGGGTGGTTGGAATTATCTGATCTTGAACACTGGAATTTATAGAGGGAATAATTAACAGCATCTGGAGCTTTCTATGTTGCATTTGTTCAGAATAAATCCACAAATTTAATTCACAATTATCCCCAATTTTTGCATTTTTGTTCCATTTTCGTTGGCAGGAATGAGCCATCCTCTGAAATCAGATGCTGGCATGGGGCATATGCGAACTAACATTTCTAGTAGCACTCCAGAATATTTGAAGGAAGCTCTAGGAATGAAGAAGCCAAAACACTCTCGTTCTTCTAATAATGGTAAACTATGTAATGGTGTAGTAAATAAAAGTTAATGATCTTTTTTCCGTGTAAAAGCATACGTTGCTTAAGATCTTAGCTTTAGGAAAGCAAGAGCCATTTCAGTTTAGCCTGTGTCAAAATATGATTCATGAGATACTTTTTGAGATTTCTAAATTGGATAAGACAGGGGTTTCCAAATTTTTTTTGAGCAATGAATCACTATTAGCTTTCAGAACTTTTTGCAAATTGCCATGCATTTGCAGCTGAAAATGTTGCAAATATAATATGGTTCAATGGGCCAGCTGTAGACAATTTATTGTGACTTTGCAAAACACAGCTTAGGAGCCATTGATAGAAACCATCTGCTTGCCTGAAATTCTATGTAATTGACTCCTTTTACTTCTTCTCTAGAAAGTGTTTTGTCATGTGGTTGTGATATTAAAATCAACTGAGTTTTATGAGAGGAGCAAAATTTAAAACTTTATCCTGCTTTTCTTAAAGGAGAACTGTAAACTTAAAAATCCAACTTCCATTTAAAATGACACTTATACTGTTACTGGTGATACAGAGTTTCTGGTAACTTTGAAAGATGATAGACTTTTACATGTTAGGCATAAATAGCAAAATATATTCTGGACATCTTTTAGAAATCTTTTGTAAATAATTGATTTGTTGCGGTGAGAAGACTGCAGTCTTCTGTGAAGCGTCTATTTTTCTTGAGATGGATATTTTAATCTAGCACCAGAGAGAAGTAATTAGGAGAAATTGGCTGTAAAATCTGGCAGAAGTTTCATACAGTAACATTTCTATTTCACCTCTATTTCTAAAATTAATTTCCTTGCTGATTTTTCTTCTTCTTTCTAAAAAAAAAAAAAGCCTAGTTTTCAGTTTGGTGCTGTTCTAGATATTTTCCTTTAACTGTAAGGTTTCTCGTTAGTTAAAAATACTTCTTGCAGATCTGCTTATTTTATGTACCTTTTTCTGTAGGCTACATTCCTGGAACTCCTGACTACAAAGAAAAAGAAGATATGTATGATGAAATTATAGAACTGAAAAAGGTACAGTCTCTGTGATACTTGGATAGAAAGTCATAGCGTCGCTCCATCTACCTGTAGATGTTCAGGCCTTGTTGGTTCAGAATACTTTGGTTTCTACAACTGGGACATCCACGAAATTTTTTTTCTTTCGTGATGTAACGCTAAACTAAACTTGTGTCTGTTTAAGGCAATTTCATTGTTCTTATGGTGTGATAGATACTTCTGAGTACTGGATGTGGAAGCCTTGAAGTATACCCAGTCCCGAACCCCAGCCATGGCCCTAGCTGGATGCTGAAAAGGTTCATTGCATTTGGTTTCTTTGTCCCTCCATTATTTTTTTTTTTCCCCTCCCACCCCCCTACTCTCCTGGCTGTTACCCATCATGTTTTAACGATTTGTCAGTTGAGTTTAGTGCAGTGTATGAAAGATGAGGACTGGGCGTGTTGAACACTAGGGATACCTATAGACAGGTATCTGGGCTGTTGTAGATCATTTGTGTAAGGTTGCCTTTCTGTTAAACCTTTTCCGTTTATCTTTGCCCTGTCATCTCCCTTATCTGTCAGCCCTGGTCCAGTGTGATGGTCTCTATTTTTTCTTTTGCTTCATCCTGACCATCATAATTGGATTGTTACTGACATCAGAACATGTTTCCATGTGAAAACTCAGTGTATTTCTATTTCTAAAATGTGCTTACAATTTTTTCTCCCCTCTTTTAGACAATACAAGCTCAGAAAAATGAGGGAGATCGAATGAAAACTAAGCTCCGTCGACTAGAAGAAGAGAACTATAGAAAGGATAAACAGATTGAACAACTGTTGGATCCTTCCAGGGTGACTGTTTCTTGGGGGGATAAAAGTGGGGCAAAAGAGTGCTGAGCAGTTTGATCGTCTTTTCCTTGTCTTTCTAGATTTCAGGAGTCTGTAGTGCGTTGGCTGCTAGGAATGATGAGCTTGAATATGAGAGTTGGTTGGTTGGTGTGAAGGATTTCTGTTTTGTGTATCTTAGCTCACCAGTCCAGCTCAGTTCAAAGGAAGATCATGCCACACTGTGCAGATAAGTTTAGTTAGCAAAGATACTTTTAATTTCTCAAGGTAAAATTAAAATGCTGTCTCTTTAGAGGTCCGCTTTCTGAATGTTTTGCCTGAGAGTAGAGGGGAGTTAACTTCTTGAATGGTGACTGATGCATGTGATCATGAGACCTGAACCAGGAAGCAAAAGATAAGCCTTATTGTCAGGCCATGAGGCTGAGGATCATTTAGGGTCATAGTTAGAAGACCTAAATTTCACTGAATTCCTTGTGGCTGTCACTTTCTGTGTGCAGATCTACATCTTGGGAGAAGTGTGCTAATATAAAACAGTGAGCGTAGGGACTTCAGAACTTAAGCTGTTGGACTGTTGTCGCAAATCCTGATTAAGGGTCCTGTAAACTATGCCAATGTGTTGCAAATGAGTGATTTAGATCACTTAAAGAATCACTGTCAAAGGTATTAGCAAAAGTGATTTTAACATGAATTTGTAAAAGTGTGACTTAACAAAGTTTGATGGCAAGGTTCACTCTGTTATTACACAGAAGAAACATAAAAAGGAAATCAAGTTAGAATCGATTTAGAGTGATTTACACAGAGACTGGAGACGCAAAGGGTAAGGGAGACCCTTCTGTTGAGTCACGAGGTTCAGAGTGGCCCCCCTTACTTTCTAAACTTCTGATGGAGCTTAGGTGTGGCTAGGTCCAAACTTAGTCTCAGACTTGGACAGCAGTTTATGTCTAATGGAATTAATACAAAGGGTAAGGAAAACCTCTCATTGAGTCATGAGGTTCAGAATGGACCACCTTGCTTTCTAAACTCCTTCTCAGAGAGCAGTCTAGGTGTGGCTGGATCCAAACTTAGTCCCAGACTTGGTCAACAGTTTGTCTAATAGAATTAGACACATGGATTTCATGAGTATTAGTTCAGCATGCTCTCAGTCACTTACTGAGGATCTGTTGTGAATAAGGGGTGTCTCCATCTTGGGTAAGGAAGGATCTCTTAGTCTCAGGTAAAGAATCTCAAACCTTAAGCGGTATCCCTGCTCACAGGGAGAGTTGCCTGGCATGCAGTCCAGCTGCAATTCAGGGAGCGCTCAAATTCGACTCATCCAGCAATTTGTCGTTGGTAAAAGGTCTCTCTGCCTCGAGGAGCAACCTTGAGAGGTGTCCCAGATCAAGAGGAGATCACTGCCATGCAGCCACATTGCCTAGCAGGGAGAGCTTAAAGAAGGCTCACTTAGGCTGTCATATTTATGAGATAAAGTGATTGGCTTGTAGTCAAACTGCATACAAGGTATGGGAAGGTATGCATGAGACTCCTCGTACCCACAACTTTCTTTGTTCCTTGATGACTGTTAGAAAAAACACCTGCTTTTCATGTGTTAATCACATGATTGGTAATCCAAGCTCATATGCATCGATGCTCACTGGGTCACTCTGCTCCTTTGTGGGTTGTCTGGAGGAGTTCTTGGCCTGGCTACGGCTCAGGCCTTTACCTCTTTTGGAGCCTGTACCAAACTACTGCTAGTTTGGTTAAGGGGGTCAAGTGCATCTGTCACAACTGTGAAATGACTGTGGAGATGAATAGGTTAGAAAATTCTGTGGAAAGAGCTGGCGGTAGAATAAAGTAGCAAGGTTGGTCACTTGCTTTATATGTCTTATCTTGCAGGGCTCTGAGCTGGCACGAGCTTTGTCAGAAAAGATGACTGATAATGGATGGGTAATAGTTTCTTCATTACCTTTTGCTTTCATTTTTCCTTTTTCCCTCTTGCCAAGCTGAAACACTGCTGATTAAAAAAATAAAATGAAGCAAGAAAGAATAAGCAATTAGGGAATCACATAACCATTATTTCTGTAGTCAGATAAGAAACCAGTAACAAAGATCTGGAATTAACCTTATTTTAGGGAGTCGTCTTTATCACTGTCTTGAATCTGTTTAAGGAGTATTCTCCCTATTTGCTGCTTTGAATTTAGCAGGGTAATGGGCAGAGTTGTTTTTATTTAATGATAGTGTATAAATATTATTGAGCTGGTTATGTTACCACAGAGGTAAGTTAGGGATCTGATTTCATTGGTGTTCTCTTTGTCACACGGTAGCAGATGTGTATGATTTACTAAGTACTGAAGTATGTAGGAGTAAGTATATATGGTTAAGTACAATTTATAAAGAGAGGGCAAGATTACGGAGAAATTGAACTTCTGTGAAGAGATGGATTATTCTAGGACTCATGAGTTCTTTGTTCTTTCTGTAGGTGGTTAGTGGATTAAAGCAGAAGATTCTCAAGCTAGAACAACAGTGCAAGGAGAAAGACAACACTATTAAGTATGACTTTGGCAGGGGATAGAGGCTTGTATAGGATGAGATAATAAAGGGAATGTGAAACCCATGTTATTTTTCATCTGTATTCCTTAAGACACTTTAATGAACTCTGAGAACATGTTAGCAATTATAAACCACCCACCCAGAAATTGTAAACCAACAGGTATTGCAGCGTCTTTGCTGGTTTGATGGAATTATTTTTTGTATTATTCTATTTTCAGCAAATTCCAGGCAGACGTGAAGACCACTAATTTGGAAGAAATGAGGATAGCTATGGAAACCTACTATGAAGAGGTACGTCTGACAGGTCCTTCAGTGTCCATACAGGAGAGGAAGTTGTTCAATTGTTGAGTCAAAGTATAAATGGAATGTTTCAGATAGGTTTCCTACAGCTTAGCTGCACCTGTCATTGGAATCAGATTTTCATAGATATTCTCATAGCTCCAACTATATGTACTGAAAAACCTTTTTTCTTCAATAAGTTGAGTGTGTTAACCAAAATGGTGAAATAAATAAACTAATGTACATCCATAAGTGTAGTGTCTAGGTGAAAGCAAATATAACAGTAGCCTGATTTTCTGTGAGGGCATCATTGCCTCTGCTACTACCCAAAGAGTCTTGTTCTGGTTTTCACCTAATGGACAAATGTGTTGCATTAGCAATGTCAGCTTCCAGAGCTAGCTCCTTAATGGAATCTATATTTCATATTTCGCAGGTTCATCGTCTCCAGCTCCTCCTGGCAAAATCTGAGACTATGAGGAAGAAGTATGTTTAATTCTTTTGAGGCAAATGTTTGAGTATATGTGTTTGATGTATCACTCATACTACTTTAACTGATGGAAAACAACTACATGGGAACAGTTTATTTTGTCATTTAGATTGCTGGATTTGCTTTTTGTTACTGCTTTGGTTGGCTTCACAGCCTTAGCATATGTCTTAGTCAAGGTTGGTTTTTTTTCTTGTGGATAGATCATTTTGTGGATGTGGAAAAAATACTAGAGCTATTTTAAAAGTACATGAAAGCTCTGAAAATTTACCTCTGTTAAATAAAATCCATCTTCCTCCATAATCACACCTATTCTGACATCACTGGTGATTGAAACAAACTCACTAGATGTTCAGCATTTACTCTTGAGTCAGTTCTGCATCTTGCTCTAGGGTGTATGCTGCAAAGAAGGTATTTTGGAGTCAACGTTATTTTCCTCTGGTACACACAGATCCACTGGTCAGGGTAGCTTTTGTGAGATATCCATGAGTGGCACTAGTAAGACACTGTCAGAGAAGCTTGTACTAGTGCTTGTCACTAGTGTGCGGGTGTATACATGGTGGTGAAGGTAAACAGTCTATAGAGGAAATAAAAATCAAAGCACAAAGGCAAAAGACAAAGCTCCAGTAAGAGAGCAAGTTAAAAGCATCTATGCAAGTGAGTGTTATTTGAGCTGCGAAGAGGGTAATAGAGTCTTGTGGGATAGGAAATTTTGTTACCACACCACTTCAAAATATACTTGCCCTCCTAGTGTTAAGTACAGGCAACTGTCTTAGTTTGGGGTGTAATTATTTAGATTGATAGAAACATATGAGAACTCTTTATGGGTCATTATGTATACTACTTCTGTTTCCTTAATTCACTGTCTCTTGTGGATTGAAAACTGCAATTTGTTTCGTCACTGTTTTTAAAAAAAATATTTATCTCTTTTGGCTCAGGTGTGCAGTGACAAGCCTCTTGAGGCTGCGAGCAATCACACCTTATTTATTTACGTGTGAAAATGAGTCATCAGGTCTCTTCCTTGTCCTCATTTATTCACAGCTTCAAAAAGCAGTGGTCAGGGCAGTCTCTCTCCATTACATGACTGTCAGTCTCTACTTGAGAGGCTGAGCACTGAAATAATAAATGATGTTGAAGGTCAGGACTCTGGCACATAGAAGGAGTTGTAGGAGAGTGTTTCTTTCATGATGCTTATCTAGATTATTTCTGGCTGAAGTGAATGGCATTTACCTCCTCTTTTTCAGTGTTAACACTGAAACATGATTATTTGTATGTGAAGCTGTAGTATCTAATTGTAGCTAGAAACTAGGCAACCTTTCAAGTCCTCAAAATGGTCTGCAATTCTTTCATTTAGGTTTTGATGAGCTTAAAATAATGGCACTCAGTGATACAGTTATGATTCCATCATTTCTGTCACTTCCCGGTTTTGGTGGTGTGTTGTGTTTTTGTTTTTTACTTTTTTTCCTGGGACAGCTGTATGAATCCATGACATCTGGACAGCCTTATTTGTTTGTTTTTATGGCTTAACTTCCTTTTAATTTCCAAAAGGTAGATTAGATTCAGCTTTTCACTCTGATATGCTAATTGTAGACTGTCTCCCCCTTTACCCTATAATTATTCCAGTGGATGGGATGTAAGATTCCTTTACAAACTGTTCTGTGATTGTCATTGGCAGTGTCATTTGTCCAAAAGTAGGTCAATCAGTTACTTTAGAACTTTCTCATAGCAATAAAGAACAGGTATTTCATCTCACTATAAATTTGTTTAGTGAACAAGCATTATGACTTTGTGCATCTATAAGCTGAGATTTCTTCCCCCTTTTATTGTAAAAATTAAAAAAGGCAAAAATGATTGTAATATTTTTAAAACAGTTTTAACACATAGCAGGCTTTCCCTTTTCTGATGCCTTTTATTGCCATCACATCGATGTTAGCTGTATTCTTCAAATGTGTTTCAAATCTCTCATTGATTGAAATGTGCCTTAAAGGAAGAAAGAAATTTCTCTGGGGTTTACTTTCACAGGAATAGTTTCTTTTACATTACAGCAGCATTCACACTTATCTGAAAATACACTTGTGTGTTGGATTTGTTTGGGAGTTACCCTCTCTCCCTCCCAATCTCAATCTGTTTAAGTGAAAGAAAGCAATTCAGAGCACGCAGGTTAGTTTTTGTGATGAACAGTTTTTTGGAGGAGTCTCCCAATTGGCTGAAGATAAGTGTTTTTAAATCGGTGGTCCATAGAGCACTGGTAAAGCGTTGTAAGGTTGGTTAACAAAACAAATAGAAAACCAAATAAGTAAAACTCATACAAGCACCCTTGTTTATGCATTAATGAAACAGAGTGGGGGAGGAAGTAAAAGTAATAAATGAACTTTCAAAGTTTCAGAGTATCTTCTTTCTTTGATGCAAATTAAAACAGTTGTGAAAGTGTTGAGCAAGATGGTCTTTGCATGTTTTTTCCCTAAAAGAATAGGTAAGTCCTCAAGTAAAAAATGTTGAGAAATGCTATTGGGGGGGAGCAGAGTCAGTTAACATAGCCAGCTGACTTGAATAGTGAGGCTGTTCCACTTTTTTTAATGCTGCTTCTTTGTTCTCTGCTTTTAAGTTAACTTTGTGGTTTTGACCCTGTTTCCAAGTACAGAGGGCAGAGATACCCAAAAACGACTAAAGGCACTGAATGCTGCTGTCCTAAGATTATCCAGGAACATCAAGGAATTGCAGAATGAGAATCGGAGGCTGAAGGAAGATCTAGATCATGTACTGAGCAGTTCTCCTCCTTCCAATAAAACAAAAAGTATGTCCTGAAAAGTTGGTGAACATGGGGCAAGGGATTTAGGTACATTTGAAAGGTATGTTTGAGAGCAGGCCCCTACAATGGTAGAAATGAGGGAATTATTACAAAGGTAAAGATTTAGGAGGGGCAGAGGTTGGAATGAGAAGCTACTTACAGGAGTCTCTGACTTGTGGATATGCTGCTCCGGTCAGACGTGGGTTTCCTTTATTATTATCCCTGAGAATTCTGGACTGGAATCACTTGAAGATTTAATGCTTCACTGGAAAACTGGGTTTCAGTTGTTCAAAACCGATGAATGTGAATAGTTTATATTGATTTCTGATCTAACTGGTGTAGAAGTCAGATATTTTAAGACCATTCTCATTTTTTCATTGCTGCATATTTAAAGTTGGGGTTCAGAGGTCTTTAGATGGTCTTTCTATATGGACAGATGTTTCAAAAATCAAGAACAATGTTGACTCACCAATAGTTTCATGTTTAAAGATTTGTTATTGTATTTAGATTACAGCGAGTGGAGCAGACAGAGGCTGGTGAGGCGGATTTCGGAACTAGAAAAAGTAAGTGATCATAGTGGTGTGGCCATCTTACCTGTGTTCGAACAGAAAATGCAGAACCACTGGCTTGTGCTCATGGCATGTTGTCCTTCAATGTATCAGCCTTGCGCATTCTGGCTCATGCATGTACACTGATGTCTGTACCATGTACCCTTCCTCCCTTTTTTCTTTTCTCATACTTTTTACATATAGATGCGCATTTTAGAATTTATTTCCATTTGATCTTTTCTCATGGCCTAAAGAAAATAATTTTATGCTAAATTTAATTTTCTTCTTCTTTTTTCTTTTGTGTTTTTTTTGTGTAAATTTATCCTGTTTAGAAAGTATGTGCCATGGAGAACACCAGGGTGTCATCAGCAGATAGTGAGTCATCACAGTTACTTGCTGTGTCATCTTTGCCTTCTGTAGACCTGGATCATCCAGCCTCTCAACCGGTAGACCGTGTTGAGGAATGTCGTCGCCTCCAAGGGCTAGTGAAGAAACTGAAGAGTGATAGGAAGGCACTTCAAAATCTCCTACTCAATAAAGAGTAAGTGTGAATCTTGTCTGAGTTGTTTTCTGAATTATTTATTTCCTATCACATTATGAAACAATGTAATAAGTCCTTCACATTTTCAGTAAGAAAACGAATTTTGAGGGTCCCTTCAGCTTTTATTTCAAAAGCTTCTTCTAGTCCTACTAGCGTTGTAAAATTATATTGCAGAAAAAAAGTCAGAGAGAGGATAGAAAATGAGAATTTCTCATTGTTTCTAACACATTTTTCAAGGCCCTTTTTTTTGCCAACCACATTGAAAAGGGTTTTTGAAGGGTTATGTGTCACTTTACACAGCAACTTCTTGCAAGTAATTTGCTGTAAAAATGTCTTCTTTTTTTTTTCAACATGTTTTGTCCTGATCTGCCACTTTCTCCATTTAAGCCTGCCTTCTGCCATGTGATGCACTGTGACTTATTTTCTCCCCAGTAAGCGATTCATTTGCAATTTGTATTGCTTGGACTCCTTTGGTGTGTCATTGCATAAGGGCAGGCAGGTTAATCTGATCATGAGCAGAGATGTGCACACATCTATGTGTTGTTGGTAAGACATTCTGCCTCCTGTGTCAACTCGCCTCTGAACAAAAATGCATAGTGAGAGCATGTGAAAAGGCGTTTTGCTTCTGAACAATGTATGCTTGCACTTTGTTTTGTTTAAAAGGAAAAATTAAACATTTAGTTACTTGGCAAACTTGAGAGAACCTATTTTATTTAGAAGCTTAAACAAAAAATAACTACTTTGTTGAATTATGAATGTCTCAAGCGTTGCTTAGATTTCGTTATACCTTTGTAGATCAGGTATCAAGCAGTTACTGCAGGCTAAGGCTGAAGTGGAGCTGGAGCTGCAGAAGTGGCAGAATAAGGTGGAAGAAAAGAGTACAGAAGAGCAGACTTTAAGGTATCATATTTTGTATTAGTAGATCCTTTCAGAACAAAAAAAATCTGGTAAAGTATAATTCTCTTTTGAAGTGGCTCAAAATCTGTAGGAGATGAGCTTAACTGCAGGAAGCTGGGAATTCATTTAAGCAGAACTGTTTTGGAGAGATAGAGTAAGTTATTAGGGGAGGAATTCTACAGAGTGGTTTTAGAAGAAGTGGAAGACTTAAGAAGTATGGTAAAATTAAGAATGAAATTATAATAAAAATTAATAAGATAAATGAAAAAAGAAAGCTGCCATGTTGGGCTCAGAGACATTTTTTTTCTCTTTCTAAGAAAAAGCTATAGTATCTTTACCTTAGCCTATGCTTCTAGACCATTGCCAATAAGTCATTCCATTAACTTCATGTATTCTGTGTAACTGTTGATAATAATCCTGTGCAAGGGTGGTCAAAAAAAAAAAAGTTATTTCATTACTGCTTTGTAAGAAAGGACTTTGACAAATATGAAACTGTAGAGCTTTAGATGCGTTATTAATAGTATCAAGGGTACCATTGTAACTCTGGGACTTTTTAACATAAGGCTGTGCTATCACAACTTGAGAATTGATGTCATGTGTCTGTTACTATGAGAATATGTATCATGTTATCCTGAACAGTTCCTCACTTCGGCCTTAAAAAAACCCAAAGAAACCAAATCTTATGAAATAGGTTCAGTATTTTCAAAGCGGGAACAATAGAAAATTTCTCGCTATAAATATCTTTGTTTTTCCAACTGTAGTGAGGAAATCCAGAACCTGACACAGAAAGTAGGGAAACTGGAGTCAAAATTGGAGCAAGAGAAGAGTCAAATAGCAGAAGATACAATGGAAAAGCTTAATAAGGTATAGACACATCTTTTTTCTTGTGGTTTTGTTTGTGGGTTGTTTTTTTTCCACTTGCATCTAATATATTGCAAATTGACCTGATAGTCTAAATAGCTGCTAGTCATGCCTTTTCAGAGAGGCATTAAATCTTGTCAGAGATTCTGAATGATGGTTAATTCCCAGCATTTGTTGGTAAGTTGTTTCAATAATTACCACTGCAACTTGGGGTTTTTTTGGAGCTGTTCTCTTAGTGGTTATCTGCCTCACCATCGCTTTTTTCTTCTTCAGTGGAATGTTGCAAAAAGCTTACACTTTTAAGTGTTTGTGTGTTTTGCCTTAAAAAGACCAACAAACACACCAGACATTTGTGGTTTTGCTTATATATTCTTATAACATCTGAACCCATTAGCTAATTTCAGTCCAATTTTGTAGAGGGAGGGAGGTCTTGTAGGATTTGACAGATAAAGGATAGACACACAGGTAAGCTTGCTCACTGGCAGACTAGCAAAAGACAAAAACTCCTTTTCAATGATTTTTATGCTGGTCAGGTGATCAGTTAGGGCACATGTGCTGTCCAGTCAGAAAATATTCATTAGCCTTTCCATTTGGATGGCAGCAGGGTACTTTTTCATGGGAAGGTTTACAGGATGTAGAGCACTAATCATAACGGAAGTTGAGGGTTTCTTTTAATTCCACTGCTGATGGGACACCATATATGAGTAAAGAATTAGGGAAGACGTCAATACAATAAAATAAACCCTTATTTCCTTTGAATTGATCTTTTTCTAGAGTTGAGGTATTCATAACATTATCTTTCTGGATTTTCCGATATCTAGCAAATATATTTGTGCATCTGTTGATCCTGGGCAGTCTATAATGGGCCTCTGTAATCAGTTGGGGTATTTTTGTGAAATATGACTGAATTTGGTATCTTTGCAATCTTCCATCCCTCTGCCAAATGATGTGTAACTGGCCAGTAGAGATGAATGGGCACTGACAGACATGCTTTCAGATGCAATGTGGTCATGTTAATCTCATTTCACTAAAAACTAGTTGAAAATTATTACTGGGGATTTTGATCGTTTGTACTTAAAAATAAATAGACCCTGAAATACAGGTAGTAAAAAATATGAATAAAAATGTCCACTAGCTTAAGAGGGTGCTGGTTTTTGATATACTGTGCAATTCTTTAGATTCTTTTTTGTGTGTTATAGGTTGATGGATGCTAGATGATGTTTGGAATACCAAATAACTTGAGTCTTTAAAAACAGCCAACAAACAGCTCCTTTTTTCCTCTGCAGACTATATATATTCTTGGCCAGTAACCATCCATTTATTGAAATGTTCCCATTATTTGTAATTATCACTAAGTTCCTACCAATTTTTCATTTTAATAGTAGGTTGTCATTTTTAATATAATATGATCCATTTGCTAAACTTAAGCCTGTAACTCAGCGTTTTTAGGTTATAAATAAATCCTTTTCACAGAATCGAGGTTTTTTTCAGAGTCTGTAAAATCTCTTGTTCCTCGACTTAGAATTTTACACCAACAAATTAAATTAGTCTTTTAAAATTGCAGTTAACTTTTTGTTTGGCAAGTGAGGTATGACAATTAGTATGGGATAATTAGGGATCAAAAGGATCAGATGGTGAGAGGTGGAATATGCAACCACAGCGCAGAAGAAATAACTGGAACAAAATCTTGTTTTGTTCCTGCTTTCTTTATTTTTCCTCTAATTAATTTCTTCAAGATAGAAGAGTGGAGTCATGCCAATATACACAAGTTCTCCATCTTGTCGGTGTCATATGATGGCCAACTCATCAGTAAGCTTTAACAGATGATTATGGGGCCACAGAAGCCAGGATGAGACATGAGAGCACTCCCCAGTTAATTAATACTAGTCTCTCCTGGAGAAGAATTGCAAAATTAGGTATCCTGATATTTGTTCTCAGTCTGTCAATAACATACAAACCATTTCTGATCAATAAAGCAGTGGGTTCCACTGTTGGAGCTCCTATTGCTTTAGCAATGCACAGAAAAATAGGAGTGTGTGTAAATGAAAACCTTTCCACTCCCATGCTCTGCTAACAGCTAAAATGGGGACAGAAATGTGTTTCACTGTAACAGTCATCTAGATGATGACTTTGAACGTTAGCAGTATTCAGAACTAAGAGTTTCCTCTTAAACTTCCTTCCACCCTGCAGGCCGGATGAACATTTAACAGCTCTGGTGCTGATTTTGTAACCTGTTTCCCTCATAGAATTCCAGGTTGTGCCTTTAGTGTACTAAGTTCAAGATTCTCCTTTGCAGTCTTCACCAGTCTGCACAGTTAAAGGCGAAGAAGATCACAGGAAGGAACAAGCAGCCAAAATCATCCAGAGACAGTGGAAGATGTACCGAAATAAGGTGAGATTCTCCTATCAGGGAACAATGAGGACATCCCCCTCTGAATCTTACTCTTGTTTTAGCATCTAGAGTAACCTGCTGCCAGGCTCCAGGAACTGCAGCAGTGCTTCCCAGTATGATTCTTTACCACCATCTTCTCTTCCACTGCTTTTTTTCAAGTCCTCCCTGCTGCTGCTTTTGCCTCTGCTCCCTAGAACCCTGTTGTTCCTGCTGTGAGATAGCCAGTTTCTGAATGGGGGAGTTTGGGTGAGCAGAGAACTAAGGAAGTGTAGCAGTGTTTGAAGCAGCACTGCTGCTGTTGCTTCCTTGGGGTATGACTGAGGAGTTAAATTTCCCTTGCAGAAATCCTCCAAACAATACAGGAAGTTTCATGTATTTTGTTACACTCAACTAGGACAAAATGATCTAGAGAAAAAGTGTTAACCTTAAGTTTTGTTCTATGGGCAACAACATAATGCTGCTTTTTCCATGTATAGGACATGGTGTGAGGTGGGCCTTGTAAATACTGCTTAGGAAACTAAAGACAAAAGAACTATCCATACATATTTTAAAGATTAAAAGCTTTTTCTTTTCCTTAAGTTTGTTGTTTGAGTTTTCAGGGGGAGGTGGGACAGGTGTTTCCATGTGTTTTAATTGTTGGGGAAAAATTTGGAAAATCTTTATTAGCTAAAACTTGCACATATTTGTGGTATTAACTTAGGCATTTTTCATTGCAGAAAGAAGAAATTGCTCTGGATGAGGTGAGTGTGTTTGACACCCAACAAAACAGTAAAAATTTAATTTGTATCGAAGGACAAACAAATAACTTTTTTACTTTTAAAGAGGCTTTATTGTAATATGAACTATTGTTCCAAGGTCATGTTTGTTCTTCAGGCTGGCTCATAATCTACCTTCTGACATCCTGGCTTTGTTTGATATATCTTGTCAAAGTGTTCCCCTTCTGGTCTCAAATTTTCTGTACTTAGCACCTTCTGCAAGGGGAGTGCTTCTGAAAATTTTGAACAAAATTTGATACAGACAGGGAAGTTTTTCTGCATTACATAATTCTAATAATGCTTTCATTTTCACTATGATGAGTCTTCAGAAAGATTTGAAGTAGGAATTTGAAGCCTTTGCTAAGAAGAAACATCTTTGACAAACTTGTCACTTTTTGATAAATGTTCTGCACGAAGGTTTTTATTAAGCTGTTTCTTCAAATAGCACAATGTAGCATCTTACATTTGTTTTTTCCAGAAAGTTAAAAATCCTACTTTCAGAAATTACAACAAATTCTAGCCATGTGACACAAACATACTGTTTTACATCTAGATGCTTTTTGTTGATTAGAATCCAGTAAAATCTCTGAGTAGAGAGGAAAGACTTACGTTCAGTGTAATCACCACAATGGTCTACCAGACTTGGCTTGATTTCTGATTGTATCAGAGCATCACAGAGCCTGCTGGGTAGCCAGAATCTAATATGGGAATGGGAGCCTGTTGCTATATTTGTGAAACATCGGCTATTGTTGGCAGCTAGAACTTAACTGTGTTTGATAAGATCAATCATGAACATCTCCCAGATTGAATTTAAACCATGGAGCTGTATGTCTGTGGGTTGTCACAGGCTGGGGATTCTTTGGATTGCAGCAGAGTACCTATGAAGTAATGGGGATGTGTGTGTTTCCCTTAAACATAAAAAAATGTCAAGACATCAAAGAGTTTCCATTGCACAGGGAAAAGTTATTTTCCCCATGTGCCTCTTCCCTCTGGACTCTTGTTTTAATTTATAGCTGCCATCTTTCAAAGCAGCTAACATCTACTTATTTCTTTCTATGCTAGGCAGTTGTTACGCTTCAGGCAGCTTTCAGAGGACATTTAGCTCGACAGAAACTGTTACTGAATAACAGGATGCATGATGCAAAATCTCACAAGGTAATTGTTGGGGAAAATGGGTATCCAGGCATCCCATTATGTTTAGTTTACAGTGTAAAGTACTGTACTTCCAGACTTAATTCTCTGAATCACCCGGTGATGTTTTAACGCACTAGTTGGCAGCACTGCTGTAATTCCAGAAGGATATCGAGCTCATTCCCTAGCCTCCCTTTCTATCTTCTTTAGTTCACAGTTTTTCTTAGAAGTAAAGCTATAACTTCTCTGCATTATGGACTGTAGTCAGGTCTCCTCTTTTTTTCTGGTTCTCCCATCAGCTAATAGTGTACCCTTTAACTTTTAATTCGGAGTGCTGTTGAAAACTGTACTTGTTGTCAAGCGTTCACTACTGAATCATTGTAGTAATAGACGAACCTTTGTCACTGAAGTTCAGAAATAAGGATTTGGAAAGCATCTTTGATTGGGTTGAAAAGTAAAGGAGTCTTGCATGTGGTATGCTCAACCAAAGACTTGTAGGGTCCTCTGTCAAGTCAAACTCACTCCAGATTGCTCAATTCTAAATATGAAAAAATTTCCTTACCAATTAAACATTTGGTTTCGGTAAATCATTTGCCAATTTATATGAACATCCTTTGGATGCAGGCTAAAGTTAATTTGTAATTCTCCATCCAGGTTGTCCATCTGGTTGCACTTTACATGTACTTTTATTTCAGTAAACTGGCCCAATGCAGTAGGACTGAATACTTTTGCTTGATATAAGCAGAAGATATATCCATCATGAAGATTGCCTTATCTCCTTTGACTTCAAAAGGTTTCCTTCCTGGAAAATAAATGAACTTTCCTTGCAGGTGTCTGCTCTTTCATTAATTGAATACAGATGCTTCAAGCTTGTATGATGATCAGATTCGCATTTCCTGCTGATTTAGTCTTATAGAACCTTAAAGACTGCAGACCAAAAGATGGGAATATTTGCTCTACTACCATTTTCACAATCAGAAACAAGATTGTGAAAGAGTCTGTCAAGCTTCTGTGCAATCTGTAAAAGGTCAGTTTTCTTTAATCTGATTGCTTTGCAGAACTCCTGCATGTCTTCCACGTCAACCTCCTTGAGCTTGTCTTCTGATTGCAAGGAGAAAGATGAGATTGTGACATTTATCCAGTCCATTTTCAGGGCTCACTTAGCACGTACAGTACTGCTTGAGGAGAGGTAAGTGAGGAATAGATACTTCTGCAACATGCAGTAGCAAAATTGTTTTTATTAGAGGAGAGGGCTCATTTTTTTAATAGAATCTTAGTGTGGGTTTCTTGGCAGAGAAGGAGAACAAGGCCGTTGTTCCAACAAAGACAAGGGAGAGCTCGCTCCTGAGAAAATTCAAAGGGTATGCAACTAAAAGGGTTTCTTTTTGCAGCAGTAGTCTTCCCATATCCTGTTCTCCATAGCAATGAGGAAAAGTAAAGTAAAATAATTACTCTTTGGAAAAAAAAAAATTAAATTACAGTTGCTATCAAACTGATTGCTAGTACACTTGCTTAATGTAAGTGAATCTGAAGCCCTGGCATGTAAAAGTTAAGGGTTATGTGGAGGAAGAACAGGGAAGAGCTAGGATACCATCTTGCTGAGGAAGAATGCAGTGATTTACTTACTGCTTAAGTTTATGGTGACTCTGTCTTGAAAAATACTTCCTTTCTCTCCAGGGTTTACTCCTCCGAAAGTTTAAATATTGGCTGCCATGGTTACAAACAGAGTTGCATAGCTGTCACCTCACTTAGTGTCTGAGTTCACTTCTGCAGGTGATAAGCTTTTGTCTCTTGGACGCTAGCAACACAAGAAACTTTTCAGCGTACCCTCTGAAGACAGAGTGCAGTTACTGTTCTGTGCCTTATGCTATGCAGTACGTCTTTTTGCAGGCCCTCTGTGTCCAGTGCACCAAGTGAGAAAGCAGATTCTGCAGTTTACATTACAGAGAAGAAACCGGTCTCAGCAGTGCTCCAGAGACCTCCTTCAATCTTCATGTCGCCTCTTCCTGGTAATCTCATTTCCCTCTGTGTTCAGAAGTATGGGTGTTTTGAGTGGGTGGGCGCGCACACAATTTTATGGAGAACATCTGCACATGCACACACATGTGTACATGTACTCTGTGAGTGTGCCTTCCTTTAATTTTATGACATGTTGCTTATACTAGCATGTGCAGTCCCTTACATAAAAAAGAAAAGCTTTAACAGTATGAGCACCAGCTTCCTCACAGTGCTTTGCCTTTTTGTCACAACTGTGGTTTGGAAGCTCGCTCTTGGGTGTGAGTGGTGGTTATTCAAGGAACATGGTGTTCCCCTGTATTGCCTCTCTACTTCCTTTTTCAATCCCCCCAGCCCTGCAGCTGTAGTATGGTACTTTCCACTACATTTTGGGCCCAAAGCCATAGACAAGCCAAGAACGTTTTCACCATCCTGACTTAGTTTCTGAAGGGGACAGACATCTGGTAAAAGAACTATCCTAGTCAGCCATGTGTCTTTAGTCACGTTTCTTCAGCAGTCTTCTTTTGCTGCTGTAAGAGGAAAGATGAAGTCCTGGATAACCTTGCCAAATGGTACTACTGTAATACAAACTGGGAGAATGTCTGTCTTTTTTATGGGTCTTATGCCATTTGGTTTCTTTCTTGGATTCTTCATTGCTGTTTGTGAGAAGGTGGAGTTAAACCCAAAGAGGCTTTTAAGAGGATGTTAGAAGTACTGAGTAGGAAAGGCAAAACAATGATGCAGATAAGACAGCCCTAGACAAGCAACTTCAAAGGGGTTAAAAACAAATTGGAAAAGGTTGGTTCTATCCAGAGTGGAATATTTTAGGCTTTTATGGATCAGTTGGAGAAAAAAGAGCAACTTTGAGGGTGACCTGAGAAACAGTTACTTGTTCTTTTGTCAATGAAAAGCTGACAGTCCCTGCAGACTTGCTCAGAAACAGAGCATGCTGTAAGCAGCTGAGGCTGTTTCTCTAAGATATGAGATGGGGAATAAGCCAGATCTGCAGCAGTTGTGAATACAGTCACCCTTCAGTGAAGGAAAATGTGTTTAAGAAACTTTACTGTATTCCATATTCAGGAGCTTATTCTACTTTGTGAAGGAGTAGGTAGTACTTGCTTCTGAAGATGTTAAGAGTTTTGAGTGATTTTACTTATGTCTGGTGACCGTATCCAGAAAAAAAAAAAGCTGTAGCATCCTGTTTTGCCTGGGCTGTACTGCAGTAGTCATTATTGGTATGCTCAGTCTAAAGCCAGAGTAAAACAGTTGTGAAATTCTACCCAAAGAGAAAGAATCAGTTTAAAAAAATGCTTTGTGCCTCTGAAGAAGTGCTTCTAAGACCCAGAGAAGGGTGTAAGATGAAGCTAGTCTGGTAAATGCAATAGTATGAATACTAATAGAGCACAGTCACTGTCTAGCTATGAAGTCTCCAAAGCTAACTTTTATTGGAGGTTATGATGACAAAGTGATGAGTGAAGAAGTTCTGGAAGAATTTATACTGGAAGGGATAGGGAGGAGACCGTAAACATTCAAACTTTTTTCCTTGCAGTCCTTTTCTGGTGAATATCAAAAAGGAGATATCAGGAGCAAAGCAGGCTATATTTGCTGCTGATCTTAGAAATATGGGAGATGTTCTCAACATCTGGGATGAGGATAGAATGTATCTAGGCAGCTTGTGAAGAGGCATACTGGATATGTGCTTCTGTAACTGCACAACTGCCCAAAGACTGCCTTGCACTGAGTAGCTGTGTGAAGTATTAGCTCTTGGTGCATTGGAGGGTTTAACCAAACTCTCCCAAAAGACAAATCAGGAAAAACCTACTAAAGGAAGGAGAGCGTTCTGGTGTGAATGCCACCTGTGTGAAGAAATGTTGACCCCTCAGCAATATGTTTGGTTATAGCAGGTTTTTTGCCATTTGAATTCATGCAGCTTAAACAGGTTGAAGTTAACTAAAAGTCCAACATCTGTCATTTGTAGCTCATGACTGATGTAAAAATCCACTAGAAAAATTGGGGTTTGATGTAATGTATTTCACTGGTCATCCTGCAGCTTGGAAAGTACATGAGACGAGGAGCTTGTTTAACAGCTGAGTGATTTAAAGCAATCAAATTCCTTTAGCTTTAAATCATGCAGTTGTTGAACAAGCTCTTGCTTCATTTGTCCCAAGTCCAAACTTGCATTTTGTGACCTCTAGATCTTGCAATGATCTTAAATTTCAGTGAAAGTATATATTGCAGTAAGTAATCTAATTTCACTAGCCTTTCTGCATTATTTTGAGAGGAATGGGAAAGAGTAAAATGTGTTTTAAAGAACCTTATGTATCTGCTAGAATAGATTTATATAATCCTGGTCTAGCATTGCAGACTTTTAATTCATTGTTTGCATCAGGTTAGATGTCTCTGTTTTCTAAATTAACAAAAAAATAGCAAAAGTGGTGTAGCATTCAGTATGGCTTTGCTTGTCTTCAGAATGTGGCCAGTACTTGGAGATTTGTAAAGCCATTTCTGCTGCTTCCCATGAAATGGAACAGATAACAATTCAGTCTGTGTAGCTTAGCGTTTTGTTTCTGTCAGGGGAGTGGCAGGAAGGAAGAATATGTTCTGTACATGCACAGCAATCTTGAATAAGGGCAGCATTTCTCTCTGCATATCACTAGCCACTCTGGATACAACTGTTAACTTAATTTGAGGCTTTTTTGAAATCATAATGAATTTACATACAACCCTTAAGTCTAATCAGTGCTTAACCCTTCACAAGCACAAAGATAAAGTTGTCACTCTGAAGTGTATTAAACTGAAGACGAGGACAAGAAAATGTCAGACATCAAGAGCAGGATATAATCAAGAGTGATTTGGACAATATTAAGCTATTTCATATATGATATCTGTTTATTGTTGGAGTTGCATCTTCTAGTTATGCCTGCTTCTGGAAGTTCTCTTTGCTCATCCTTCTCACCAGTACTACTGGCTCATAAATCTTCCTGAAAAACTCTTATGTTATTTGTTAACTGATGCAGAGAATAATTCACTTAACTAGGAAGTCATGTGTTTCTTTGCTTCTGTAGGTTGAGGTCAGTGTAATGGCCTCCCCGCATTCCTCCTTTCCATTCACAGGCTCTCTGTCTGTCACTCTTTTTCTATTTCTGGGCTGGTTGCGGTCCCCTTTCTTTATTCCATATTCCAGTTGCTGTGTATGCCTCCTCTTCCATACCAGGAGGTTGGGGGTTTTTTTCTGTCAGGAACCTCTTATTTCACTGTGAGACCCATGGCATGTCTGTTCTTCTCCCCAAGTAATCCCTGTATGCCCTCCATTTTCCCTTCCATTTCAGTGTCAAAATCTCAGTATATGGCTTCTTACTTGTCTGTTTCCTCTTTCTACCACAGGTTGTCTCAATTTGTTTTCTTCTTTGGGAGATAGTCTTTTCAGAGAATTTATATTTGAAACTGAAAAATAAGTGGAGCTCAGGGGAGAATATTGTGCTAGGAGGTATTAATAGCTGAGGGGAGGATATTGTGCTAGAAGGTATTAATAGCTGTCGTCATTTAGTTCATAGATCTCTTGCAGAGGGGATATAAGCTGCTGGTTCTGCTCATCAGATGTTAGGGGCCTCATATCTGTCCATTTTATTCCTCTGATTTTCCAGTTTTACTGGAATCATTAGGGTTCTATCTGTTCATGTCCTGAACGTTTCCTCAAATAGCAGAGAAGCAAAAAAAAAAACCCCAAAACCCCACCCCATGATATGGTCACCATTTTTATTGTCATTAAGGTAGTACAGCATGTGAATATGATTTTTGGTATTTGGATGAATATTTTGGTATAAGGATGAAACAGTCACTGAGAGCTTCCATCTTTTTTCTATTTCCTTTTGTTCTATCTATGTCTGACTGAAGTTCTCATTATGACCTTTCTGCTTAGCTTAAGCTTGCTTGGGTCAATTTTTCCTTTTCTGGCCATCTAATAAATATTTATTTTTATGACCTGAGATGGCTTCAGTATCAAATTGCTTTACTTTGTGGTGTGTAACCACTTGCAAAGATTTAAAGACAGTAAGACAAATCATGTGTGGTCAGTATGTCAACTTAATGCCTGCCATGCACGCTCTTTCATTAAAGAGGAATGGGAATAGTTTTACGCAGAAGAAGGTAGATCAGAGTTATTCATAACTGTAGGTAATTCTGGAAACTTAATGGCTTGGAGAATATTACGCTTCCCACAAGGGCTTGTTTTTGTCAATGTTGTTTATTGATGACCTTGTTTTCTTTGTAATTATTTCAGCCAGGTCCTCTGAGAAGCAATCACAGCCTATTCTCCCTCTGTCTGTGGATGAAGCTCACTCAGACGATTCAGATGATATTGTCATTGTCTCTCCGTTGTTGCAGATGAAGAAAAACTACACCCACTTCTAAGTTTTGGTAACAGGCTCTGGTGATCTTGAATTATTCGATTCACGAAACTGTTTCTACCAAGATAAAGCATATCAAAGATGAAAAACAGGAGATATCAGACCCTTTTTAATGACAGTTGTCATTATTTCAGCCATAAACGATTAATTGTTTGATATGCCATCTCTGCAGACTTTATGGCTAAAAGCCACTGACTAACTGTTAACCTTATCCTCCTGGTACGGATAGAGTTTAGATTTAAAAACTAAACCAAAACACTTTAATATTTTGTCTCACAATGAGGATTATAAATTCAATTGCCAAATTTAAATGAAAGCAATAAAGCCTTAAGCTATTTCATGTCAAACAGTTTTGTTTCAGTTTGACTAAAATAATTTGTTTTATTGGAAAGTGATTAATGACATGGCTCCAATTTTCAGCCCATGTACGTGAAGGGGAACAGCTTGTATTTGTTACTAGGTCCTCTCTTTAAACATTTTACTGTGTGATATTTTAATATCTTTTTTGTTTATTTTTATACTGAACATTTGCAGTCTGTGCAGACCTTGTAAAGGCTTTTAGAAAGCCATTTCTTTGTCATAGGGCTATTCTAGGCCTACTGTATCAGCAGGGTTTTCTTATTTATTGCTTTTTCCAAGTGTGCTTGCTATGATATGTATAGTACTATTTTGTATTTGAAATGTCCAAACACATAATCAATTTTTTCTATTTGTCAGAGACGGTGCATAATAACAGGAGTGTTCTGTGAAGGCTACACTTGTGACTGCTTTTTTTGCTTACATGTCACAAATATGAGTGGATTATGCAGGATCATCTCTAATATGTGAAAACATTTGGAATAGGAGATATGTTGCTTTATGTTCTGTTCTAGTTTACGTCACTTGACTGTCTGAAACTTTCACCTAAATAGCACTCAGTGTATGAGCACACTAAGGGGTTTTCAAGTCTAATGTTGCTTTTCTGTTGTTGATCTCTCTTCTCAGTACTACTTTGCATGTGCACCCATAATATATACATATATACTGCAGGCGTGCACTAAGTCCAGTCACAGGCTGGGAGAGGGGTCACAATATACACCCATCTTCTGTCATTAGGTACAGCTACAAGGTTGACTGCTGGAAAGCATGGGCACTCCCAGCTCTGTTCTGAGGGATACGGATTGGGATGAGCATAATATACAAAGCCTAACCCATGCAGTTTGGTTTAGGAACAGAAGTGGTAGATTGGATTATAAGAGAAATTAAGACTACACCCAGAAATAACACTATTTGATAATATTGTTGTCTATGGAAGGACCAAAGACATAATGGGCTCTGGAGAATATGGTCCGAGCGGTCTTTCCAGATCTTTTAATGCAGACTGTACCCCTTCTTGACTGAAAGGAGGGCCTTATAGTTCCTACTATCATGCCAACATCCTTCATAGGCATTACAGTGTGTGTTGTGTTTGTTTTTTTTTTTAAGGTGAACTAGATAACTTATTTGGTATTTACTGGAAGGAGAACTTAATTTTACAAGCACACAGTGAAGTTTTTGTGGAGACCCTAATGGTTCCATTGTCATCGAGGAGTAATAAAGACTCCTGTAAACAGAAAGCACACTTTTAAATATAAGATTTTTATCACCTTTTCCCTCTTCTTTTTTAAATTAAAAATCAGTCGCCACTGTTTCACAGAATACTAATAAGTCAGAGCTGTCTCGGTTCTTTGATTTCAATGAAGCACTATCTGAGGCTTATCATACTTCATGCCAGTACTTGCAGCCAAAGAGGAAACTGGATGGCTGCAGCACAATGCAGCTGATTTCATTTAATCCCATCAGTGGAAATGCTGCCTGTGCTATTTCCAAAGGCAGTTTTGGGAGCTCTCCATACCCAAAGCAGTCTGAAGAATGTCATTTACACTCCCGTTGGGTAAATTTTTCCTGCTGGTACTTTGGTCACATGACTGTCATCTGCAGAAAGGATAAAAAAGTATATAAAATAAAAGAATAAAAGGGACAGAATCCTCTTGGCAGAAGGTGAGACCTGTTTCCCTCTTTTTCTGGAAGTCATGTTATGAAAGAGAGTCATTTTGCTAAATAAAAGCAGAGCTCTCCTGAGTTGCTTATGTATAATATTTCAAGTCTGTAACTGTGACTGTCATGGATACCTCCAGAGAGAGTAACTAGAGCTGAGGACTCTGACATATTAAGGGGAGAGTATGTAATGTGTCAGGAGCAAGAGTGATATAAAATACCTACCTAGCTGTTCCTATAGGGAAATACTTGGACAGCAAATCTAATGAAGATGACATTCTTTTACTTCACTGTGCTGTAATAACCAATATGAAAGTATTAGGAAGTAGATACAGAGCAGAAAGACTTGTGTTTTCACTGACCGTATGACTAGCAGTAGTGCTGTCAATACACAAGTTCTGGGATAAAGGGGAGATAGTGTCTTGGCATGACCCAAAGGCACAGACAAAAATCAGGGTGAAAAGGAGCAGTTTTCTGCATCTTCTTCATTTTCTACTCCATCCCAGTTTTCTGGGATGAATGAAGATGTGTCTAGAGCTTCCTAAATTTGAGTCTGCTATCTCCTAGCTATCAAAAATCTGATACTTAACTTGAGCCGGGCTTCAGACTGCTATCTCAGTTTGGAAGATAACAATATGCTCACTGCACATCAAAAGTTTGGTGTGGTACAGCAGAAGGAGAAACTTCCACAGTATTAGTGGCCTTTAATGTTGTTTTGTTATATACTGCAATGGAATGTGTTGAAGGGAATAGTAATTGACACTAGGTTTCATTCTGTGGTTATCTCTCTGAATGCCAGCACCTGTAAATCTGGGAAGAAGTGAGGAACAATGAAGGACGAAAAAGTTAATTTTGGAATAAATGGTGTTTTTCCTTAACAGGGAGCTGAGGACAGTAAAAATCGGTGTGGCTCAAACCTGTCAAGACAGGCCCAATACAAACCTACTCAATTTCTGAAAAATACATCTTCTGTAAAAAGTACTGGTGACCTTGTGGGGGCATCAAGGTCTTGAATTAAAATTAAACTGCACTGCAACCTATGTTATCTAACAGCACACTTTCCATTCTACTGATAGGGGATAATGTTACCTACTTAAAACCTTTTGCAATTTACAGTAGCGTTTAGTTAGAGATCGTGTGTGAATATAGACTTCTGACTTTCATGGGATGTTACCGCTCTTGATCTCTTTTTACCCTTAAGTGCCTACGCCTGTAAATCTTTACTGAGGCATCAAGACCTGAAAACTGTACTGTTTTCTGCATAGCTATAAAAATAATCCCAGGCAACTTTTAATATAGTCAAAATGGAAAAAGATTAATCTTGGCATATGAGAGCGCCATTAATTTTTATGATCTTTTTAATATTTAGAACTGTGCAAGTCTTTTATGTAATTTATTTGGGGATCTTTTAAAAGCTAAAACAATTGCAATGTATTTTCTCCTAATTGTTGACCTTTCAAATAAAGTTAAAGTTTGTAAATTAATTGTTCATGCATTTCTGCTGCAGTTGCTGTGTTTGCATTGCTCCTCTGGCCTCTGCTGTGTGCTCCTGTTGTTTTCACTTTGCACCTCGGTTGACATTTTACTTCCGGCTGTTTTCCTGAGCTAATAGTAACAAGATAACTCTTTAACATGTAAGGTGTGAAATTTCTTCTTCAGTAGGCATTCAAGATTGTCCCATCAGGAATGAACAGTGTTCTTGACCAAGGCCTAATGGAATTGACAGAGGCGATGGTCTTTTGCTTTTGGTCTTCCCTTCTGGTGTTTTATTCAGAAAAGAAATCCTGTCCCGTAGGTCTATAACTAAAAGCCATGCCATTGCCTCAAACATATCTGGGTTTGGGTGGAGTACAGCAAGCTTCATTTAAGCCTTTTTATCTATTGTTGTGCTGCTTGCTTGGTGGTTGCAAGTCACACTGACCAGTTACCAAACCAGTGAAATTCAGATAAAAGATTCAAAATAAATTGCTGTGGTGACTGTTCAAAATAATCTGCCAGAGAAGAGAAACATGCCTAAATACCTTGTAGAAATGCAGAGGACTGGGTGAAGCTGGTTTGCTGTCAGCCGCAGGGAGAATAGGAGTCTACAGGCTTCTGAAGACTGTCCCATTTACTTAGAGTGTATCCCCGTACCTCGGTCATTGTTGCTGTTCATGAAGCTCTGGTGGAAGGAACTAGGAGGTATGCGTTCCTTTCCAGGTCCACTGAAAAAGCCTTTAGGGACTGCCAGGAAAAAGAAGCCTTATGCTGCTTTATGAAGATAGAAGACCCTGCTAACTGCTGTGAAGACACGGGAATCCTGTAGTCATCTTCCTGCCTAGCAGAGTCCTTGTTGTAGGATTAAAACAGCTATGAGTACAAGATGAAACAAACAATCTGTGTTTGATTAATATATTATCTAAATTTCACTTTTTTGTTCCTTTTCTCTCTGTTCCACTGACATATGCTCTGGATTTCTTAGCAGAAACTTCAGTTTTAAATCTTAAATGCTGGAGGTAAGCCATGCAGCATGAATGGAAAAGTTTTGATATGATTTCTTGGAGCAGACTAGTCTTGAATTCAGTTGAAAGCAATTAAGCATTCACACCACTTGTATTAAACTCTACTTTGGCTCCATCTGAAGTCAGAATGCCCTTGACTCCTGCAAGCTTTGCAGCATCCATTTGTGGTAGGTCTGTCAGCTAACTAATTGGTTTCCCCATATGAACTTCTAAGGGCAAAAGAAAAATTTCATTGATTCGATGGGCATCATTAAGACCTGCAAAGAGCGAAATACCTGCATTAGACTCGAGGTTATTAGGGAAGGATTTTCAGGCATGATTGGTGGTCTGGTGCTGCATCAGTTCCTCTGGCGTTTCCTTCTAAAGTTTGCTTATGTGGTTCTTTGCCTGGTAGAGACAGCACTGACATCAGTTCCTAAATGTTTGCCCCATTTTCAGATGTGCATGAGGCACATCCGCTCTTGCTTATATGTGGCCTTTAGCACTCATTCTGTCCTCACTGCGCTCAAAGGAATAGCCTTGAATGGTGAGTGTTGCTATGTTCTTATTAACTATACTCTGTTGTAGTCTACTGATTAAGTTGTACGCTGCTCCTTTTGCCCCTTCCACTGTCTGGCTGTCCTAATTACCTTTTTCAAATCTGAAAGCATATGTATTAGTACTGGTCTCCAGGAAAGCGTTCATGTTGTTCCCCTCAGCGGAGCTGTGTACAAACAAAACTTCCTCTCTCAAGATGTTGCTCAGACTGTAACGGCTCCCCTTCTATTTGGTGGGGTTTTTGCCAGCATGCCTCAAAGACATTTTGTGCTGGGTACCACCTAAGCCCCTTTAGGGCTTCTATTCTTGGTAGCGCGAACAGATGTGTCATAAAATCTTGATGCTCAAAACGGTCTGGGTAGAACCAGGAGGGACATCACGCCTGTTGTAAAGGGCTGTCTTAGCTCCCTCGCTATCAGCCAGATAATACCATACCCGGATCTCTGTCCTCTGCCCCTTCTCAGTCTGCCAGCTCTGCAGAGATGAGGCTCTGCTTCAGTAATGTAACGGAGCTTGAAAGTCTTTCCTGTAATATGAATTTAGAAATGAAATACTGTAAAATCTGTCATTTGATCACAGCGCTGCTGTAAAAAAAAGGCTATGTTTAAATGGCCTCTAGTTATATGCATGGAAAACTAGAATAGCTTTTAATAAACAGGGGGTTGACCATGAATGCCTGTAGTACAAGTTATAATGTTCTGCACAAACATTACTTAGCATTGTCGTTATCTAGCAATAATCCTTATTTGTATCTTACACAAATCGTGGCAGAACCTTCTATTTATCTAACCTGGAAATTTTTCCTGAACATGCTCTCTATTATTTACACACAGAATTGGCAGTTTTCTCCCTCCTATTGGCAGATATTTAATAGCCATGCATTGCATTTCTATGCTAGTAAACCTTCATTATTATACAAAATGTACTAGAATGTTATGAAGAAATATCTTAAATAATTAAACAGAAACTATGAGTGACAAAACAAATGAACAAAGTGCATTTTGAGCTTTGTTATTCTTTCCTTTTTATATTCACTTATTTGCTAATTTGCTGAACTTGCTGAACTGCAATGGGTCTTGCTGTGATTAGAGAGAATTTGCCAAGTTCCTTTGTAATTGTTTCTTTGCAATTAACTAAATAATAGAATGTTCTGTGTGTTGTTCTCTGGGGAAAGGAAAGGAGCGGGCAGGTGCTTTTGCAGTAGGATTTCCACATCTTCCACCCATTTCCCTGGAACTCATCAAGTATAAAAAGACCGGTAGAACACAAGAGAGAGAGAGTATTGCCTCGGGACATGAAATGACAGAATTAACTTTTTCTTATGTTTTCTTTGAATTTGCTTGAAGCTTTTTATGCTGGCTCTGGCTGTGGCTATTCTTTGTTTAAACCCAAAAGTCCCTAGGAGGCCTTCAGAGGAAAGCAATGAAGACCCAAATGGATGTTCCTGTCTGCAGCAGCCTCCACTCAGGGGAAATCCTTCAAGCTGGGAGGAGAAGTCAACTAGGAAGTTCCCCAGCGATGTGGCTTTGTTGGGAAGAGCCGAGGCTGGGGATTGAGCTGTAGTGGAGGGGGCAGCGAAATCTGGGGGAGGCTGGAGAGCAGCCCTGGCTTTGTTAATTCCTTTGACTTTCACCAGAAAAATACAGACGAAGCCCTGGGAGGAAAGGACGGGTAATCTTAACAGAGGCACAGTCTAGCTCAGCGGGAAGGAGGCACGGCTTGATGTAAGGGCAGAGTATACGGACCGGCAGAGGGGAGCGGGGTGGGGGTGTTGCCCAACAGTGGTAGCTGAGTGCTGAGATGTGGTTGTCTCGCTGACCTCCCGCTGACTGTCCGTAATTTAGTCCCTAGTCTCAAGAGGGTAACTCATCCATCTGCTGGCACTTGGAGTTCAAACTTGCCTTTTTTTTTTTTAAATCTGTATTGTTGGCTAAAACCTTTCATAATGCATATTAGGTCTGACAGTCAGGGGAAGACTCCTCGCTTCACAGTATATTAAAAGCTGAATTATTTCATTTCATAGTGAATAAAAAAAGCCAAGGGTATGGGATTGCTGTTCTAAAAGGCGCTCTCATTGCAAGTATCACGTCAGCAGTAGCAACGTCTGGAGTCAGAGAGAAGGTTTTGAAGAGTAAAAAATAGTACATTTCTAGGAGTGCTTTTGCAGAGTGCCTGATGGTCTCAAGTGGACAGGGGACAGCACTGGCCGCCTTATTTTGGAGGGTTAAACTAGTCTTTTTATCTTCATTGTCTTTAATTTGGAACATCTCTCATTTGCCTATTTTGTCCAGTGATTCTTTAGCAAAGCCACTGTCAAAGCAAGTTAGCAAACCCTAATACCACTCTTAGGGTTACTTTTCAGCAGGATTACCAGTTAACAAGCTGACATTTGCAGTTTGCTTTGGTTGATTGGAGAACTGCTTTCCATGCAAAGGTGATTTACTGTTAGTGTTTATTCCTGGGATGTCACAGCAGTGGCTTGTTTGTTCATTTTGCTTTGGCAAAACAGAGTGTACCAATTTGTGTGGGGAGGGAAAAAGGCTGCTATAATCTAAACATGAGAGCCTTGATAACTGTCTTGTTGTCATGTAATCAAGAATTACCTGAATAGGATCAAATGAGAGATGCTAGACATCTAAGAAATGCAAACGCTGCTTTGTGACGTGGTACAACAGGCTGAAGTGCCCTGCCATGGAAAGTACAGCTAGTGCCAGATCCTGCAGTTTGTCTCTTCTTCCTAGTTTGCAGAATTCATTTTATTCTTCATTTTTATATTTTCCCATATTATTATAAATAATTGAGGAGGAGAAATTAAAACTGTTGATGCCTCTGTTTCTCTGTAATCCCAAATCCTCATTCTACTCTAATTTAATCCAGTTGTCTCTGCAGCAAATGGCTGTGAAAGAGGCGTGCACACCAGCACTGCCGAGCCTGCTCCCTTTCCCACTTACCCCCGTCCCCCATATGGTGCCTCAAACTGCCACGCTGATACTCCGGTGCTTCCACCCCCATTTAATAGCATCCAGCTTTTTCTGTCATTTGTTCCAAAACTTTTTGTTCTGTTTGATTTACATCAACGCTGTCAAGCAAGATCTCAGTGCGGAGTGCTTGCTGCATCTGTTTCTATTCCGTGTCCATCATTTTGCTGACAAAGGTACTTGGACTTGCAGCCTGGTGGGGTTTTTCTATCTATCCAGAGGCCCATGGCAGCAGTAACATCTGCAGGACAGATTCCAGCCTTGAGCGTTTTAGTGCCAAATTGCATAAACTCTGTGGCATAAGTGGCTTACGCAGAGAGATCTCTTGCCCCCAGCGAGGTCTCTCCACTCCTTGTCTTTGAGTTGTTTGAACTGGAGGTGAACTGTGGTAGATCATTGGGCTTTAAAATAATTCCTTCCTCATCCTTGCTGGCACTGTGAAAAAAAAGAAAAGAAAAGGAAAGAAAACAAAATTGGCTGTCGTTCGGCTGTCCTCCTGCAGAAAAATAAAAGATTTTCTTGGAGAAGGCTGGAGGGAGTTGAGGTCTTTATATCTTGTACCCTTGTATATCTTGTACTTGCGCACATACTGCGTGGCTGTGAACTCCCTGGCGTGTGTCTTAATGCTATTTGTGAATGATAAGATTTCTTTTTAGCTATGTTGATAATACTCATATGAAAATCCTGTGCTAGTCCAAAGCTATTAAAGTTGATGTTATATTTCAGAACATCAGCAGAAATATGTTTATTTGGTCCTAATGTGTTAAATAGCCCATTTTAGCATTTTTGCTTGCCTTATTTATAAAATGCTAGGATAAAGTCCTAGCTGCATTTGGGAAAACTAATAAAATCATACTTGCAAAGGAGATATCTCTATAGTATCTACTGACCTGCCACCATTTAGGAGAAAAAAGAGTTGGTATTACCCTTTTTTTTCCAATAGGATACACAGCACTCCAATATTTTTTCAGTTTTCATGGGCCATAGCGGTTTCTAATTCTAAACAGCACTAATTAGATGAGGGTTTCTCAAGCCTGTAAGACCTGTGAGGCATTTGCTTGAAGTCTGTTAGAAGGTTGGATGGTCCTTTTTCCCCTTCCAACTCCAAGTTGCGTTAAGCGATATTTAAAACACATTGCTTTCAGCTTGTCACATCAGCAGTGGGTGAGGTGTGCTGCTGCGGAGCTAGGATGTGGAGACTTTGGTTCGTATGACTGTATGGAGAGAGCAAAGGCCCAGGAGATGGTCTGAATAGACTGGGCAAGTTTAGGAACGCCTGCATTGATGCTGGACCACGCGACACAGTTAGAGCAAATATGCAATTATTTGATCTATTCCTTTTAAAAGAAAACAGCAAATATTTTTATGTTTCAGTTGTAATAGGAACAGTACGATCTTTGTAATGAAGTGAATGAATTTGGGATTGCTGCTGCTTACTGTTATCTTTTCTATTTTACTATGCTATCCTAACATTATCCAGAGTATATATGTACTTACTGGTTTCTGACATGTCCCTCTGAGAGGGTATGCTTGTATTTTTCACCTTTAAGAATAAAAATAGTTTGGTTATGTTCTGTTCAGAAAGAAATGCAAAGCCTTTCCCATCAGGTCAGAGCATAATCCCTGGGAAAGCTGCGTCTGAGTGGCTCTGTGGGGAACACGACACATGCTGCCACGTTATGCACAGCAACGCTGTCTTATGCAGCAAGATGCTGTCATTGCTTAAATACTTAGGTGTTTAATTCACGGCTCTGATTTACGTAGTTGTCAAAACAAGCTGACAATTCCAAGTCCGTTGAAGTTAATGGAGCAATGTAATTGGCTTTGGGTCAGCGTCCGGGAGAGGCCAAACCTTTGCCTGCAGAGAGAATGGCGGAGGCTAAACCGGAGCCCTTCGTGTCTCTGTGAGGCAGGTGAAGACTGGGCACGCTTGAAAACCACACGAGGGGCCCGTCCGCATCTTTACACCTCGGTACTTCTAGAAATTTCCCCCTGGCTTTTGGAAAAGCCAAGACAGGCTGGGGAAGCAAACAGGGAGCCAGTGCTGCGGGAACGAGCACATTGCCCAAAGTGCATCTGCTCGAGCGAACGCGTTGCTGACCGAGGCCTGGGAACGGCGTTTTCCTCAGCGGCACCGAGAGACGTTAAGGTGCCAAGCGGTTGGGTCCGCTTTGGGGTTATTTTGGACGGAAAGGTGCTGGTCTGACAGAAGGGGACATCGTTTCATGCCGGGTGCGGGACATCCACGCGCGGCCGTACGCCAAGGCGCCATGTTACAGCACAAGTCACGGTGGCAGCGAAGCGTGGCTGCCAAAGGGCGGGAGACTCCTGTGCCCTGGGTCAGCAGAGGCTGGGGGGGGGGGGGGGGCACGAAAGGCAAGCCGGCCTGGCCCGGCTGCTGCCCTCCTGCTCCCCAGGCTGCCTGAACCAAGGGGCCGGGGGAGCCCTGAGGGGCTGCAGGAGGCTGTGAAAGGCTGGGGGAGCCCTGAGGGGCTGAAAAAGGCTGGGGGAGCCCTGAGGGGCCGAAGGAGGCTGTGAAAGGCTGGGGGAGCCCCGTGAGGGGCCGAGGGAGCCCTGAGGGGCCGAGGGAACCCTGTGAGGGGCCGGGGGAGCCCTGAGGGGCCGAAGGAGGCTGTGAAAGGCTGGGGGAGACCTGTGAGGGGCCGGGGGAGCCCTCAGGGGCCGAGGGAACCCTGTGAGGGGCTGGGGGAGCCCTGAGGGGCCGAAGGAGGCTGTGAAAGGCTGGGGGAGCCCTGTGAGGGGCCGGGGGAGCCCTGAGGGGCTGAGGGAGCCCTGTGAGGGGCCGAGGGAGCCCTGTGAGGGGCCGGGGGAGCCCTCAGGGGCTGAGGGAGCCCTGTGAGGGGCCGGGGGAGCCCTGAGGGGCCGAAGGAGGCTGTGAAAGGCTGGGGGAGACCTGTGAGGGGCCGGGGGAGCCCTCAGGGGCCGAGGGAACCCTGTGAGGGGCTGGGGGAGCCCTGAGGGGCCGAAGGAGGCTGTGAAAGGCTGGGGGAGCCCTGTGAGGGGCCGGGGGAGCCCTGAGGGGCTGAGGGAGCCCTGTGAGGGGCCGAGGGAGCCCTGTGAGGGGCCGGGGGAGCCCTCAGGGGCTGAGGGAGCCCTGTGAGGGGCCGGGGGAGCCCTGAGGGGCCGAAGGAGGCTGTGAAAGGCTGGGGGAGCCCCGTGAGGGGCCGAGGGAGCCCTGAGGGGCCGAGGGAACCCTGTGAGGGGCCGGGGGCGCCCTGAGGGGCCGCGGCGGCCGGGGCGGGGCGGGGCGCGGCGGCGCCAATGGGAGCGGGCGGGCGGCGCCGGGCGCGGAGGCGGCGGAGCCTCTCGGCGAACAAAGAGGGAGCGAGCGGCGCGGCGGGAGGGAGGGAGAGAGGAGGCGGGGGGTGCCGGCCATGCGGGGCCGCCAGCCGGGGCGCGGGTGAAGAGGGAGGGAGGGAGGGAGGGAGTCAGTCGAGCGAGCAGCGCGGGCGGCGGCGCTCGATGGCCGGCGGGTCGGGGTGAGGCGAGGCGGCGCGGCGGGCATGGCGGGCGTCAGCTACTCGCCGCCCTGGTGGGTGAGCCTGCTGCACCGCCTGCCGCACCTCAGCCTGCGCTGGGAGCTCACCGCCGCCGACTTCCGACCGCACGACGCCGAGTACCAGCAGGTGGGTCCCCGTACGGGGTTTCTCTTTCTCTGTGTGTGTGTGTGGCGGGCTGTGTCTCGCGTGGGGGCCCCTCGCAGCCCGGCCGGGGGGTGTTTGTACACCCGTGGGCTGTGCGGGGCAGGGGGCGCGGAGGGGGGCTCGGCCCGCCTGGGGTTGTGGAGGAGAAGGAGAGGGGTCCCGGCTGGGTTCCCTCGGGTGCGTGTCTGCGGGTGACGCGTCTCCCCTGTGCCGTGGGGGGGGGGGGTGTCTGCCCCACGAGGGGTAGGGGGGGGGCTGCAGGGTCGGGGCAGGCCGAGATGCGGGGGTCTCGCCGGCCTGGATGGGGGGGCAGGAGGCCATCATCACCACCACCACCCTCCCTCGGCGGGGCGAGCAGGAGCCCCGAGCTGCTTCCAGCTTGCTGGAAGCCCAGGTCCTTCTTGGGAGAAGGTGGCAGGGTCCCCTGGAAGGGGAGGCAGGAGGCAACGCTGGCCATGTGCCCTTGCCAGGTCCCCCGCAAGCTGCGCTGTCCAGGCGAAGGCACCGTCCTGGCCTGACGCCCCTGGCTGGATCGTGACCGCTCATCGCCGATGATAAGTGGCGATGTCCTGTGCAGGCAGCGCTGACCGCTCGTCATCCATCCCACAGCCGGCCCCACACCGCCGCGACCCGCAGAGAGGCCAGCAGTGCCTCTCCAAAACCGACTGCCTACCTGCTGGAAAACAGATCGCTTAATGCGTGAGAGCAGTGTTAGCATCAAGTGCATGGGAAGATGCTCACAGAAGACTTGTGCGCCGCTCTTTTTTTTTTTTTTTTTTTAAATGCTGCTTAGCCTGTATCCTGTGCTTGGTTGGCTAGGCATGTAATTAAAATGATTGTGGAGTGAATCTGTGTGCTCTAACATCTGTGTTCTCTGCTGTCATCTTGGAACAGAGCTGCAGTGGCTCTGCTGCCTCGTTTTGCCACGGTCTCTGGTTTGGAAAACACCATTTTGGTTTTCTGAACATACTTGCAGTGTCCTATATACGCAGCCTGCTATCGTGCACACAGGCAGAAATGCTAGGGCATCTGAATGGTTCTCGTTTATCCTAGGAGTAAAAGGTATTAGAAATACTTTAGAAAGCAGTCTGTTTGGGCTTTTTGTTTTAAACAGATGAACAGATCTGTGGGCTGCAGCTAGAGCAAAACGTGAGAGATGTATTTAAAGAGCAGTGGGTAGATACAAAGAAACATCTTTAAACCAGTAAACAGAACAGACTTTTGACCTAACTTTTGTATTTGGGGCTTCAATTTGTTAATTTGTTTTAGTTCCCTTGGCTTAGCAGAGTTCAAGATGGCCACACAGAGATGTAACGCTGCACAGCAGCTTAACTGTATTTCCATGACCTCAGAGGGTAGCTGCCTTTAAAACAAGGGATATGAGATGCAGAAGATCAGAAGTTAAGAGTTCATGGAAAGATGTTCTTGGGAGTGTGTTATCACGAAACAAGCACTCGTTGACCTTTGAATAGACAGCAGCTGTACTGGTTTTCCACTTAAATTGCTTAAAAGCATTCTTTGCAACAATCTGGGGTTGTTTTCATTTGTCAGATAATTTTTCTACAGTAATCATATTCCAACTTAAAGCCTTCTGCTCTCCTCCTCCTGTGTAGCTGCCTCCCCTCCCTTGATGA